>NW_021604592.1:2832637-2847346 GCF_004785775.1 Grammomys surdaster
TATATAAATATGTATGTGATATATGTGTATGTAAAAGTGCCAAAAATAAAATTATGTTAAAAAAGTTCACACATCTGAATGCTATTACTCAGAAAATGCAAGAGAAGTATTATGATTAGAAATGTATTATACTTCTCAGAAAGGGGAACTCAAATCAGATAGTGTATAAATTACCAAATCTAGATCAAATACCTCAGCACCACAGAGAAAATTGTTGATATCTAAATTGGCAATATTGTGGAATTTTAGTCTTCCTCAAACTGTTTAGTCAAACAAAAGATTAAAAGAATATTATAGGAATATATGCCTAGCCTCACAGTTCCTCCCAGAGAGAAGTACAGGCATTCTTTAGAGGGTAATATCATAGGTAAAGGAGCTCTGTTGTGAATGCACCTGCCTAATCTGATGAATTTTTGTGACATTTTTTTTTTTTAGTTTTTTCATGAATCTAGGTACTATACACAAACAGAAAGATTCCTGTTTTCAATGCTTCTTCAAACTCTGGTGAACTTCTAAAAGAAAGAAATGGTGGGCCAAAGCAGACCCTGAGTGCCAGATCAGATTCTGACGAATAAGCTTCTGTTGCTGATTCATTATCAATCACTGGGATTTAGTCAATGGTATGTATTTGATTAATCTAACCACAAGTGCTTGACAAATTTTTTTTATAATGTTTTGGTGGCATTTGGTAAAATTGTTTCAACACCAGGCAACAACATTTATAATATGGAATGTCTTGAAATAAAACTAAGACCAAAAAAAATTACTGTTTATTTGGAAGCTCTATGAATTTACTCTCTAAATGCATACCATATGAATTCTAGTCTTCTTCTAGCTTTTAATTTCTATATATTTCTTTAAAATCTATCCTTAACAAGAGATTCATACCTATTATTGCAGCCAAGGCAGGAATTCCTTATTCTAAGTACAAAGTGATAGGGAATTTCAGAATCATTGATGTCCAAATTATTACAAGTGTTGTTTTCTGTTTTTGTTTTTATTGTTTTAATATAGGAAGTAGGATGTTATGAGAATTCCTAAGAAATGTTATATCCCCTGAGGAGATATAAACAGTAATTACATCCTCATTATGACATCCCACCATCAAAGTATATATGTGGGTTAGTTTTATGTCAACATGACAAATGCTAGAGTCTTTTTGGAAAGAAAGAACCTCAACTGAGAAAAAGTTTCCATAAGATTGGTCTACAGGCAATTCTGTGGAACATTTTCCTGATTAATAATTGACGTGGGAGGACCCAGCATACTCTGAATGGTGCCAACCCTCGGAGGGTGGTATTTTCCTAGTCTTTGCCTGGTTATGGAAGGGACAGTGTGACATGGTCCCACCATTGGAACAGAGCCAGCAGGGAATGGGCCTCCATGAGTGGTGACAGTTTCTAAGCATGAGGCTTGTTTGTTCATAAAAAAGTATATATTTTACTTCATGTTCTTCCTCCTGGGAATATTCTCCCTGCCATGATTATCAGGGTATAGCTTCTTTGCCAAGGTTAATGACTCCATGATAATCATAGACAGCATGAATTCATAAGGTGAGACTGTGTCTATGTCCTTACCAAAAATGCTAAATGCTGTGACCTTCAGGACAACCCTTAAGGCTGTAGAAAGAACTCTAAAAACATGAGTTCAAAAATATATAATTTCTCAACTATGAAAATATAAGGATGTAATATGAATTATATGAGGGGCTTCACAGACCTAAAAGAACAAAGGCAGCTACACTATGAATCAGCTTGTTAGAGGGATATTAAGGAAGGAGACAAAGGGATTTGGGGAGTGGTGATCACAGGGCAAGATCCCACCAAGCTAAGTTTATTGTCTGTACTTACGAAGGCAGGCAGATCTCTGAATTCATTTTCAATATTTAAAAAATGTGCTTGCTGTGTCTCTTTCTAAGAATCCAGGGTCTGGAGTCATGGAATAATTCAAAGAAAATCAAAAGGAAACTTCGAGTAAATGATTGAATTGATATGTAAATAAAAGACTTGACTTTGGTCTGTGAGAGCTGTGCTATCTGGATGAGCTGCCTGGAGATCTCCAGAGAAAGCTGTCTCAAGCAGAACACAGGTTGATAGCTTGTAGCCATGATTTGACTTTGTTTTGAATCATTATTTTCACCACTCTTGAACACCCCTTCCTCAGACCCCCACTCTAAACTGAGGCTGGTCCTTGACAAGTCTTTGATTATTTAAAAAAGCAGGCTGAACAAGCCATGAAAATATGAGTAATCCAGAAAATCCAGTAAACAGAATTCCTCCATGGCTTCTGTTTTAGTTCCTGCTTTCAGGTTCCTGTCTTCAGTTCCTGTCCTGACTTCTTTCAATGTTGGCTTGAACCTGAGATGTATGTTTAAATAAACCCCCTTCCACCTCCCTAAGTTGCTTTTGGACATTGTTTTATGGTAACAATAGAAATCCCGACTAATACAGTACAATTCTACTAAAGTTTACCATGATGAGCCAGTGAGTTTTCTAGGTTTATTTATGGAGCATGGCTTGAGGGTTTTACCAAAAGGGGCATGAGTGCCCCTAAAATAGCTATATTGGCAGATCTCTACTTTTCATGTGTAACTGCTTATAGTAAGAATGGAAATTATGTTTCCCCCCAAAAAATCCTTGAATGAGAGGGTTTGCACATAGTTTCTGGAAACCTGCCCAACTGGGGTTATGATTGGTAAATAAAGACGCCAACAGCCAATAGCTGAAGAGGACAGACAGAGATATATGGCAATAAAATACCAGACAGGGACAAACACAATGTTATAGAACAAGGTGGATTTCTAGCAAGAACACAACATTTCAGACCTAATTAGGTAATCAAGTGGATCCAGAAGTGCTCTTCTTGTTTTCATAAGATGAAACAAAGTAAAACATGTGGATCATAAAGGAAAAGAAAACCTAAGAAATAGAAGGTCCTCATGTAAGACACATGAAAAGTTTTAAAGGCCTTTCAGGTACATTACATTAATATTATTTTATTTTATTATTTTATTATATTTTATTAGTATTTCTTTTGGGAAGTCTTAGATTGCAATGTGGAATGGCTTTGGTTGGATCCCATTGAATTTCTCAGATTGTCAAAGGTCAGTTCTCCATAAATATCACTAAAATAACAGGGATAAGACAAAGCTGGGGTTTTTTTCTTATGAAATTTTGTTGTTATTATTGCTATAACAAATTTTCAGAGGCAATCTATCCCTTTTTTTAAAAAAAAAAACAACATGGTTATTAGGTCATGTTTTAAGAGATTCCATGCATTGAATTAAGATTGACTTGGTGATGATTCTTTTGACGGTGAGAAATGATCATATTGCCAACAAGAAGCCAAAGTGATCAATAGCCTCCCAAGGGTATGCTTTGCAAATGCTGCTTTTGGAATCCAGTCTTAGAGATTCAAACACCTCTACACCATCACCACCACTTTATAGACTGAGTCTCTAACACATGGACAATTAAACAAACCATCCTTAAACCACACTATGAGAAGAAGGGGAACAGGACCTGGGAAGTTTTTAGTAACTTTTCAGTATGATGGAAAAGAGGGGAGAATTGTGAGATTTAAAGAATCTTTTGAGATTGTGGATGGACTGTTATTATAACACTGAGTTACTGGACATAGCAAGGAAAGGTACTCTAGATTATGTTATGCAATCTAACATTTATCTTTCTCCAGGATGTTTGTGGAGCAAACAAAGTTATCTACAATTTTAGTCTTTCTGGAGAAGCATTTTCTGAACGTTATATTGATAAAAACAACTGGAGTATTAAAATTCTACTAGCCAAGAGAGATAGATGATAAAGCCCCATTTTGGCATAGGTAGTAAGATGTGTGAGAGTGAGAGCTTTGTTTCTCACTTTGGCTTGCTCCCACAGACAAATCTGTCTCTTAGTGTCTCCAAGGGCTTTGAAGAATGTGAGAGCACTGTATTCCTTGTTAACTGATGCTGTTCACAGGGACCCACAGGGACCCACAGGGACCCACAGGGACAATGGACTCTTGTCTGCCACCATCCAGCTGTTTTCTAGGTGTCCTCCTTCAAATCTTGTTTGTTTTCAGGTGACTCCATCACCTTGAAGCCATGGTAAGATCTGAAAATCAAAACATTTTGATACCTTTTCATCTGTGCTACATTAAAAGCCAAATGCTTGCTAAAGTTTGTATCGTAAGCGCATACAACACGGGCTGAGCTTGGAAGCGTGTGCTGTAGAAGGTCATGAGTTGACTTCTCTCTTGACCTCCATTACCATCTCCCACCCGCAACATGATAAATACTGAATTAGAAGTCTATAAGGTAATATGCAAAATGGAGACTTCTTTATGGAGTATGTGATGAAGAAGCCTAAAATCTACTGCTCACTGTCTGGAAAGCTCCTGGTAGGGTTTTCTTCCCTTTTGCCATTTGATTCATACTTTTAGAGACAGGATTAGTTGTAGACACGCACACCCAGGAACAGCTGTTTGCCGGCAGGTTTGTAGTTATCTAAGAAGACAGTGCATATGTACAATCTCTCGAGTTAAAGCTTACAGCTAGAAATGGAAGGAGAATGAATGAGCTGCAGCAGAGGCTGACAGCCAATGATAGAAGGCCAAACCTAGAGTGTGAGCTGCAGCAGAGACCGACACACAGCCAATGATGGAAGAATAAAGCTAGAGTCTTTGTTTCTAAATTCTCATAAATTTTGACATGTATTGATTTTTATCAGTTTTTCTGTCACCATCTTTCTCTTTAGTTCAGCCATCATATATATATACATATACATATACATATACATATACATATACATATACATATACATATACATACATATATATATGTATATATATATGTATATATATATCTCAGAAACACCCTTTAGCCAAGTCTCAGCTTGTATGGAGAATGCAAAGAGATTCTTAATGTGCTGTGGTATATCCAGTATTGAGGTATGTGTCTTCAGGGTTTTTTTTCCAACTCAGAGAAGTTCAGACTTGTGACAAGGATTCCAAAGTCAAACTCGTTCTTGTTTTCTTACAACAGTTGGCAGACTGACCAGCTCTCATGTGAACCGTGACTCATCAGTCACTGACAAACAGAAACAGTTGCACAGAAATCCTGGGCAAAAATTCAGTGGATCATCCTCACTCATTATGAATTATTATCCCAAAGTGCAGTCAGGGTAAATGCAAAACATTTCCAACAGAGTATCAAGCTAATCGCCTGTGAAGATGACTTCCCTAAGCCAGGCAAGTTTCAGGATAAACCGATCTCATCCATCTTTCGGAATATAAGCAATTTCTCCTCTGTGTGCTTCAGTTCTGAATGTACATTTTTCCCCTTGAGAAAGGGAGAAGATCATCACATGACTGGAAGCACACAACACATTGCTTTGCTTCCCCCCTCTAGCTCTGGGTTCCAGAAAAGTGGGCACTCACACTTATCTTGTTTACACTCTACCTGGCACTTGTAAGTATATTTTGCCTAAAGCAACAAAAACAAGAATGAACAGTCTTTGCTATCAGATCTTAGTCTATAATAGAAAGTACAACATAATGAAAAACTGGCTTCTCCCCACTCCCCCCCCCCCGGGCGCCCCCCCCCCCACCGAATCTGCGGTTGATAACAATGAAAGGGAGTGTGAAGGGTGGTATGGTAGCTTAGGATACATTTTCACATACTTGAGCAGCGTAGGCTTCTCACATCTTACCTTAATTCCATCACTGTTCTACACATGGAGTTATGGAGGTAAAAACCAGAGCTCCAGCATCCCCAGCCAGCTAGGCTTAGCCGAAGTATGGCATGAAAGAGATAAGTAAGGAGGCAAAGCTGAGTAGGACTTTATTTAGTCTGACCTCTATCCAGAGACCTAGAAACCACAAACGATTGTCCGGTTGCTGACAAGAGTTGTAGACTTAAGTAGAGGTAAAATTGGGACAAGAGATATACAAACTTAGGCATAGGCATAGTAGGTGGTGAAGTCAATGGCTCAGTTCCAGGTCAGCAATGTGTACTGAAGTTCTTATTATTTTTCATCCCTTGAGTTCAATCTGATTCTTACACCCTTACATATCTGGATAGTCTCGTTTGGAGGATGCTCTGTATTACAGAGCTTTGTTCTTCTAGGAATTCAAGATGGCTCAAGAGGAAAAGTTAAGGACGATGACTTACCTCTCTGTGCTTTAAGCCAAAGTAAAGGAGAAACACTTAAAGAAAATTAAGACAGAGATGGCCAATTTCATTCTGCTTTTGATGACTTTGTAGACCCAAATGAGGAGTCAAGGCTGTCTAGCAAAAGCAACTTCTAAGTGCCTTTCAGCTCTGACTTTATGCTATGGGATTCTGAAAGGAGAATCATACACTGTTCTTTTACAAGTGAAGGCTCCAAAGGTTTCCTATTTACAAAAAGTTAGTAAAGCATTCTTTTTATTTGACATTGTAATTGATTTATGAATATGTACTTTCAGATAACTTCTGATCATAAATATTTTATATCCCCAGAAAACCAAATATGTTCCTTTTATTTTTTTTTTCAGAATACATTGCCGTTCTGGGGAGCCTGAGTTTTTGATCCCTTCAAAGACTGCTCTGCAATGACTCTCAGCCATGGTCAGAATTTCTCCCAAGTATGATCTTTGGAGCAAAAGTCTATTGAAGGTAGAAAGGATAAAAGAAATGCCCCTTCTTGGCAATTTCAGATTTTGAGATGTCCTTCAACTGTAAGGACAACTTACTATCAAGTCTTAATTTATATGAAATTTTAAAATTCAGAACATACAGAAACCTCTTGAAATATTCTTGAAAAAACTTGAGCACAGATTACTCTTTCCTAAAGCAGTGGTTCTCAACCCTTCTGATACTGAGACCCTTTAACACAGTTCCTCATATCGTGGTGACCCCCCACCCCCAGCCATAAAATTACTTTCATTGCTACTTTATAACTGTAGTTTTGCTACTGTTATGAATCACAATGTAAATATCTCTGTTTTTTGATGGCCACCCCTGTGAAAACATTCTTCAACCCATAGGTTGAGAACCACTGTCCTAAAGTCTCATGACAGATGGGCATGTTTTTATGTTGTTGGTTTTTAAATGTTTGCCTCAGGACTGCTTGGAAGTATTTTATTTCTTCCAAAACTATATCATATGTCTCTGAAGTCTTAAACCACCTCCAGGTGGTCCAATTGAGAATCTTACGGAACCTGCACTATATTGTTCAACAAATGTTCACAGACTGGAGACACACTGTGATATTATAATTTAACATAATCCCGAACACACTAAACACCATTAAATGGAGAGGAATTCCTTCGAATTTCCAGGGAAACCCAGGGAAATGCAAATGAGTTTCACTTCCTCTTCAAGACAAATGCTGTGAATATCCAATCAAAGTAGGTTTGGTGCTGCAGGAAAATGCAGGGGAGTCTTTGAGCTCTGCGCATGCATGCAACCAACAGGCCGCCTTTATTGACTGCTAACCCTTGAATGAATTTATATTTCAGTCTCCCCAGGAAAAATCACTCTATAAACCAGTTTATGATTTTCTGTCTCTGATCTTCATTGCAGCTGCTGATTACTGAAAGCGATGATCTCAGAGTCGGCTGTCCCTGCCAGAGAGCTCGCACACAGAGAGATGCCTTTGTGAAGCCAACCATAGAAACCTGCATAAAATTGGCCTTCTTTCCTTAATAGAAGCACACGAACAAAGATGAGTTTGTTGCTGACTCAGAGCTCAAAGCTTTGTTTTGTAAAGCCTTCTGAATGTATTGCACTCTGCCAGAGAAGGGTTCCTTCCATCGGATAGAATGGGGGGGGGGACAGTAAACGGAAATCAGACAACAAATCCGAGTGCACACCCTTTGGGTGGAAATTTGTGAATAAAGTGGCCTGAAACTTTTTTTTTCCGTTTTGCTGAATACTGTTCACATTTCACAAACTGAATAAATATGAAAGGAAAGGGAACTTCAATTAATGAGATGCCTTTTGATTTGCAGAGCAAAACTGCCACAGCAGATGTACCAGCAAAGAGGATTAGATTGTCCCTTCTATGAGGCACTGAAATTTTTTTTCCGATGTAGTAACTCCATTGAAGAGAGGCTGTCTTTAGTGTCTAAGATTCAGAGCTGCAAAGAAACTGTTGTCCTGAGGCACAATGGACCACAATCATACGACCAGAGAGAAGATGCGAGGGGAGAGCTAATGCCCCCTTGAAATCTGAGCAGGACACTTTCAATTTTACTATCTGTAAAAAGGTGAAATTAAAAAGAAAATTGATAAAATGTGCATTAACGTGAGTCTTAGAATATTCACAAGCAACATTCCTCATGTGGAAGATTTAAATTGAATCAAGAAGGAATCTCAACTAATTGTCCTTGGTTTTAATTTAATCACTCCAGTATGTTCCAGGTTTTAGAAGGGTGTTGGTTTTGTTTCCAATTAGTGTTCAGATATTTATCTAAAAATATAGGCCTACTTCCAATCAAATGGAATAAGTCTAGAATGTCAAATGTCATTGTTACCAGAGCTCAAGGCATTCGGCAGCAAATCATACAGAGAGCAAATGAAAGGATGATAATACATATTCTTCCTGACCTTGGTGTGGCCATGAAAGACAAGAGAGACTAAGGAAGTGTGTTTGTCCTTATGCCTAGTCTAAGGTCCTGTTTTTACTAACAGGATTATCGGGAATGGTTGTGAGACTGGAACACTCAGCTGGGGCCTAAGTCTATGGAAAATCGCTGTGGTTCCCTGTGTAACCCAGATGGAAGGAAATCGTGAATGCTGGCATAACCACAGACTCAGCCATTCAAGGGAAGGGTGAGGTCAGCACACTGAGGAAGTGAGGAAAATAATTCCCCCCTCTCTCTTCTCATCTTTCCCACTTCAGCTTCTTAGGGACAAGCTGCAAATCTGCCTGAGGCCAGGGGCAAATGTTGACACCAATGATTTTCTTCTGTGCTGGTCTAACCTGAGAGTCAATCCATTCTATTTGTTGTTCTGTGGTTTCATCCCCTGACAAGATAAAATCTGCACACAGACACTGCAGCAAGCTCACAGGCACTGTGTGCATGAACAAACACACACAGAGACACACACACAGGGACACATACACACAGACACCGACATATACACAGACACCAACATACACACACAGTCACATACACAGACACAGACACAACAAACTCACACAGATACACACAAGCACAGACACATAAACTCTCTCTCTCTCTCTCTCTCTCTCTCTCTCTCTCTCTCTCTCTCTCACACACACACACACACACACACACACACACACACACACACACACACACCATGTGTGTGAGCCTTCTTGTATGATAGCAAAACTGCGTTTTCTACCAGCGATGATTCTGTAAGAAGAACAACATAACAGTATGTTTTCATTGATGATTGTCTAAATGCATTTTTTTTTTATTATTTTGGTAGTTGAAATGTGGGCTATTTGAACTTTCAATTAAGGGTGACTCTGTCACCAGGCTTTTGCTCTGGGCTCCTCTGAGCTTGTACTCCTTGTGATCTCCTTGAACAGAATTCAGATCAGATTCGCAGTATAGAACACAGAGAGAGCTCATTAGAGAGCAAAGTGGGCCACACTCAAGAAGTGACAGCGGACAGAGACTGCAAAAACCATTGTGTCAATTTGTGTTTTAGCTAGCTTTTGTACCTTTTCTAAAGTCTCTGGAACTGTCAGCTTTCTCAAAGGGAAGTCTTTTGTCCTGTCCAGGTAACTGACAAGCCCATTTAATTTTCTTATAGAATGAGGAAGAGGTAAGCATTTTTTTTTTAAATCAGAAGGCATTCCACTAGGTTGATGTATGAAACGTTGAGTACCTGGAGCTGTTAGTCAATGACTTTTGGAGAAGTTCAGGATGCTAGGCCTCTTCCCAGAGTAAGAGATAACAACTCAACCTGACAATTATGAAGTCCTTTTCTTTGGATTCATTTATCTATTATTTTCTCACTATGTAACCTGGCTAGCCTGGGACTGTCAATGTAGACAAGGCTGGCCTTGAGCTCATAGAAATTCCCCTGCCTCTGCCTCCAGAGAATTGAGATTAAAAGTGTATGCCACCAAGCCCAGATCAACCTTTGATTTTATGAGCTATTGATTAGGAGGGAAGTCTAGCTCTAATGTTCTTCAAGCTCATTAATAGCCAACTAGTGACCTAATTATGTTACCTATTTCTTTATTATCCCAAGAGATTAATCATCTTTCTTTCTTATGGGTAGAAAGGTTCTCAGGTGCCATTGTTGTAGTCCTGAGTGTGTGTTCATTTTTGGTTGTCTTTCCTTTTCCTTTAGACCAATGATGCCCTCAGGATGGGCCACCAAACCTGCAGGCCAAGCCTAATCATGGCTCTTAACACATTTACCTATGGAGCACACACATCCCTGAAAGGCAAGTCGAGCCACTCACAGGAGACCCGGAAGGGTACTCCAGGAGATCTTTGAAAGACAGTGTCATACCAACTAATTTTTATATGAAATTAAGGCACATGGATAATGGCCCAGACAGTAACAAACTTATATTTTCACAGAGCTGCCTAATGAAATTCTAATGTTTATAATCCTTTGTTGATCTTGATGTACTTACTGTGGCAAAACTGTTTAGATGAAGAGAATGCTTGGATGTTAAACTGCATGTAAATTAAATTAGATGAAGTGTATGATGCTCCTTTTAGCTTTTTCCCCAGCAAAAGGTGAATTCACAAAACACCTGAAAACCTTCTTTCAGTATATGATGCATAGATTAAGCACACAAGTCCTCCCTGTATATATTTAATATCCCAGGTCCTATGATCTTTCCTCGAAGTTTCTCTGTTTTAGCCTCTCTAATCTCTCTGTAGGAGACAAGTCCAGACAGCTCCTCTAAAATTGCATGTGTATGTTCATGTTGATGTGTGTGCATTTACACATGTGTTTTTTTTTTTTGCCAGAAGAGAACATGAGATGTCATTTCTGGAGCATCGTCCACCTTTTCTTTGAATACCATATCTCTTGTTGGCTGAAAACTTGCCAAGTAGGAGAAACTGGATGGTCAGCAAGCCCCAGAGATCTGCATGTTTTGACTTTCCAAGCAGGAGGATTGTAAGAGTGCATGCACTGCCAGGACAGGAAGTTTCTTATTTTTAACATGTGTCCCGAGTTGCATATATACCAAATTCAAGTTCTCTGTGCTTGCCTGAGCTCTCTCCCCAGCCCTTCCTCTCTTCAGATCCTTTATTTTCCCAAAGCATTCTGTTATCTCTGGAACCATGTTCCAAAATTGTAGCCACATTTTCTTCATCTTCACACTGTTCTTTCTTCAGTTGAATACCTAATGTGAGACTGCTGACTGTAGTGTGGGAGATGCTGTTTGTAGAGGGTAGGAAGACTGAACTTGAAACACGAAATAAATGTTCTTGCATGTGCAGATAGATGCTCCAGGCAAAATGAAAGACCCATTAGAACAGAACCTCAGGAAATATGTCCTGAGAGGGAAAAGCGAGCATATGACTGTCAGACTAAGGATGGCAGGATCAAGGCAAAGAACGTGGTTGATGGGTAGGTGGCATTTGAGAATGACAAAGGCATAAGACTGTAAGGTAAGGAGCAGTACCTGAAGGAAGATATGCTAGACAAAGCCATCTTCATAGACAGGTACCAGGCAGTACCATTTTTGCAATCACAGTTTTTAGCAGGGTGAGTAGCTGAGGGTAACTCTCACTTGTGCTTGGCTTGGCTTGGCTTGGTTTGGCTTGGTTTGGCTTGCCTTTGTTTTGGCTTGGCTTGGCTTGGCTTGGCTTGGCTGTGGTAAATGAGCATGTCACCTTCACAGCCAGTCCTTACTAGAGTCAGTCTCAAGCCTGTGCTAGAAGTGTGCTCATTCATGGCTATCTCTGTCCTTGCTGATGTGGGAGTAGAGCCTGTGGGCGAGCCTGCTGAGAAATCTTAAACAGGTAGCATAAAGATGAGCTGAGTATTTGGGAAGCTTAGGAAACTTAGAAAACATAGCCAAACTTAGAAGACACAGCCAGAGGTTGGACACAGTGGGAAGCACAGCATGTGTCCAAGTCTCAAGAAATCTGCATTTGAATAATCGCTTTTCCCAAGCATGCATTAGGCAAGTATGTCTAAAGTTTATTTTCTACAATTTGTTCTTTTCTGATTTTTAAGACAAGATTTATTATTTAAAACTTACACATATGCACCTGTGATTGTCTGTGGTTATGAGCACATGTGAGGGTGCCCAGGGGGACAGAGAACCAGATGAACCTGAATCTGGAGTCACAGGTCACCCAGTGTGGATGCTGGAACCAAATTCCTCTGCGTAGGAGACCATATCCCTAACTGCTGAGGCATCTCTCCGGTTTTTCACATACAGTTCCCTATGCCTTGAAAGCCTCCTCCCTGCCAACCCTTAGCACATGCTTTCCCCTTTGACCTGTTGAACTGCCAATGCTCCAGCTTAAATGGTAGAGCCTCTTTGCTGTCCTCCTTAAACCTCGAGATTCACTATGCATCTTTACAGGCTTAACTGCTTTCTAAGTATCTTTAAATAGCCATTCTACTTTAAGAAAACTGTAATTATTGGGAAGTATATATGGTGTCTTCTAGGTAGAGTTTATGAAAAAATAGAACTCAGACCTCCAATCAGTAACTCCACACGGAAGGAAAAACAAGACATGTTAAAAATTGAACGATAAAAATATTCTTGCATGAGTTAAGGTATAATTACATATGCATACTCATATGACACTCTATTTAAAAATAAACTATTGGGTGACCTGTCCTCTATATGCCCTCTAATGTATGTCTAAATGGGTTTCTGGTACATCTCCATCACAAGGCATATTAGTAAGAGTGAACCTGCTCTGCCTGAGGCAGAGATGGGGGCTGTCTCTTCTAAGTTTTTGTGCCCTCTATGTCTGGAAGATTTCCCGAAGATGATTGTTTGTTAAATGTGTTTGAATACATTCCTACATTTTCCCAACTGAGTTTCACAACAATTAGTGAAGAAGATAATGTCACTGTCATACCCATTTCATAGTGAGGGAACTAAGACTAAAGCTCATTGTTGAGTGATCTGGCCAACAGCAAGAATTCAGGAGGGAAAGAGCCCACCCTCTACCAACTCCTTTAAGCCTATCTGGTACCAAAAGTTACAAAAAGGAATTTGGGTTCAATCATTCTCCAGCAGGATCTGGGTTGTGCCTCTCATAAGGAATGGACTCCATTTAGTAGCCTGCATAGAAATACTTTCGCTTTTCTAAATACTTAGGAAAACTAGAAAAGAGAGTATAAATTAGACCTGCCTCTTAGGGCTAATTGGGTCGTTTTGTTTCCTCCTCCTTCCCCAAGGCTGATGATGCTACTCACGTGTATCTCATAGTGAATACTTTTGAGGATTAGAGATACTGTGACAAAGACCTCCCAGGCTTCTTGAAATAGCTGCTTAAACTGCAGGGGCATATGTGGCAGTAACGTGTCTCATGTTCCTCACAACTACGTATGATTTCAGGAACAAGTTTTTTAGACTGCCTAGGTAACTAGATATTCACTTATTCTAGATGGTTCTATTTCTAGTTATGAGAACGGCTATTGTTTAGCACCTTCTAAGTTCCAAGTGCTGTACACACAACGTCTTTTCAAGCCTCATGATAAATGCCACTTTTCATTCATCTGGCAGACACTTGTGCTTTCCCTGATGATGGAGATGTGATTAATTATTGATCAGGTGGCAAAGCCCGCTAATGTGTCAGTTAGCTAATTTGTAACTCTAGGGCTCGGAGGAATAAAAACCATTTGTTGAGAAGGTGCATATCTCTCAAAGGTATTTGTGACAGAAATTTCAGATTAAGGGAATATATATAAAATGTGTAAGTACACTAACCAACCTCTTTAGGGGTCTTCAGTTTGAACCATGCAGGTAACACATCTGACTCTATATAAAGCCAATGCCACTGAGGCTATTTTGCAATAGCAAAGTACTTCAGTAACCTTGGTAATGACACAAGAGTCCCCTCCCCGTGCACTCTCCATGACTCATCAGGAAGTGCCATTTGGACAATTTCAGTTCAGGAAAGCAGCCAGTTCTCAGCTCAGTTCCCGCACACCCTTTGTCTGTCGGTACAGGTAAGAACGGGTTCAGGAAACAGTGGCCTCTCAATGTTACATAACCGGATGGAACAGTTCTTTATATTCAGTGGTGACACAGAAACTCAAACCAGCATCCTTTCAAGCCTCCGCAAGAACAATAGGGAGAATCCTTCAAATAAGTGTGGTGTCAGTGGCTAACTATGGCGAAAGAGTCCTTGGAGTATGCTGGCAAAGAAGCAGAGCTTGTGTCACATTCATGAGAGTACAACAGTGGTTAGAGGCACCAGAGCAAAGTGCACAGCTTGAGGGATACTGACCACAGTGAGAAAAACAATGAAAGCCAATAGGAGGCGCTCCAGTGTGGCAGGACCTCCACCTCAACCCGCTTCTCTTGCTGCACTAGGACCTAGCAAGGGCTTTGATCAAGATGAACTTTGTATCTGCCGCTATGTGTGATACCCTGCAATAAAATATTTTCCACAAAAGCTGCTTCCTGTGAGCATAGTTTCTAAATATGGGAGGTTCTGAATAGTAGAAAAAAGGAGTCTGTCTCCTTCCTTCCTTCCTTCCTTCCTTCCTTCCTTCCTTCCTTCCTTCCTTCCTTCCTTCCTTCCCTC
>NW_021604592.1:2847746-2904651 GCF_004785775.1 Grammomys surdaster
CCTCCCTCCCTCCCTCCCTCCCTCTCTCTCTCTCTCTCTCTCTCTCTCTCTCTCTCTCTCTCTCTCTCGGCAAAGGTTAGACAGTTAAGACCATCCCACACCTACTGTATTTGCCTAGGGCTAGTTCCAATTAGACTCTTTCTATTGGTACTAAGTGTAAGTTAATGTGGCTGGTATTTTCCTCTTTAGTTGCTCAGCAATTATTCGTTTAGCATTACGCCCTTGAACAAGCCTCCTCCCAGGCACTTACCAAGCACTGTTCTTCTGTCGTGGGATCTATGTACAGAGACACTTGTTCTGTGATGCAACCTCTGAAATTGAAAGCTATCGGGAAGCTCTGTTTTCCCACCACATAACAGTTTCCTCCCATGTGTAGGCAATTATTAAGAACAAAGAAGATGTTTTCCTGAAGTTACAACATTTAGGAAATCACCCCGGAAGGTGATCTTGGTGAGCAACTAGTGAATACTTTTAGTAGTCTGAATCCAGACACTGTCTAGCAGGAAATCTCCACAGAGAAACCTGTGCTTGTCTCCGTAGACACAGAACTTACTGTAGCTCTGAAGTGTTTAGTTTACCAGCTCGAGGCACAGAATTTTATCACCTTCTCATAAGTGTGTACTCATGCACGGTGCAAACTTGGGAGCATGACGGCTTCCTTTCCTTTCACAAAATGTTCACCAGTTCTGACTGGTCTGTCAGCAGTACTTAGCACACCTGTAAGTCTCTTCAGTCATTTCTATTATTATGGCAGCGTTTTTCTCTTTCTATTTCATTGAAGCGTAACTAAAACATTGTGTGTGGGGCTGTGTGTGGGTGGGAGAGTGTGTGTATTCTATAGAACATGAGGTTCTGAGCTATGTAAATATTATGAAATACTTCAGTCGAGGTAGTGAACATAACATCACCCCATAAAGTCATTATTGTATTTTATTTTGGGGTGGGGGCATTGAAGACCTACTTTGCTGAAAATGTCACGTGCCCAATCATTTATTATTAACACGGCCGCCATGCAATGCCATAGACTTTCCTGTCGTATCTATTTCCTAACTGAAACATTACACCCTTTGCCGGCATCAACCCACCCCCTTCCTCCACAACTGCCTTTGGATGTTTTGCTTCTCTGAATTCAACATTTTGACTATATGTGTTAGTGAGATCATTTACCTCCTTCTACATGTGTCTTACTCCTCTGAGTATAATCTTCACTGTCATCCACGTGATTCCAAATAAGAATTACCTCCTTTTTTAAGACCGAAAAGGATTGCATCGTGTATGTATACCACATTTTAAGTATCCGTCTATCTGTTGGTAGCCTTTTAGATTTACTTCGTATCTTACCTGTTGTGTAGGAAAATTCAGACTGTTTTCCTACAGGCTGCACTCTCTTGGACCATGCTATGGCTTGGAAGCATACTCCAAAACTGGTTTCAACTTACAGGTTGTTAAAACTTGTCTTCCAGTAGATACTTTGAGTACCTACTGGTACTGTGCCGTTTTCATACAGTGCCATTTTCATACAGCAGCATAAACAGACTAATGTATGTACATTCTAAATAATATGGTTGCTAGATCATATGGTAGTCCTACCTTTAATTTTCCTCAGACTTAATTCACTTTATTCTTCCGATATAACACCCCTCTGTGATAGCCACAGCTGGAGACCGGATCCTCTGATGAGAGATTCTGGTGTGGGTTTTCACAAGAGGTTTGTGGACTTCTGATAAGGGGGCTTGGTGAACACAGTCTCTTTCCAGAGGTCAGGAGCCAGGTGGCAGTAGATTTGGAGATGGCATCCAGGACAGTCCTGGCAAAGCTGTGTCAATACCAGCCATCAACCAGCAGCTTCTTGGACACAGAAACAGAGACATTGCCAGTGCCTCTGGAGGCAGTGATAAGGCACAGCAGCACCAAGTTTCTTCCAGTAGCCTGTCACTCCGCATGGGATGGCGTGAGGTTGCCAGTCTTGTTTCCCCTCTTAGCCTGTCTGTGTAGAGAATGGAAAGCTTGGCAAAGTGATCGTCCCTTGGACTGCAGTGGCTACTTCCTTGGAGTACTTAACATAACTACTGGAAATAAACATGACCAATGTAGACCCTGATAGCTGGCTGGGCAGCCCAAGTCTGCTTCTTCACTGACATGATCCTCAGAACCTCATCTTTTAGATGTGCTCCCAGGCAAAACTCAATAATCTTCGATTAAGGGAAAATAGGTAGCTCTCCAGAGACGTTATCTTTTTGTCCTTCACCAGGAAACCCAGACGGTTGATGAAAACCCCCATCAGCTTTGCCTACACAAGTCCAGTGGTCCCTAAAGCCACCGCTGAGTCCTCCATGAGGTTCCACCACCTTGTTCTGTGTCTGGGTCCCAGGGTTCTCTGGAACCTCCCTCCTATACTGCCCTGTCATCATCTGCCATTTGGTGTCCTCCTGAGGAGGAGATAAGGTTTTTAATTTTAAATAAGCTTTTCATATTCCTTTTCATAACGCTTATCATTCCTTCCAACACTATTCCATGGTTATTTCTTCACACATCCTCACCAACACCTTTTATCTTTGACATTTTAGTAATTGCTCTTCTAACAGGGGCAAGGTGATAGCTCACAAGGATTTATTTTACGTTTTTCCTCATTTTAAAAAATGATCTGTATCTATTGACCATTTGTTTGCCTTTTTAAAGAAATCTTTATTCAGATCCTCTGATTTTTTAAAAATTACTTTTTTTTTGCATTGAATTGAGTTCCTTACGTATATTGAATATCCTCTTATCAGATGTGTGATAGGATGAGCTAGGGATATATGCAGTTCAGTGGAAGAGTGCCTGAGTCTCTAGAGCCATTAACCATTAACCAACTCATCCACCAATCAATTAAGAGTGTGATTTGAAGACGTGGTATTAGGAAACCTAACTACTTTTAAGGGTAGGCTGCATGTCCAGGAGTAGATCAATAGCTGGCCAATAGCAAACGAACTCAAAGGCGTCTTTAGAGGTTCCTTGTCTCATAATTTCATGTCAGGGTGTTTTTCTTTTAATTGTATCTTATTATGTTTTATTTTTATTTTACTTTATTTATATTTATTCTCTTCTCTTTTTATTCTGCAGGTCCTTTGCATACATATTATGGCTTCGAGTTTAGTATTTTATAGGATTCCTAAGTGTGCAAACAAGTGGGCCTCTGTTTCTTGTGCCTTCTCTTGGGCTCTTTTCCGTCTGTTTGTTTACTTCTCCTATTCTGATGTGCCAGTTTTTGGTTTAGCTTATGTTATCATCAGCTTTTAGAAGCCTGTTTGTGTTCTAATGAGCAGCAAAAAGGGAATGGATCCAAATGGGAGGGGAGGTGGGAGGAGGTGAAAAGAGTAAAGGGAGGGGAAAGTGTAATCAGACTATATTATTTGAGGAAAGAAAGGAAGAAAGGAAGGAAGGGAGGGAGGGAGGGAGGGAGGGAGGGAGGAAGGAAGGAAGGAAGGAAGGAAGGAAGGAAGGAAAAAGAAAAAAAGAAAAAACTATTTTTAATAAAAGGGGAAAAAAGAAATATGTGGTATGCTAAAATTCTTTTGCCCTGCAGAAGCTAAAATTGATATTACCACCAGTGTGTAGTTAAACTTGTGTTATTTATGCTCTAGGGGTTACATAAATATTGTTGTTTAAATAAATACCAAAAGCTTATTTTTTATGGTGTCTTCATGTACATTAACCGTTTCAGTCCTGTTTTTCAATCTTCAGTTCATTTAGAGTTAACTTTTAAAAAATGATATGAGAGAATGTCTAGTCTTTCCCTTCTGCACATAGGTCTTATGATTCAAACACTGATAATCAAAGACAATCATATCTTCATTGTGCATTTTCAGCAGCTTTGCATATGTACATGAGGTTATTTCTGGGATCTCTTCTCTTTTGAGTTGGTCAATATGGTTTCCTTAAGAAAGAGTTTTATTTTTATTTAATCTCTGTGTATATGTTTACATATGTATGTATACATGTATGTATGTATTCATTATCATTATTATTTTTGGGGACAAGACGCCCTAGCTAGGATTTTTATTGCTGTAAAGAGGCATCACGTCCACAGCAACTCTTATAAAGGAAAGCATTTAATTGAGACTGGCTAACATTTTTAGAGGTTTAGTTCATTATCAGCATGATGAGAAACATGGGAGCATTCAGGCAGACATGGTACAGGAGATGGAGCTGAGAGTTCTACGTCTTGAACCTCAGGTAGCAGAAGGAGATTGTCACATTAGGGCTAGCTTGAACATATGAGACTTCAAAGCCCACCTCCAGTGATACACTTCCTCTGACAAGGTCACACTTACTCCAACAAGGCCACTGATTCTAGTAATGCTACTCTCTATGAGCCAATCATTCAAACTCATAAGTGTATGGTAGCCATTTCTATTCAAACCACCATACAAGATCTCTCACTGAACTGGAGGCTTAGCAGATGTCTAAACTAGGTCCACGTCCCAGATCTTCCTGTTTCCACCTCCTTAGAGCAGGTTAGAGGCATACACTGCCATATCTAGCTTTTTGTTTGCTTGTTTGTTTTTTTTTTTGTACCTATGCTAGGTATTTGAGCAGGTCTTTATGCTTGTGTCAAAAGCATTTTTTCAAGGGATCCATTTTGCACAATCCTCAAATATAATGCTTAATAATTCTAATTCAATCCATGAACACAAGATATGTTTATTTGTGTTTTAGTCAATTGATTTCATGACTATTTGATAGCTTGCACTGTAGAAATGTTTCACCAAGTTGATTTAATTTATTCTATTTTTATTTTTCCTAAGTGTTTTACTTTTTCACACATGGTAAATTTTTCACTTCATTTTGGATGGAATATTAATAAGCAAGATAATTTTGAATGTTCATTTCCTCACTTTACATAATTCATTTCTAACAAGTTTTATAAAAGTTTTAGGCTTTCCATATTATGCAAAATGATGCCATCTATAAGCAGGATTTTAAGGGGGGATTGGAGTGTGCTGGGAGAGAGAACAGATATGAGAGGGGACATCTCTGTGACTGGCCTGAGAGCTGGGACAAGGGAGACCTCAGAAATCTATGGGGGTGACCCTAGTTGAGACATCTAAGAGCTGGGGATATGGAGACTGAGGTGAACACCTCCTATAACAAGGTAGAACTTCCAGTGAAGGGAGAGGCACATCAATCCACTCACAAAACCTTTGATCCAAAATTAGTCCTGCCTACAAGATACACAGGGATAAAGATAGAGCAGAGATTGAGGGAATGGACAATCAATGATTTGCCCAATTTGAGATCTATCCCATGGGTGTCCCAACCCCTGACACTATTAATGATACTCTGCTATGCTTACAGTCAGGAGCTTAGCATAACTGTCTTCAAAGAGGCTTCATCCAGTAGCTGAAAGAAACAGATGCAGAGACCTATAGTCAAGCATCACAGCGAGCTCAGAGTTTCTTATGGAAGAATTGGAGATAGGATTAAAGGTACTTGGAGGGGTCATGGGCACAACAAGAAGACCTAAAGAGTCAACTAACCTGAGCTCATAAGGGCTCACAGAGACTAAACCACCAACCAAAGAGCATGCAGGAGCTGGATTTAGACCCCTACACATTTGTAGCAGATGCACAGCTTGATCTTCATGTAGATCTCCTAACACTTGGATTTAGGGCTGTGCCTGACTCTGTAGGGCTCTCAGTGGAGAGATGTGCCTAGTCTTGCTTCAACTTGATGTCCCAGAGTGGGGTGATACCCAAGAGGGTTTCCCCTTCTCTAAGGAGAAGGGAAGAAGGTTATGAGAGAGGGCATTATGAGAGTTGGATTGGGAGGGGGCTATAATAATGTGAAAAAATAAATAATTAATGAAAAATTTTCTTTTTTTTTTCTTTGATGGCTCCTATTACTGTTTTGTCTGCTTTCTCTGGCTAAGACTCAATACTATACTGGATGTAAGCCTTAAGAGTGGGCATCTCTGTCTTGAACCTGATCATGGAAGAAAATTGACTTTTCCTGTTGAGATGATATTAGCGTGAACTTGTCATATTTGATATCCATTGTATTGGGATGTTTTGGGATATGCACCTTCTATCTGAGATGTACTGAGAGTTTTGTGTCATGAATAAATATGTTAATTTGTATGTGGTTTTGCTTCACTTGCTGGAATGATCACTTCCTACTTTTCTATATTCCATTAATGTCACTTTTCATGCTCACTGAGTCTCATAACCTATGCCTGATAATCATGGCAGATGTCAAAGTATCATTTCATTTTCTTGGAACATTCTTATCTCACATAACTATCAGAATGATTCTGGTTTTATAAGACCAAGTTTGGAAGATTTTCTTTCTCTACAGTTTTTAGAAGAGTTTGAAAAGAATCGGTACTAATTATCAAAATATTTGATAGATTCCACTAGTGCAGCAAGGGTGATGAACCAGTGCCCATCCACGACTAGAAGAAAATACTTCAGGAAATGTTATCATCAAGGGGGGAGAAAAATGTAAGAGCTGAAGGAAGGAGTGGAGTGTGGTGTCACTGTTTCCTCCTTATGGAAATATTCCTTTCTAGAGGGAGGAGGGAGGCTCATAATCCTGAAGAAGTAAAGGAAACTTACAAGACTCAGGAACATCTAGAAACGAGTAAGAATGAAAAGGTTCTTCCAAAGGTTAAAACTCTTTTGTGAATTGTTACTTACTGATGCTGAGGTTAGCTATTCAGTGATACAATTGCTTCCAGTCAACCACATTACTGTAATTAACTGTCCATCCTTCCATAGCTGGCTCTGATAAACTCTCACTGGTTCACTGTGCTAGACTTGGACAGAATTGTTTCTGTGGTCTGTTGTCAGTTCCATATGAGATGTGAAAAGACGTTTGTAATGGCTTCCAAGGAAAAATCATTTAACAGTAGCTAATATTAGTTTTGAAAGTATTTCAAACTTTCTGAATGTGATTTTATGCATTTGTGCATGTGTTCATGTTTGCATAACTGCCCACATGTTTCTTTTTGGTGGTGGTAGTAGTGTGTGTGTGTGTGTGTGTGTGTGTGTGTGTACAAAAGTGTATAGGCAAAAGGATGATGTCAGATATCATCTTTTATCATGCTCCACTTTTGTTTTGAGATAGGGTCTCTCACTGAACCTAGCTCTCACCAATTGGCTAGCTTTACTGGCCAGTGAGCTCCCAGATTCTGCTTATCTTTACCACCCACAGCACTAGTGTTCTTGCTCTTTATGTGGATGCTAGTTACCTGAACCCTAGTCCTCTGGCTGTGCAGCAGATATTTTACTGACTGAGCAATCTTCCCTGGTCTAGTAATGAGGACCTTCTTTGACTTTAAAAAGAATCCTTTTGTTTTTGAGACTTTTATAGAATTACATCATTTCCCCCTTTCTCCTCCCTCTTTCTAAAGTGGGCAAATGAGATCTTACTCCATAGGGGAGTGTCTAGGTATTAGGTCTCCAAAGCATTTCTGCAATGTAGTTCTGTGAGAACCAATTCCTGTCAGGATCTCCTGACAGGGACTGAGGAGATCATCTGAATGTCAGAGTGGTACTAGGATTCTATCTACCTCAGACAGAGAGTGTCTTTCTCTCTACTGTGCTAACCAGACTTAGGAGAGGAGTGATAGCAATGAGGAGAAGCTGCTCGCTCAGGTTCTTTA
This sequence comes from Grammomys surdaster, assembly GCF_004785775.1. NCBI lineage: Eukaryota > Metazoa > Chordata > Mammalia > Rodentia > Muridae > Grammomys > Grammomys surdaster. The sequence goes on from NW_021604592.1 coordinate 2,855,392, forward strand.
GCTCTCAGAATGATGCTCTCCTACTAGGAAAGATGTTCAAGATGTTTATGGAAGTGATGAATATTAGAAAATTCATTTATTTATTTTTTTTACCATACCCTCATTTTGGCATTTGATAAAATATTATAAAAAATAATTTAGATAGATTGAAAGTTAAGTTAATAATACCTAATTCAAACTGAACATGTTAATGTCGAATGCCCTATAGGAGTTATTGTAATTCTCTTAAAACATTATTAGTTAGGCATGCTTAAAATTTCTCTCATAAAGATACTGAAGCTTAGTGAAGTTTTATTAATAATATAAATTTGCATAACTATGAAGTGGGGTCACTAGTTTGTTTTTTTTTAACCTAAGCAGTATGGTACCCATTTCAGTGATCTCATCTTCATCTGTCAAGCAATCTCCTAGTCAAATTCTCAAACTTTATAACTTCAACACAAAGTCAGCAGATAATGGACCACACCATCATCCCCAGAGAACCTTGAAGATCCTAGAAATTCTCTCCAACATGCCATGAAAAGCACTGCCACTGGTTACAATTTATATAGCCTCAATGGTTAGGCATAGACTAAGGGATACAGAGGGAGGGAAGAAACTTCCTGGGAACGAAAAGTAGGACAGGTAACTATTAATGGAAGTATGGAGGCATGGTAAGGGAGGATCAGATGGGGAGGGGAAGGGAAGATAGAGGTAAGGAGGGGAATATGAGAAGGAAGAGCTAATACTAAGGATAATTTGAGGGGTTACATGAAAACTTAACACCGTAGAACCTTCTTATAATATATACATATATGGAAGAAACGGAGTCACAAAAAAATAGGAAAGACAAAACTCCAACTAGACATCTCTTACCATCAAAAGAAACCTCCAGCACTGGGAATGGGTTACATATGCTGAGTTGTTGACCAAAGCTTACCCATTGAAGCCCTCAAACAACTCAAGCTATTGCAAAGGCTATTTACTGCTCTTTTCAAACTGATGGTAAGTCTCTATTACTGAAGATAACACCTACATAACTTATTGAATATGGAAAAGTTGGGCCAGAGAGCCTTCATCTTTGCTGACTAGTGTTAATGGTGTTGAAAGGTACTTTGTTTGTTACCAGAGGAGAAAAGTAAACACCAATTGAGCTACAAATGTTTCATGCTACAATGGTGAGCTGCCTGCAAGACACACTGTTACATAGTATGTACAAAGCTTGTGGAACTAACCAAGAACTATCTGGTTGAATTTAGGGCCTACTTGTGAGATGGAACTCTGGCACTGTTCCTATGATTAACCTGAGATTAATTGGTCATGGATGTAGGGGGAAATCAAAAGTACTGTTCTGCTGAAGGAATGTGCAATAAAATGATTCCAAACAACAGTCTGTTATACTCATAAACCAGTGTCTCGTTCAGTCATTATCAGAGAAGCTTCTTCCTGCAGTAGATAGGAATAAATGAAGAGACAACTGGACAGTGTACAGACAGTGAAAATAAAACCATAAAACATTTGGTCCTAAATGGGATGTCTCCATCCAACACCTCAACTCAGGGCTCAAGGAACACTGGAATAGCAGAGAGAAAAATTGTAAGAGCCAATGAGGATGTAAGACCACCAAAATGAGGCCTCTATACGCAGCAGGACAAACACACACACAAACCATGGAAACTGTGGCAACATGCACTGGGCTTGTACAGATCTAGGCCAGATGGGGTTCCAGACAGGAAATGAACCCAATACTCCATCCTAACTTAGAAGCTAACTCCAAATGACAACCACTCCCATAGTGAGAACGAGTCTTCTCGAATTAGAATCTTATCTTACTGTGTATACAAACTATGCTTTACGGCAGACCCCATGCACAATAGTAGATGGCCAGTACAAAACAGACTCAATGGTATTTTGGGAGGGATTTCCTTCCTAATACTTTGTCTGCACTTTATTTTACATTTCACCTTACAGGTCTTTTGATTCGTTCGTTTATTTTGTCCTATTTTGGTTTGGTTGTTTTTCTTTTATCTGGTATATATTAATTATCTGGTATATATAATATATTAATTATATATTATAATTATATATAGTGATTATGACTATTATAGATGCCTATCATTTGCTAATGAAAGAGAGAAAAAAAGATATGGACTTTGTTTAGGTAGGAAAGATTTGGAAGAGTTAGGATAAGGAAAACAATAATCAGATTATATTGTATGAAAAAATTAACGTTCAGTAAAAAAGAAAGATCAGTGCTTCTGTAGTTCTGTACTAATGTTTAGAATTTGTAGTTGTCTGGGATCATTGTCATCTTCATTCTGATTTGTGTCATAAAATAACCCACTCATGTATCTGACAGCAGAGTTGAGTTCTCAAAATGACCTGGTATGGGGTAAAAAGTTATCAATATTTCTAATGTACAAGTGCCCCAAATCTTCCCAATGTATATTCTCATGTTTCAGTTCCATAGTGTGCTGCAGACAGAGCTCATATGATGCTTTTCTTAATACATTCCAAACCAAGCAACCTGATAAGACAGAGCTTAGCATCCTGTGGTGCCTTGTTTACTCAGTCTGGTAGATGTTCAGACAGTGTTCCTATCTTAGAGCACCCTTTCCTTAGCAATTTTGCATTGAATTTCTCTTCCTTCTGTAGGAATAAAAAACACATTATTAAAAGATATCATGTTGAGTTAGATGCTTTTTCTCTATGCATTCCTCACACGAGTTTTAAAAGTCATGGAAGAGACATGGGTTATCATTTGAATTGTTCTTTTAATAACTCTTCTTTCTATTGTAAAGCACCCTTTATATCAGTCTCCAGAAAAACTTGATATTTGCTGTTCATATTACAATTTACCTACAGCCCTGCTTTCCACACTCAACAAGGAAATATATTCAGTCTTGATTTCTGCTATCTATGGAACTTTCTGTCAAAAAGATATTTTTATAGGTATTGTTCACACTCTGTACATGTGTGTATGCATGTGTTTTGTGGTATATGTGTTTTATTTATGTGTATTAAGTGTGTGTTTGTGTGTTGTGACCAAGATGAAGGAACAAGATAAACATTATTGTATTTCATATTTTTTTATAGTACAATGTACAAGCTTGAAGATAGCGTGGATTACATAAGATAGCTCTTCAAAATAAGTAGTAAATAAATTGAAAAATGTGTCTTAAATCCTCTGAAGACTGAGTTTAAATATAGAATTTCATAATTATTTGATAACACCCTGTTTTGAGATAAAAGTAGTAAGTTTCAGTAAAGGACTAATTTTAGCCAGTAAGAAGTTCACACTTTTTGTTAATATTTAAATCATTTATATCGAGTTTCTTCTGTTTATTTTGGTGCTCTGATCAACTTATTTGAATTTCTGAGCATTGATTTTTCTCACCTGAAAAAAACTGTAAACAAAACTACCTCTTCATCTTAATTCATAGCTTCACTTTCTGAAAATCTCCAAATAGGTGACAGGGTCTGAAAAATCTTAGCGATTCATAGGTCCAGTAACTATGAGCCTAAAAATGAATTCACACTGAATTTTGAGTCACATTGGGTGGAACCTGTGATGTACAAAAGCAAAACTATTGGCTGTATACATCCTCATCTATGTAAGAAGTTCTAGCGAGACAGATTTGGAGAACTTGCCTTAACATCCATTCAAGGGCCATCTCTGCACAAAACAGCTACGGATTGTTCATCTCTCACTTATGTAAAAGAATCTAAATATTTGTGTAATACTTTGAACATCTAATTTGATTACTTTAAATATGGCAACCACTATATTTGTTCTGTGTGCTTTATTGATATGTTTATGTTGTTTTAAAGACCATCTTTGAAGAAAAGCTCATGATTTTGCCTCACCAAAAGCTAAGCCAGAAGTGCAAACTAGTGCACACCAGGATTTTATATCCATACTACTACATGATCATTGTTTCTGACAAGCACAGTGACCTCTTTCATGAAGTGTTGAAAATAATGTACACAAACATATACACAGAAAACAATTTGCATTATCCACGTAAAATATAATTTCTTGTTTGTTATTTTTTTAAATAAAAACACTTAAAATGAAATACTATGTCAAAAATGCTAGGACTCAGTGTGTGTGTGTGTGTTTGTGCATATGTGTTTGTGTGTGTGTCTACGCCAGGTGTCTTCTTCATTGTTTTCTGCCTTACCACCTTAAGACAGAGTCGCTCATTGAAGTGCAAACTACTGTTTTGGATGGCTGGCCAGGGATTTGTCAGGATCAGCTGTGTCCACCCCTGTCCCCATGCTTGGGCTACAGGCACATACAGCAGGGTGTGGCTTTCTACATGTGCTGGAAATAGAAATTCAAGTCCTCATGCATGCAGAGCAATTTTATCCATTAAGCCACATACCTCCAGCCCTATAATGGTTTTAAGAAAGAGAAAGGGTAAGGGAGAAACCTGACTGCATAGGGGTTAATGTCAAAAGTATCCCCTCTCCAAGAAAAAGACATCGGGATGGGTATGGCCCTCACACCTCACTGGACAATGACAGGGGTACCTGAGCCACTACAAAGTCTCCTTCAATTACTGGAGGTCAGGCCTCTATCCCTGCCTTCGCAAGTTTAGAATTGCCATAGACCTTCTATACTTAGAGAAGGAAGGAGATGTCAGGGTCAGCCCTGCTTACACACTGAAGGCCTAAAATCAACCATAGGCCTAAAATCAGCAATAGGCCTGTCATACATGTATACTAACACCAAGTCTTGGGTTTCAATGGAAAAACATTGAAACAGATGGCTATAAGCTAATGTAAACAGACAGCTTTTGTGGAAATCTATAAGCCTGAGTAGTCATAGACCTTGTAAATAGGTAGCCTTGGCAGACAATACCAACTTAGATAAGGTCAAGTGAGTCATAGGCAGAGTCATAGTGACTTGTCCCCTGAACCTTCACCCGGCCGTTACCCGGTTCTGAAGATATCTGTATTCCCCTTGAACACCCACACTCCAGTGTCATCCCCTTCCCCACATCCTGCCTTTCTGTGTTTATAACCCCTGTGTGAATGAATTACAATTTGAGAAAAAGTAAATTATAAAAAAAAAGAAAAAGAAAAGAAAAAATAAAAAAATAAAAAAAGAACTAACTAAATAACCAAATGATAACTTACAACCATAAAATAATATATTACCTATTTATCAGAGGTTCTAATACCCCAGACACTTTGGCTTGTTTTATATACATAAACTAGTAAATAAGTATTATATGTGTGTACAATTACAAAAAAAAAAGAAAGAGAAAGGGCAAGAAACATGAAATCTAAAAGTTAACAGTATGATTTTTGTTTTAATTGATTGTTCTAGCCAATAAAATCGCACAGGAGAAGCAGGAAGCATATAAAATTGTTAGTAACGAGTTTACAACAGTTAAAGTGCTTAGGACAGAAAGTTTGGGTGTTTACTCACAGAAGGTCGTAAAAAGACACATGCAAGCACTCTCCTCCAGTGAGAGCATACCATCCAAGTGTGTGTATCACAGTGAAAACTCTTTGGAAATATACTCTCTTGCACAAAACTGTTAAAGATGATTCATCTTTAATATTTCAAGAGTTATTTCTGTTTACTGTTAATATTTAAGAATTCTCAGAGCCCAATACAATAAAATCTACATTTATTTTATTTTTCCTATTTTCAATTTCTAAATTAATACAGCTTTTGTGTATAGCAAATATTTGATTTTCAGTTTATCTTTTTAAAATTTATTTCTGGGCCAGTTGTTTTGTTTTCATTTTATAGAAAGCTAAAGAATTCTGCCTAAGGAATAAGGTGTATTTTCCCACCAGAAACAACAGAAAGCTTACATATGAACTAATGTTTTGCAAGCCGTGGTATCAGGCAACAATCCTTGTGTGATGGGAAAGCTCTCTGAGGATCTTGAAAGAGCTTCCATAATGTCCTACAGAGAAGACTACAGTAGGAGTTTGGCAGATAGCTGAGAGTCTGGATAATCAAAGGCTCAGGACCATATACCACAAAGGATCAAGCTTCCAACAGGGAAAACATCTGAGAACCTGAAGACCAGTGAGACTCCCCTTTAAGGATTCACCTATGCATTGCACAAGCCACATGACATTGGAAAAACAACTACCCCATCATTAAAGGTAACAATTTCTGACAGTCACTTGAACCAGGAATAATGTCTGTTTCCATCAATCAAACTAAAAGTACTCAGGAATCAAGGGAGATTGCTAGAGCATCTACAAGCATTACCTCATTAATGAAAAAATGTTTAGCCCAAACTTAGGCATTATTGAAATCTGAAAAGTAAGACACTAGGAATGAGACAACTCTGAAACATGTAGAACAGAGAGAGCTAAGGTTTATAAGAAGCACATTTTGTAGCATCCAAAAATATGAAGCTGATAATGGCTAACATCTAATAAATTTATTTCCCTCACAAAAGCAGGAAAATATGACACATAAAGGAGAAATGACAAGAGTAGGAGAAATCATCTTCTCCAGCGGAGAACATAGTAATTGGTTATCCAGTACCAAACAGTTATCCCTGAAAACATTAATATATGTAACATTATGCAAACTACACATGCTATATTTAAGAATATATATGTATAAAGACATATGCATGTAATAACAGCTAATGAAACAAGAGGTCACAATTTTGAAAGAGAGTGAGGAGGGGTATATGAGAATGTTTGGAGAGAGGAATAATTATACATATAATAATTATATTATAACCACAAAAATACTTTTAAAAAACAAAAATAAATTAGTTAAGAAAAAAACTCAAGACTTTGTATACAGTATAATTATCAAATAGCAACTTTGAATAATTGTAATTACATCCCTCATGTTTATAAAGTTATATAGATATCTGGAAACTAATAAAGAGCACAATCAGGTTTCTGGAGGTAGAAAGTATCCTGGTGTGACATAAACAATAAAGAGAAAGATGAGTACTTAAAGACATAGCAACAGAAACTTCAAAGTAAACACATAGGAAAAAGGAATCAATAAAAAAGTAAACAAAGCTTTAATGAGTTGCAGGGAAATAACAAACAGCAAAACACATGCAATTAAGAGTACTACCGGGGAAAGGAAATGATGGGACTGGAACATTTTAAAGGAAATATGTCTGGAAATATTCCAAATGGGATGATAATAATAATAGAACAGTGTGAATGACCCAATGGATTTCACATGGATAGCAGTAGAATAAGGCAGATTGCAAGTAAGTAATTTCAAAACCAGGAAGACAGACAGACAGGCAAGCAGGCAGACAGACAGACAGACAGACAGAGGACCTTGAAATCACCAAAGGAAAACAAAACTCACTAAGTAAAAACTTAGATCACAATGGAGCAATGTGAGTTCAGAAAAATAACTTAACCTAGAAAATATGTCCTGAAAATAAAGGCAAAAAACAGATTTGGAGACTTAAAACATGTAAGCACTTATAAGACTCATTCCAGCAGAAAGATGTTAAAGAATGGCCTGGAGATGGAAGACAGCCATTTAAGCCCCACTTTCTGCATGCTGTCTGACTGCAGGTTCCTCAAACTCAAAATCAGCAACAGAAGGCTCTCTGGGAAATCCCCAAATGCTTAGGAATTAAATTACTAACCCTCCAGATAATCTGTGTGCCAAAAATAAATGGAAAAATAAAATTAGAAATTGTAAGCTGATTAAAATCAGAGCAAAACATATACAAAATTTGTGGGCTGCCTCTACTGAAATATTTAGAAGAAAATATATAGAAGTAAGTCTTTGGGTGAGGAACAGTGTTGTCAAACGGATGGCCTCAGCCTCCAATTTAAAAACACTGGCAATGATGAAATTCACCAGACAAAAGAAGATTAGAATATCAGTGTGGCACGCAGTAAGATTTGGGGAAAAGAGAGAATAGAGGCTACCCATAAAACTGAAAGCTGACGCTTCGGAAAAATTATTAAAGCTGATAAAGCTCCATTCAGATGTATTGGGGAAAAGTGTTAACTGAAGTCATCAGCATGAGAATGGGGAAAGGAGTTATCATGGAGATACAGGGAAGGAGGCAGGAGCACTAAACACACATGATATTCCCAAGCACTAAGATGATAGGCGTATGCCAGCCTATCTGCCTATGAAAGAAATTTTTATTTTCATTTCAGCTTCTCCCATAGAAAAGTGTGGGCTCATTTTCAATGGTGAATTTCCCAAAACACTAAAAGAAAACTAAACATTTTACCCAAACCCTTCCAGAAAGAGTGTGACTATTTCCCAGATCCTTTGAGGTACACCCTTACTCTAACACTAAGCCTAACCAGAAGACCGAAGGAAAAACTGCAGACAAATAATCCTGTGAGATACTCTTCATCGAAGCAACAGTACAGCAAATCTAACAAACTATAAAAATAATGCATGATGATCAAGTGCAGTGTATCCCAGGAATGCAACAATGAGTTTATAAACTCGCATGTGTGTACATGCTTTGTCACGCACGTGTGTGTTTGTCTACAAGCCTGAATGTGCACAATCATGTGCAGGCCCAACACTACTGTCAAGTTTCCTCCTCCATAACTCTTTATTATTGAGATGTATTCTCTCCTGAACTCCAAACTTGCTCATTTCAACTAGCCATTGTGCCCCAGAGATTTCATCTTTATGCACCTAGTGCTGAGATGAGCAGTGGCCACCAAGCTGTCTATCCTTTATCTGGGTTCTGGGATTCTGAGCATCAGTCTCCAAGCTTTTGTGGAAGACACTTGAATACTGACCCATATCTCTAGTCCTACAAGGTTTGTTTTAACACTTAAAGCATTTAAATGTCTATTAGTGTTATAGTCCAAATCAACACCTAAAGAGGCCAATCATATAATAGTGTCCATTGAATAAAAAGATGCAATAGCCACATGATTTACTTTAAACCCCCAATTCTCATCAAAGTAGGGGTAGAAGTGAACTCTGATACATTACAAATGATGCTGTTGCCAGGGTTGCAAATAGATCTCTTAGTGTCGAGATCAAAGGTTCTGACTGTTCATTTATGAAATCCTGGAGGCAGCACTGTTGAACATCTATAATCTGTTCTTAGTCACATATACCTTCAGCATCAGCATCACTTGTCAATTACTATTGTCCCTCACATCCTGGACATGTCTATGAAATTTGGCTATACTGAAGTATAACTAATCCCTGTGACCCTATGACACTATGTCATAGTGACCGGACACTATGGTGTTTCACCAGTCACAGTTTCAGACTGAGGGTTGATGCTAATGTTAACCTTCAATTATGAACAGAGTGTTATAAAAAAAAACTATCCATAGAGGAATATCTTAAGAGTTTTCTTGCTCCATAAACTAATAGCTCTTAGAGGTGAGAGGTTTCATATAATCTCACCTTTGTCCCTCCTTCTCCATCACTGGATTTCTTCTGAAACGGGAAACATAGTAGTAGGTTCTGGGGCACAATTCCAGACATTTAGGGACTTACAGCCTAAATACAGACATATATGGAAGCATCTGACAACAGTGAAAACTTATAGATGCATTGACTGAAAATATTGCAGGAAATAATTATACCAAGGGGAATAAGTCAGAATACTGATATTATTTTAATATATAAATATAGAGAATTTAATTTAATATAATTCTCAGTGATATAAAACTAGACTGGCAATTATGTGGTGAAAGATCTGTGGATATAGAAAAGAAATGCAGAATGATTACTAAGGCATGTGACAAAACTTTGAGAGCCATCTATCAATTATTTTGATAGTAGTGAAGAATTTTCATATATATATATATATATATATATATATATGCTCGAGTTCATTAAAATGTTGATCTAGTTGTAATGACATATGGTTATAATCTCAGCACTCATGAAACTGAGCCAAGAGAATTGCTGTGGGTTCAAGGCCAGCCTAAACTACGTATTATCAGACTAGCTAATGCTACATAATAAAATGTTCCCTAGGAGTTGTTGGAAAGGGAGGCTTCAGAGCCCCCTCCCAACAACATAGGTTATTGTCCTTGCTTTTGGTTACTCACCAGAACTAGATAGTAAGATCCTATTGATCAAGATATCACACACGTTGATTATATGATATGGAGAAATCAAGGTGGAATGGATCTGGAAGTTTCCTCTCTGCTGGCCAGCTTTTATAGTGCTGAATGGTGCCAATGGGGGAGAGAAATCTTCAGTGATTTTACTTAACTATGAACCCCATGAGCTATGGTAGCAAGTTGCCTGGCAACGCATGCCCACTAGTGCAATGGTGACATAGTTATAGGTGTAACTAGCTACTATAAGATTAGGTTCGAAGCTCACTTCTAAAGGAAGGAATTCATGCCTGTTACTATAAACCTGTCAAGACCCCGTGTCTGGAGAAGTCACAGGACTAAGAGGAAAGGTAATGCTGGGGTTATTTTTGTTTGTTTGTTTGTTTGTTTGCTAAATGATCATGTTTTCAAATACTTAGCGATACTTCTAGATCCTTATATATAAACAGATTAGTGCTACACTCTTCCTTCAACAGAGAAAACTCTCTTGCAGCAGCCAGTGGTTAATGAAGAGACTCACAGTTGGTTAACATGGTGAGAATGAGTGTTAAATGTTAAGTCCTTAAGAAAATATATACCTCACTTCTTTCAGATTCAGGGAATGACACAGATGAATGGATGAAAAAAATATAAGAGACAGAAGTCGAGACGAGTGCTACAAAGAAGTGTCTTATAAACATGACATGAAGACTGTGCTCATGAAGTTGGTGTAGCTATGGTTACCTGCCTAATACCTATCAACATTCCAATCCTCATGGGGAAGCTCAGGAGGCTCTCACTGAGGGACTATAGGTGAAGGTTCCCAGGAACAGTGTCATTTATGTCAGCGGCATAGCCATCAGTAAGTTACCCATGCTTCAGTACATAACCCTGCTCTCATGCTCACGCAAACAACCATAATTAAACTCAGTGGGTCACACACACACAAAAAGTAGGACAACAAACTATAAAGGGAGATTTTGGGAAAGAAGTCCTTTGGTAAAGAGGAAGGGTGAGGAAAGAAAGCCGTAGGGAGGAAACTGATCAAAATGTAGTGCACACATGTTTGGCATTATCAAAAATAAAATATTAAAAGTGTATCATAAGTACATGAAATTTATGGTACATATTCTATGCCAATTAATCTTTAAAAGTCTGTTAAAAGTATATCAAGGTACAAGGCAACATAAGAGAAAATGACATTTTCTTCCTGCAGTAGGTGAAAAGCTCTGGAGAGTCTGTTAAATGGTTATTATTAAACCTAATTATAGCTTTCTGTATCACAGAGCCCTTAGAGTAAACACAGGGCATATTTACATTGTGAAAAATGAGAAGGGACTAATAAAGGAGTACACTGAATAATGCAAAATATCTGTTAAAATACAAAGGATAGCACCCTGTGGCTAGCAGCTCAGGAAACACTTCCTGGCTATAGAAGAACTGGGGTGGAGTGGTTTCTAAAACCTGGGGGTGATGTGCTTTAAATAGTGGGGTTCCTGAGTCCTTTGGGTAAAATATCTGGTTCCTGAGGAAAAAAGCTGCCTTGCTGGCATGCCCCTCCTTGCCTCAGAATCTTCTCCGGCTGCCTCCATTAGCCACCTCCACATTCTAGGAATATAGAGACATTCATTCAGACATAGTAAATAAATGAGTAGGACAAAGCAATAATGCATAGCATAAACATAACCCCTATTACTGTCTGCTGTCTTCTGTTCTAACTGTGGCCCAAAGCCATCAAAGTTAGAAAAAACTAACACTCAACAGTGATCATTTCAGACTTTAATCCACAATGTGTGATGGCTAATAAGCCTCAATTTTCCCTCTGATTGGATAATGTCTGTTTTGGAACACTGTTGAGGAGAGTGTGAATTTGACAAGCTTGCTGTGTGCCAGAAGTTGACAGTCTATAGCTTGAAAGCCAATCTGTCCTACCACCTGTTTTTGTCTAGCCTAAAAGGTAAAATTCTTTCAAATCTTTGAAAAAAATACCAAAAGAAAAAAAATAACATTTTGTGATGTGAAAATTACATGAAATTCAAATTTTTGTGTCTGCAAATCATGTTTGTGGGAGCCGGGCATGCTCATCCGTGTATATACAAGCCGGGCATGCTCATCCATGTGTGTATACAAGCCAGGCACACTCATCCGTGTATATACAAGCCAGGCACGCTCATCAGTGTGTATACAAGCCAGGCATGCTCATCCGTGTATATACAAGCCGGGTATGCTCATCAGTGTGTATACAAGCCGGGCATGCTCATCCATGTATATACAAACCGGGCATGCTCATCCATGTATATACAAGCCAGGTGTGTTCATCCGTGTGTATACAAACCGCACATGCTCGTACATGTATATATAAGCCGGGCACGCTCATCTGTGTATATACAGTCTACGGCTGCTCCTGGACTGTGGCACAGTAGAGTAGTTGTACCACAAACTCTCAATCTCTATTCTCTGACAATCTACAAAAAAAAAAGAAATTTGCTGACCCAGATACTGTGCTGGAGAAGCTGGATATCTGGATACAGAGTAACTTGGAACCAGACTCTGCCTCTACCAGGACCTGGGTATGTCATCCCAATATGTTAACCCATAAGCTCAACTTCTTTTTTTTTTTAAATGTCTATTATATACAGTCCATGTTGATGCTTAAATCACCAACTGAGGTGGTTGTCACAGGGACTAAGACACAGAAAGTTATTTCTGAAGTTAAATGGACAAAAGTAAAAAACACCAGACAGTGTTAAACGACATCACTCTTCCTTCACGTATCTTTCTTTCTTTACCATTGACTATATATGTATGTGTTTCATTTTACTCGAAATACTGACAGAGTAGGATCTGTCTCTTATCCAAAGCCTATATTTTGCTTATAGAAATAGTCTCCACCCAGCAGATGCTGGTGAGGATGTAGAGAAAGAGGAACACTCCTCCATGGTTGGTGGGATTGCAAGCTGGTACAACCACTCTGGAAATCAGTCTAGCGGTTCCTCAGAAAATTGGTCATAGTGCTACATGAAGACCTAGCTATACCACTCCTGGGCATATACCCAGAAGATGCTCCAACATGTAATAAAGACACATGCTCCACTATGTTCATAACAGTCATATTTATAATGCCAGAAGCTGGAAGCTGGAACCCAGATGTCATTCAACAGAGGAATGCATACAGAAAATGTGGTATATTTACACAATGGAATACTACTCAGCGTTTAAAAACAATGACTTCATGAAATTCGCAGGCAAATGGATGGAACTAGAAAATTTCTTCAGTGATGTAACTCAGTCACAAAAGAACACACATGGTATGCACTCACTGATAAGTGGATATTAGCCCAAAAGTTCAGAATACCCAAGATTCAATTCACAGACCATATGAAGCCTGAGAAGAAGGAAGACCAAAGTATGGATGCTTTAGTGCTTCTTAGAAGAGGGAACAAAATACAACAGGAGGAAATATGGAGACAAAGTGTAAAGCAGAGACTGAAGGAAGGTCCATCTAGAGACTTCCCTGCCTGAGGATTCATCCCATATACAGTCACCAAAGCAGGATACTATTGTGGTTGTAGGGAAGTGCTTGCTGACAGGAGCCTGATATGGCTGTCTCCTGAGAGGCTCTGCCATAGCCTGACAAATACAGAGGTGGATGCTCTCAGCTAACCATTGAACCCTCCGCGGGGTCCTGGTGAAGAAGGGACTGAAGGAGCTGAGGGGGTGTGCAGCCCATTGGGGGAGCAACAGTGTCAATTGACCAGACCCCCAGGAGTTCCTGGGTACTGGACCACCAACCAAAAAGTATACATGGAGGGACCCATGTCTCCAGCCGCATATGTAGTGGAGGATAGCCTTGATGGACGTCAGTAGAAGGAGCGGGCCTTGGGCCTAAGTGTGCTCCATACCTCAGTGTAGGAGAATGCCAGGGTAGGAAGAAAGGAGTGAGTGGGTGGGGGGGCACCCTCATAGATACAGGGGGAGGGAGGATGGGATAGAGGATTTTAGAAGGGGAAACCTAGAAAGGGGAAAACAAATGAAATGTAAATAAAGAAAATAACCAATAAAAAACACCCCACAGAAATAAAAAAATAGTCTCCATCACTTTTCAATATGCTCAGATAAATAGCTACTCACCTTTAATAAATTTACAAATCACCTGACTGTCAAAATGAGAATATAAGAATACATAAACCACAGAGAAACAAAATCTCTGTCTCTCCTACCCCTTCATATTTGTAATTGTTCTTGAATTTCTTTCTGCTGGATTCCTTCTTACCTAACAGGGCTGTTTGTTTCAGAAGTTAAGATAGACTTTATATTCTTCTAATACCCTCGCTTTATGGCTATTCACTCTAGTCCTTACCAGCGACCTTCTGACATGTGCAATCTGCAACACATCTGGAGCCATTTGGGGGAACTTAATGACTTCTATTTTTATAACTTCCTGTACTGCCACTTGCTATCTGCCTATTTCACTCTTTCTTATTTATTTCATCTTTTCATTTTCTCTTTATCAAGCATAGAGCCTTCTTTTTTTAGGTCATTGTCACAGAGTGACTTCATTTATATTCAATGAACTGGGAATCATCCAGCTCTGGCCAGACCTGTCTTTAGGGAAATATATGGTGAAAGACAGTAGCATGCTTTAACTGTAAGACCAACCATGGAATTATAGTCAGTGTTTACATAAACATTTTCCAGGTCTAAAGTTTGATAGAATTCAAATGTTAATAATCATTTTTTCCACATCATAACTAACAAAGAGAAAAGCTAGAGAGAAAGAATTAAAATAAGTAAAAGAAAGAAGAAAGGAAAAAGATAGAAGAAAATGTTACCAATAAGACATTGAAAAACATAGAATTTATGGAAGCATCCAACAAAGCAAATTTGCAAAACTGAACTCCTGATTTAGATGGGTTCACTCAGTATAGGCATTGTTAAAGGCATCAAAATGGGAAAGAACTCTCCTAGGTAGCTGTTGAATCTGGAAGAACTAATTGGCACTACAAAAAGGCCAACAACGTTGAGTAAAAGTTTCAGTGTTAAATAGGGCTGCATAACTGAAGGATGAAAATGAAATATTCTTTATGCTTTGTTTTGCTTGAGACAGATTTGAACCATGTGACTCAGGCTGTTCTCAACCTCACTGTGATTGTTTGGCATTTGTTTCCCACTTGTGAGGAGCAGGAGCTACCATAACTGGCAGGCCTGGGAATGGAAAATTCTACCTCAGTGTGGACAATGATACTTCAATCAGTTAGAGAAGAGACATAGTTTACCATGGAAGAGAAATAAGAAGAGATGGAAAAACCTTCTTAGGTTTAGCTAGCATGAGGGTCAGCTACAGAGTGGTGAGTGGGGCTTTAGAGAAGAACCAAAGAAGCCCCAAATTTTGTGGGAAGAAAGACTGGAAAAAAAGAAAATAACTCTTTTCTAAGTAATTCAGAAAGATAAACAGACTTTATTGCTGCAGCCTAGTAAGACACTGTGCCAAATAATTATGCTCAATGTTCAGGTGAAGAGGGAGGCAACTAAACAGACCCACAGGACAAGAAATGCCATGGGATGTGGGCAGATGACCAAGGCTAAGATCAACTAGTAAGAACTTTAAGAAAGGTGTTTGGAATATGAATGTCCTAATTGCCAAAACAAGATGATACTCAAAACTCATAGACCACAAAAATAACCTCAGAGATGTGCTCAAGGTAAAAAAGCACAGAGAGGTCTCAGAAATGATGCAGTCTTCAGAGAGGAGAAGGAGAAGGCTATGGGGCTCAGCATATCTCTTAGGCAAGTCCTTATTCAAGACAGTTTGTTTCTGACTCCTCAACAACTGAAAAAATACTGGACACCGAGCTATCACCCAACTTATGCTTTGTACAATATACAGAAAGGAGAATGTGAAGCTAGGAAGAAGGGTTTATGGTGTATACAAGTGCAATGGCCTGTCTTAGTTGTCAGCTTGATGTGACTCAGACCTATAATCACTTCTGCATATAACAGTGATGTCATTTTCATAGGATTAACTGAGAAGAGAGGACCCACACTGGATGGGAGTGTTACCATCCTATGGTCTCGAGCCTGGAAGGAATACAGTGCAAAAAGGAAGAAATACAGAAATACAGTATTCTCCTTCCTCCTACTGCCTGCTTCTCTGTGATTGCAGAGCATCTGCCATGTGCTTACACTGCCTGATGTGGGGAAAGCTACTTCAGCCTGCCTTCCCTGTCATGATGCAGTGAACCCCTACGAGTCAAAATAATCCTCTCTTCGCTTAAGTTTTTTCCTTATGGTGTTTTGATCACAGTGGTAGAAAACTAGCTAATAAAAGAACATTAAATTATAATCTACCACAGTGGAAAAAATTAAGTTGAATAAATAAATGGAACAGCTATTATAAATATATTGGATATTTAAATACAAGACATTCTATTTTAACTTCATTCTGTGAGTAGATTGATAAGAAAAATGTCACCAATAGAAGGTTTCTTTACTTCCGTGCAGTATATGAACATTTCTTGAACTATGGACAAAGCAATGGATGAGTAAATTATAACATCCCATATTGTCAGATTCCAGCAAAACCTGAATTTATCTGCATTGTCATATGGAAAAGTAATTATGATGTACTTTTGAGGAACAGCTCATAGGTTCGAAAGGCAGCATTTCTAGTATGAACTACTATCTAAAAAATAAAAATGCACATAGTAAGTTCTCCCAGAATTACATCCATATGTGGGCACCTTTCTATGGAAGGATTGATAGTATACCACTCTTGTGAGTTCTCATTTGTACACACAGACGGCAGCAGACTGTGGTACAGATTTACTTGGCTTAGGTAATACAGCATCTATGTCTCATTTTTTAAAAAATGAAAATGATTAAAGTCTTTGCATAGCCACCACCAACCCTAACTCAAGGAGTTGATATGTGACCTCAGCCTGAACCTTCTAGCTTTTACTCCCTCTTCTAAATGATTACTACAGAAATAGCCATGAGACTGATTTGAGCATCACATTGATTCTGACCAGCCAGAGAAGAACTCAAAGGATGACTTGACTTGCGCAACTGCTGTCTCCCTGTGGAATGATATGTCTTTCCAAAGTAGTCCCAAAAGGGAGGAGATTGAGCCCAGATAGGTACCAAGAGTTCAGGCTCTGAAGCTGCCTGGGATTGATCCCACTCATGTTCCATCCTCAACTCATGTATCTTCAACTTTTACTGAAAATAAAATTGTATTTGCTTAAATAACATGAAAAAAAGATGTACAACATCTCAAATAGTTAGAGAAATGTAAGTCCAGACAACAATAAAGTAACACCCAGCTTATGTATGAATGGTTATTATCAAAGTCAGATGACAAGAACTAGTGAGACTATGTACATGACTGGCAGGAATGTACATGGGGACAGCAGCCATAGAAAACAGCCCAGAGGTCTCTGGTCTCTCAAATAATTAAAATAGAACTACCTACCCTAAGATCCATCTGCTGATGTTCTGGGAATAAATGAACAGAAAATTAAATCAGCATGTTGAATATATAGATTCCCAGCTGTTATAATACCCAGGAGATGGAAATATCCATCAGTAGATGGATAGATATGGAGAACATGAAATGTGCATACACACATACATATAATCGATTACTTTTCAGCCCCTCTGATTGTTTTTCAGAGTATAAAAGAAATACTCTGTGCTTTGCCACAACATGGAAGACGTTATACTTAGTGAAACAAGTCAAATACAGAGATAAAAATACTGCATATTCTTACATATGGAATCTGTGATGCATGAATTCATTAAGTCCCCTTATCTGCAATAGAAAATTTCAATGCTGAAATGGATATCATCATCTGGAGTTGCCTCCATCTTCTTCCACGCATTCCCAAGTACAATCGAAGCTGTACTCAGTGTTCTACATAGCTCTGATTTTAATGAAGGAAACATACTGACCTGTCCATCAAAGTTGAAGTACATCCTCCTTCACCTGAATGGCATTCCTTGCTGTAGGTCTTCACCCTGTCAGTTATCGACAGTAACTAAGCTCATTTTGTTTCCACAGCTCCATGATTGTGGCTTTATTCAGGATTACAGTTGTCTTTTAGAAATATTAAATAATAAACTACATTATACATCATGCTAGCTGTTCATTCACTGATTGCAGATAATGATGGAGTACCTAATAGGTCATAGAGATACTATAGTGACCTAGATAAAATTGTATTGACTTTCAGGGATTTACTTTGGAGAGAAGATTATATTGATTGACAAATGCTGTGTCATTTATTAATTAAATTGAGATGAATATTTTTAAAATATGTATAGTGCTATATCTACTCTATAAGATAGAGCATAATACAGTACTGAATTATTATGTAAAATGGTCTTCTGGAATGGAGATATATTCAGATTGGGTTAGCAATACTTTATTCATCTTACATTTGGCCAGTCATGTTGGTGAGGCTTTGTAAGTATAGCTTCTGAGATTACTAGGAAACACAACTCATAGAAAGCTCTAGATCTATGCATCTTACATACTCCCAACCCACTCTCCTTCGAGGTTCCCTGAGCCTTAGGTGTAGGAATGTTTTTAGATGTATCCATTGGATCTTCTATCCACAACTCTACATTTTAACTGGCTGTGGTCTTCTGCAATGGTTTCTGTCTGGTGCAAAAAAGTTTTCTTGGTCGGAGTGAAGATTAAACTTACTCATGGATTTTAGGGAGTGAAGAGGAGAGTGAGGGTTTGGAGGGAGAGAAAGGAAGGAAGAAGCATTATGATCATATTACAATTTTAATTTTAAAAAACAGTGAAGAAAATACTCCGGTATCAGGAAATTAAAACCAGATCATTTTGAAATTGGGAAGCATGAGGGAGCAATAGAGAGATGAACATCATGGTACAAGAGATCTGAAGAGGAAAATGGAGGAAATGGAGGCGTTCTAGTTAGGGGAAGGGAGGTAGGAAGTAGGAGAAGTATAAAGCAACAGTAAAGATGTCTGGAAAAGTCATGAGGAATCATATTATTAACTATTTACTATAACAGTAACTTTTATTCTCCTGTTGTAATTGTCTGGGAGGCTTACTGCCCCTGACTGCTATCCTAGGCCTAGTCCTGGCAGCTTCTAGCCTCGGTACAATCTAATCTAGGCCTAGAATGTTCTCAGGCCTAGATTAGAGACTTGCCTTTGAGACTTGCACTGAATAAACTCACCCTTTCTTCTCCTTTTTGAACTCTAGCTGACTGGTTCAACTCAGCTGTTCCAACTCAAACTCCTCTCCTAGGTGACTGATTCAATCTGGCTTTTCTCTCAGACTCTAAATTGCTCTGCTTGGCCTCAGACTATAGCAATCTTTTCTAATTTTCTGGCTCCATCTCATTGTCTTGCTTGTTCTGTCTTTATGTTTAGTGTTTTTCTCTCTTCAACTGTTCCTGTGAAACTCTCTCAGTAAAACTGCCTCCTTCTTCTTCTCTATGGTGCTCTATTTTCCCTCTCAAGTCTACTGTATTCCTGTACTGCACTCTCTTCTTCTTGTACTGTCTGTTTCTCCCTTAAGTTGCTTTCCTCTATATCTCTGCTCATGAAAACTAGGCATATCTTATTCTGTCAAATCTTTCTCTGATTTATTACTTTCTCTTCCACTCAATTAGACATCACTTTCAAACGTGGGTGCTTCCTTCTACAAACTACCTTTAACTTCATTGTTTGAGATTAAAGACAATTACTAAGTACATGTTTGTATTCCAGCCAGAGGAGTTAAAGGTGTGTGCTAAGGGCCACACCCCAACAGAAACAGGTTCAAATATCCTGCAACATTTACCTAAAAATACTTATAATATACACAATCAATGTATAAATATATACATATAGCTTAATTGAAATTTTCCCATCTGGGCTGACAATTCTCCTTTAAAGAAAAAACAATTAATAAAAATATCAACAGGCAAGAGAAACCATCTTATTAGTTTTTCATTAAGGTGGTCCAAGAGACTCCCAAAATATTACAGGCTATTGCTATTGTTTTTGATTGACTCCACAGGTGGAAAAAGATAAGTCCCTATTGCAGAAGACACTATACACTTAGGTACAGGGTCCCCTGAGCCAAAACTGACCCAAATGTCCCTCTCTGAGAACTACCTTTCATAGTACCAGAAGGTACCACACAAGCTCCCACAGGAGGGATGTAACTGACGGTCCTATCCAGACATGATACCAGCTTGGCACCCACAATTCTAAGGGTCCAGTAGTGGCACACATACCTTCATGGTAACCAATAGTTCTCTAAATAGACTTAAGGCTAGCTCAACAAGCTGGAAATCATGTCTATTACTGGAAGCTTAGCTCATTATCTGGGGCTAGTGTAGTCACAGATCTTGGAGACGAACTTACAATCACTCCTTTAGTAAAACAGCATAACCTCTAACTACATTCTAAATGTGTGACCTTATACTCACAGATAAGTGTCATCCTCACTCTTCGTCAAGAAATATCATTTTGCAATAGATGGAGACCATTACAAAAAAAAAACTATAAGGATTCAAAAAGTGCAGAGTTGTAGAGCGTAGTTTCAACTGATACAGCCATAGCACACTAGTGCACTAGGCTCAGGAAGACTCAGCAGAAGGGGTGCCAGAAAGATGGGAAGAGCCAGAGGAGTGGGAAGTTTGTTATTAAGATTGCCTTAGAAGCTGTGCTCATGGCTTCTAATGTGGCTGAGAGAAGGCTAATGAGGCCTCCTCTTACACAAAGAACCTATACAGCCCGAGCAGTTTGTAGTTATTCATTTAAGATTACACCTGTATATATATATATATATATATAATATATATATTTATAGTATATGTGTGTGTGTGTGTGTGTGTGTGTGTGTGTGTGTATCTTATAGAGGTGTATATCATATATATATATATACATATATATATGAGCAATTAACGAAGAAAAGAAGCATGAATATGAAAGAGAAAAGAGAGGATATGAAAGAGTTTGGAGGAAGAAAGGGGAAGGTAGAAAATAGTACAATTATATAATCTTATAAGTTAAAAGAAAAAATTTAAAGTATTTGGTTACAGAGTAGAAACAAATTTCCAAGGTTCATAGCATAATCTGATTATCATCAGTAAAGGCAATAACATCTGACTTATGAACCAGTGCACTAACTTCTACTTCTGGGAAGCATAATCAATGAGTTCAGCGCAAACCTAAGCAGAGGTATTGCCTTCACATTTCTGGATAATTTATTCTAGAACAGCTTTCTCTTTTTAAATATACTTTTACACCTTCCTTGGGAACTTCACACAATGTGTTTTGATCCTGTCTACCCCCAACTCCTCCCATTATTTCCTCCCGTTTTGTTTTTTTCCTGTTGTTGTTGTTTTGTTGTTGTTGTTGTTTTGTTGTTGTTGTTGTTTTTCCAGTTACAGTGAGTCACTGATAATCACCACTAACGTCTCAAGAAGAAGAAGCAGAAAAGTAGAAAAAAAAAGAAGCCAGTGATTCAGTACAAGCGCACTGCTAGCTGAGAGGGGGAAAGCCCTTTCTGACGTGGAGCGAGCAGGCACAAAAGCACATTATTCTCACAGGAGCTCAGACTTGAAATGTTTGAATGGGCTGACCACCAGTTACAGCCGGCAGCCTACTATGCATGCATGCACGGGCATGGGAACGCTACAGATATACTTTTTTTCTTTCGAGAACTGAAACTGTTGCTTGTCTTTCCGCATTAATCACCAAACAAGGTTACTTTCTCATTTTTGCTCTCCCACTGAATTAATGCTCCGAGCATTAATTCAAACAAGAGCTTTCTTTCTGTCTCTCTCTTTTCCCCCCAAATACAATATATCATGTATATTTTCGGCTCTTCTGATTCTCAGCACATGAGAAATGAGGATACTGAATTAGAGGTAATTACTGACCACATACATGGAAGAAAGAAAGCGCACATCACAGCCATTTTTAAAATGTAATGTGTGGATGAAGAAGGGCCATTAGGACAGAATAGCCTTCCAGGGAGAGACTGCCTCACTCGGAGTGACATTACCTCACTTGACATCAGGCACAACGGCTTCTAGGGAAAGCTACTTATTTTATGTCCTTGACCTGAAAAGAATTGCAGTGACCTAATAAAAGGCATTGTTGTTTTGTCCTATAATTAAATTTTGTTGACACATTCGAGAGGACTATGAAGGGCATATGAGGCCCATAAGTAATCTCCCACAGCGAACCAGGAGTGCTGGCCGTACAAGGAGAAAAGAGGTAAATGGAAAAATAGAATACACTCTCCCATGTCTTTTCTCCCTTTACAAGTGGAAAGGAAGAATTTCTGTGGCAAGTGTATTGGAGGCATTGTTAAGAAATAGTTCCTGCTCGCATGAAGGTTGCCTCTGTGAAGCGGCCGAGGTCAGTGCCCAGGCAGTTACGGGCCAAGTAAGTGCCAGTTGCGGATCTCTGCAGAGGCAGCGGAGTGGATGCAGGCTCCACTCTCCCACCCTCCTTCTGAACCAACGTTCTTTGCGCCTTTGTGCCCGAGCTGTCACTCTCCCTATTCTGGGCCCTCCCTTCTCATTGGTGGGATTCTTCCCTTACATAGGAGCTGAATGTTCTGTTGTTTGCCAGGAAGCCAGACGTGCTGAATGCTGATTTCGTGGAAGTCGCACAAGGGAGGCGAGCAACAATTTCCAACTAATCTACATAAAAAGTGACCATACAAACCACCAAGTGTTCAGCTTGACCCGTGATGCCATTTTGACATTGGCAATGGTGCATAGCTTCTATACGTGATATAAATACATGTATATAAATACATGCAATGTAAACACATGATGTGTAGATATGTACATGCATATATTAATATATGTACATATATAGATACACATGTGTATATGACACAATATATTAAGTATTCACAAGAATTTAAACATATATGGAGATTTCTCTTAATATATAAACATGTACATATATGCATATGTTTTAGTTTCTGTTTTTGTTGGTACTTCAAAAGTCTTTATCTCATGATTTATTTTCTCTCACTTTGAGAGAATAGTATGAAAAAAATCACAGATGAGTGGCTCCTTTTCTTGTATCTTTTCTGTAGTCTACACACATACCTGATGTCCAGTCTAGGGCCCGATACAGTGGGCACTTGTACTCGATTTCTGTTTTGGTATATAAGATGAAAGGAACTGTTTGAAAGCATCTAAGTATTTATTTAGACCTTTTTTTTTGCACAAAAGATATTCCTGTAGTCAGATATTATAATACTCCCCGCAACCTTCAGAAGTCAAAATGTAGGGCATATACTGTATAAACGTGACCTTGTTTGCATTAATCCACATTGCTTTCTTATTGAGGCTTTAGAGGAATTTAAAGTTTAGTAATACTAAAATAAAGTTTAGTAAACGGCCATTTGCAGCAAAACTGGCCCTTTAATATTTTAATATCAATTCATCATTTACTATTGTGCTAATATGTAAATTATGTCTTAATTCTTTTCTCCCTGATGCCACAAACATTCTTAGGCATTCACCAACAAAATAACCACTAAAATTGTCTTAGATAGCTAACATGTCATGTGCTTCTATACTTTTGAAGGTTCAGAAAACCTGAAAGCTGACTTCTTTAAAAACATATTCGTTGAAAAAAATTTAAAAACATGCACAAAATAAATTGAAAATGGAAACTTGGATGAGTTTTGAGAGATGAAATAGACACATTCATAATGTGAACACTCAGTCAACATTATTCCTGTTTTTTTTTTATTTTTGACGATTTATTTCACTGATGAAATCATTTGGAGGCCATCCACATTTTCAGTTTGGTATGAGTTATAGAGAGCTCAGAATCTGCCTTGGAAATAAAGGCTCAGTCTAAGTCTGTCTGTTCAGCTCAGCCTAGAGAGCCACATAGGACAGTGCTGCTGGGCATTTGCCTAGCAAGCATGTTGGAGAGTTTACAGATTGAATGGGGATAAATTCCTAATGTTTAGGTGGGGGCTTTTTCTAGAAGAAGATGGAGACACTGAGTTATAACCACAGCATAAGGAAATGAAGTACTTTAAGGTTTCTCCCTCTTGGGAGAAAATGCAGGAAGCCAGTTCTCAGTCAACATACAAGCTTGTCCTTAGATTTAACTGAAAGCCAAAGAGGTATCAATTGAAATACTTAGATATAAATGTAGCAGAGTACTTTTCTTTGAAAAAGTTTATTTGTGTTGCATACTTTCTGAGTTTTGCACATGTTTCAAGACAGCTCTGATGATTTACTGGATTTTCTTTGGTCTAGCTATAAATGTCTGGTTTTGATGGATCTCAGTTGAAAATCATATTGATAGCTGATGGTATTTGATGAATATGCCATGAATCTCCAGATAGTTACACTGTTACAAAATAAAATATCACTGGGCATGGTAATACATGACTTTAATCCCAGCACTTGGAAGACAGAGTCAGGTGGATCTCTGAATACTAGGCTGGCTCGCTACAAAGGATTGATTTGGGTAAATGTTTATACTTGCTTTATACACAAGTAAATACTAGCCAATTATCAGGTTAGCTCAGATCTGAAAGACATAAGTAGTGCTTTTATACTAATCAGTTCCTGGCTTAGCCTATACCATATCCCTATAAATAAGTATTGCTGTAGTCATCCTACAGATGAGAAAATTGGGGTCAGAGGTGTAAAGAACCAGCCCACACACACACTGCTTGCAAGGGAGAAGGTCTGTCTCTCCGCCTCGAAAAGACTTCCTTATTTTATCATGGAGCTGTATACCTCTCAGTGCATGAATTATGTACACCAGAGCCAGATGGCTCATATGTTCTAAATTTGCAAAACATTTCATCTACGTAGGGAAAAGTGTGAACAAGAAGAGGAGGACATGATTAGTCACCTTTAGATATAAACATGTTGACTGCGTTAGATGTGCCCTTTCCCCTAAATATAGAACAAGAACTTTGATGGAAATATGTAGTTCAGATAAGCATGGGTTTTAAACAGAGTAGCAAGCTCAAAAACCAAGGGAACATAGCAGAGTTTCAGAGTATGAATTTGCAGATAAGGTATACATTTTAAAAATTCTGTACTATTATGAAAGATTTGGGAAGTATGTACTTTTGTCTACATACTTCTAAAATATTTATGTTTGAGCTACAAAATAGAATGTGGTAATTGCAAGTGTGCTTTTGTGTTTCCTTTTACAGCCCCTACCAAAACTGACTTGAAAGTGCATGAAATTTTCCATTCAGAAATGGAGTCTATCTTCCCTACGTGAAGTTGGAGGCAACAAATAGAAGGCTCTAGGCTGCAACTCCATTGGAAATGTTTTAATGATTTATTTAAAAATTATTTGCTCTTCTGAACAAATATACCTAGATTATAAAGTAACAGCTGGTCGGTGCATGGCATAATAAAATCCCACATTCTGCCACAGGCTGACAGATTGTAATTTAGGTACTAGAGCAAGATGCCCAATGTTTACTAATTTTCAATGTCAGAGAACAAAATAATCACATTTTTGTAAAGATTATAGCAAATATTATTTCAAATCCAGTAAGATTAAAATTGACACATAGCTTAATATAGGGACATGTTAATCAAATTAAAGCTGAAGTCCCTCCGGATTCTAAATTGTTTGCACTAGTTCTGAGTATGTTGTCACCATCCTCTACCTAGTTTCTCTTCTGTCACTAGATCACATGTGTCTATAATAGACAAGCCACGTCTTTTCTACAATATTAGCCATGTTCTAGAAAAGTGACTACAAGAACCATCATAAAACACCCAGCACAAATACTTCACTGAATACTTACATTCAAATTCAATGGAGATACAGATATGATAAGGAAAACCAGCATAAACCCAACATATGGGGAAAGGTTTAAATGATGTTAAATATTACTAAGCAGAAAATGAGCTCATACAGTTGGTAAAATTAAACTCTTCACTGGTTTCAAACATTTTAACCTTTAGTTTCTTTACAGAGAGGCCTGTTGATTTCTACAGCCTTGTACAAATGTAATTTTTATAATCTAACATGTAAACTATATCAAGTCATTAATGGACTAAATTTAACCTACTCTATCATTTGCTGAATTATATTTTAATTTTTCCTTTTTGTTTTTTGTTTGTTCGTTTGTTTGTTTGTTTCTACTTTAGGGTGTTCTCTCCAGAAACTTGACCCAACTTCACTAAATAGTGGGATGAAGCACCCTGCCCTTCCTGTCTGTCCAGTTCTGGGGAAATAGAGATGCAAGCTTAGTATTCGGTACTGCTCTTTACCTTCTCTGCTATGCCGAGTCTTTATAGATGTTAGTGGATTATTACAGAACTGTATTTATTTAAAGATTGGATTTGAGTTTTGCCTTAACTTCAGGATTCAGGGTGATTGTGGCTACTGTGTGGTGTGACCTTTGGTAATGGAAGACGAAGAAGGGCTCCATTCGCACACATGTAGCACAGGCAAGGACAAAGTACCACAGGGAAGACTCCTCTTGTCTGTTACACCCATCAGAAGCATCTTGTACACTAGGAAAATTGCAAAGCTGAAAACAGACTTGGAGCTATTGTACTTTCTGCTTGTGTTTCCTGTTCTATGATCTGTCTTTCCGCGTGTTCACCACTCTATCGAGTTATGTCCATTTGTAATTAAGGGAAATCAACTTAGAAGTGGAAAGTTGTGTTGGCTTTCAGTATTGGACGTTTTGGCCCATGATCCAGAAAATTCTTTGCTTTTGGCTAGTGGTCCAACAGTGTACCAGGGAACATTAGGGAACATTTCGCGAAACCATAGCACAAATCTTTGGTCGCAAGGATGAAGGTTCATTTCTCTGAAGTGTGAAGGAAATTTAGGAAGCAGGTTTTAATCTATGGTGTGAGTTGCAGTCGTTGCTTCCTCTTTTGCCATTCATCTTTGCACTTTGATGAGTCTTCCTTTACATTGAAACATATGTTTCTGGATGGTTCCAATGTGCATCTGATGTAAGACTAATATTTAGAGAAAACATTCCAGGTTGCAATTATTAAAATACTTTCCATTAGTCTATTATCTAAGCCATTTGAGTTAATTTTGAGCATTATTTTCATTTATAGAAATACCCTAACTGTGTTCAAATTCTTGTTTTATTTTATAATGCCCTGTTTTTTTCGCCTCTCTTGTTTTGTTTCTTCCATTTTTTAAATTTTTATTTCATTTTATCAGTTAAATGTGTACGTTTTTTAGAATATAATGTCACAATCGTTAAGTCTCCTGAAATAATCCTGCATTTTCAGTACAGTACATTCTACCCTTCAGTTATTTAAGAAATGATGGGAGGAGTGAATGCAACATTAATTAAAGAAATGTCAAGCCTACTGGAGGAATACAAGCTAGTATTATTTAGAATTGTGACAAGATTTATATTAGAAAACTGAAATACCTTATAATGATGCTTCATTTATTCATCAGTCCAATGTTAAAAAAAATGTTTCCTGTATCTCTTGGACAATTTTTTATGGTAGGACCGTTAGTGCACTGACTAGTCTTATATCAGCTTGATGCAAGCCATCTGAAGGAAGGGAACCTCAAAAAAGCAGCAGCCTCCACAAGAGCTGGCTGTAGGCAAGCTTGTTGAGCATTTCTTAATTTGTGACATGGAAGTACCCATGCCATTTCAGACAGTGCTACTCTTGGGCTGCTATGAGAAAGCAGGCTGAGCATAGGGAGCAAGCCAGCAAGCAGCACTCCCTCACGGCCTCTGCACGACCTCCTGCCTTCAGGATGCTACCCTGTTTGAGTTCCTGTCCTGACTGCCATTGATGATGAACTGTGACTTTAGAAGAGCAACTGAAACAAACCCTTTCCTCTCCACATTGCCTTTGGTCAAGGTGAGTAATCATAGAGTAACTAAGGAAACACTGACTACTCTTCCAGAGGTCCTGAGTTCAATTCCCAGCAAACACATGGTGACTCACAGCCATCTGTAATGATGCACTCTTCTGGTGTGTCTGAAGATAGCTACAGTGTATTCATATAAATAAAAATAAATAAATAATATTTAAAAGAGAGATGAAATGTGGCTCAAAATATCTTTGGAGACAAAATGTCCTTTGCTTTATCAATAGTTCCATATGTTAATACAAATATAGAAAGTGTTTTTTTTTTTTTTACCCAGATCATGAATTGTTGCCTATTGCACCCTATATTTTAAAAATTAAATCTCCATGGGCTAGGAAATTAAGTTCTTGTTTTTATAACAGTTGTTCAATTTTCTAAATCCTAGAGATTTTGAATTGTTTGTTCATTATTTGATTCAGCTTCTCCCTCACTTCCAAGACTTCTTGAATGGCTTCCATCATATTTTTATTGGTGTCCTTGGTGATTAGATACAGGGCTATGTCACACCTACTCCCAATTGATGTCAGCTACTTTAAATCCGTGCCATCCTTTTAATATCTGCTTCCCCATAAGTTCTCTCGAGAAACAGCAATCTTGCATGTAATATGATTATACGTCGTATTTGGTCCTTTAAAATCAAAGTTAAACATCAGTGAATTCAATTAAAAATTTGATGATCAGATAATACACTGGACTCATTTCAAGTATACATGAGCAGTGTGTGGCAGGTGGCTACCATATGGATCATTGCAGATATTTGTATCACCATTGGGATTTTATTGGATGGGACTTATATAAACAATAACTGACTATCCCGGAGACCTAAAGCATAACTCCCATGCAGGTAACGAAAGATTTACAAAGAATCCTATACAAAGTCTCCCTGCCTGAGTATCATAATCAGGTTATCTTCTATTTATACAAATGACCTCATCAATTTCTTTAACTCTAAGTAGGAAACTCACAGTCCAACATCGAATTTGTACTTCTTATTCCATTATATTGCTGTAATAAAATCAGACTTCACTGTGAATTCCAACTACTCAAATGTGACTGCATAGAATCTTAGCAGTCATCTTCTTTAAATTAATGCTGAGCTACAGAGAGTTTGAAAAGTGCCTGTCTTCTTTCCCACTTAACGTTCCCTTTCAGTCATAATAGGTATTGTAATCATTCAAAATAAAACTTCAGAAGACCTTTTACAAAAGGTAAAAGGAACCTAGCTATTGGAGTCCTACACAAAAATCGAACTGAATGATTCTATTCATATTCCAAGATCACTAGAAAGTTTTCCTTTGGCTGTTCTTCAGTACTGCATAATGTCTTGTTAACAGCTTCACCTCTGTAAACAAGCTCAAAATAAAACTAAACAGTCTGTGCAAGGTCGGCATATAACTGCATTTCACAATCTTTCAAATGTGGAATAGAATTCTTAAGTTCTCTGCTTGGCGTCATGGTGTCATCAATTTTCATCATTTCTGTGACCTGGATCTTTTGTTGAATAGATTTCACCTGCATTCCTGAAGCATGGGAAGAACCAGCTTTAATGCAAGTTGTATAGCTACTTCCAATGTTATATATAGTCTATCATTTTCATGCATGAAGATACACACTTTCTGCATGTATATTATGTCAGCATATTGCTTATCAGCCATTTCACACTGTGCTACTGTAATAATGCTAATTTTAAAATTATTAGAGAAAATAGGGCTCCCATGATCTCAGTAGTGCTCACCTAATTCTCAACACACACACACACACACGAGAGAGAGAGAGAGAGAGAGAGGGAGAGAGAGAGAGAGAGAGAGAGAGAGAGAGAGAGAGAGACTGAAGTATCAAATAAGTGGAGAATAAATTTCTCCAAAAATTCTAATTTGGCTTCATTCTTAATTTCACCTTTATTAATTATTCACTTTGCCATTCAGATCCATCTTAATTTTATGAGGTCCAATTTGTTACATTTGGCCAATTTCCTAGCTATTGGAGCCCTACTCAAAAGTCCTTGCCTTTGCCGATACTTGTGTTTTCCCTATTTTTTCCCCAATAGCCTTTTCAGTTTCAAGCTTTATTTAAGGTATTTGATTCACCTTAAGTTGACTTTTGTACAGGTTGAAAAGTGAGACATGTGGACAGCCACTTTTTCTAGTGTCATTTTATTAAAGACATGCATGGTTTTGTATCTTGGTCCTCAGTGCTAGTCCATTAACCCACATGTCCATTTTGGACCAGTGCCACACTCTCTCTGTTATGACAGCTTAACAGTACAACTTCAGATCAGGTATGATGGCACCTGTGATTCTACTTTTTCTCAATATTGGGTTGACTATCCAGGGACCTTTGTGCTTCCACATGAATTTTAAGATAGTATCTTCTGTGTCTGTAAAGAATGGTGTTTGTATTTTGATTGGAATTTTATCGAATCTATAGATCACTTTTGTACTTCCATTTTCACAATATTAACTTTTATAATCCCTGAGCATGAAAGAAAAGAACACTTACATCTAACTATTAGAAACTGCATGAGGTTCGAATGTAAATAGAAGAGAAAGGCAGCAGAAGTAGGAAGGGAAAATACTTAGTACGAGGATTTGTTTTATTTAGTTTAAACTTAAAAAAATATAGAGGCAAAAGTAACTGTGATGATGAGAGAGATGTGTCTTAATAACTGGTGGGGAGGGACCTACAACAATGGATGTGGTCCTGGTGACGCTGAATGTCTTGTCTTTGATGAGACAGATCAATGCATTTCCTTCACTAAAAGCAGAGCAAAGAAGGACAGGCTGCAACTGCACTTGAGAATGTGGCAGGAAGAAGTTGAGGTATTGCAGTAGCTGACTCCCATTTCAGCTCCAGACCTTTTGTGTTGCAAGTTAATATATGGAGGACACATTAGAGACTGGTCCCACATGGAAAGGTAGCAATTAAAACAATGGTTGGTTATTTAAATAGAAAGACACGAATTGAGAAATTAGATTGGATTTAGGGCAGAGTGGGGATATATTTGAGTTTTAGCATGGTATGTTTATAGAGAAACACATTTACCCGTGAGGGATCTCTCTCGCCACATTCTCAAAGCTTAATGCCTAAATAAATGAGATAATCATCTCACCTCAATTTGGAGCTTTGACTGACAAGAAGTAGAAACACTGACAATGAGGGACTTAAAGCTATATATTGTAAGAAGAGAAGAGAAAATAAAAGAAGAAAACCTGAGGATAAATGAAGCATAAAAATCATAAGAATCACTGGAATATATTTGGTTAATAAGGAAGTTCATATTATCAGTTGTGTTTGAGGAGAGACATGTTTAAATTACTGCTTTAAAGATGGAAGTAACTTTAGAAGAGATGAAGCGTTTGGGGTGGTATGGCTGTAAATATGAAGCAACTTTAGGTGACAAGCTGTATGATCTACATATGCTATAGTAGAATAAAAGTGAAATCTTCAGAAGGAATTTAGTCATTATGGCATAAGTCCTTACACATAAGGACTCAGAAAAGTACTAGGGCCATGGTAAATACATGCGATGTATCATGGTAAATACATGCAATGTATCATGGTAAATACATGCAATGTATCATGGTAAATACATGCAATATATCATGAGACACTGTGAGATGATCTCTGAGTCTTGTTAACATAGCGGAGACTCAATGAGTGTTTTCAGATTCAAAAAAACATTAAATAAATGGGATGGTGTAGGTTGATAACAGCCATCCTCCAGGACAATTACCTGGAGACCTTTTACATGATATTTACAGCCTCGATCCTGACAAATAACATGGCTTCTGTTTCATGAAAGCCCTGAGCCAGTGCCACTTAGAACAGACATGTCTCCATTCTAATCCCAGACACTATGTGAGAATATAATGATTGTTGCTTTAGGCTGACACATTTGGGGCATAGTTTTATGCGGCAGTATCAACAAACGCAAATAGAAAACTCCTTTACTGGATATTTCAGAGCTCACTCCACTCACCACTTCTCCCTCTCTCCCTCTAGAGCTATGTTGAGACTCACAAGCCCCAGTTCTTTTCTGTACTCTACATTACAGTAAAAATTTAAGAGCCTTATATTTGTACTATGGTAATAAAATATGTTGAGCACAGATTTTGAGTTCAAAAGTGTAAAATTTGTCAAACTGGGCCAAAGTGCTATGTAATAACTTAATTTCTGATCTGATGGTACATTGCGCAGAATGATATACAAGGTATAACGAATTAAATTGCAGTGATTTCCAATCCACACAGAAAAATTTTCACATTTTGTATGTTCTTTAGTTTCTTTCACAATCAAGTCAAGTCAATATGAACCCATAACTGACAGAACCCCCAGAGTGTGCTTTCAGTAACTAGTGCCTCATTGTGTTAACCTCCCTTTTAATTGTAATAGCAAATCTAAAAATAAATTGGGAACTTAACTTTAGGAACAGTTGGCATGGAAATAATACAAATTCTCTTCACATCAATTATTATATTAGTTCATCACAGTTTAAAAATAAAGCATGACACGATAAACCCGTCATATTAACTAATATTTAAAATCTCTTTGTAGTTTCCAAAGGGGAAGTTGGATCAATGGAAAGACTGCTGCCTTCTATTTTAAAAAGAAATGGTCAGTTTTCAGCAAAACACATTATAGAAAAACAATAAACATGTTAATGATTTAAATCAAGGCACATAGCACATTGCACTGAGAATATCCCAAATAAATGTTATAAAACTGCTATTTTATAAAAAAAATATAACTTTTCCATAAGGAGTCTCTCATTATGGTTTGTATAAACTATAGTGAAATAGAAACTGTTACTGTTGATATTTTATTGCTGTGAAGAGACATCATGTCCACAGCAACTCTTATAAAGGAAAACATTTAATTGGGACAGGATTACAGGTTCAGAGGTTCAGTCCATAAACGTCATGGAGGGAATCATGGCAGTGAGAGGCAGGCATGGTGCTGGAGGAGAAGCCAAGAATTCTACATCTCAATTGACAGAGAGCAGAAAGAGGGAGTGACAATGGACTTGTTGTGAGCATTTGAAACCTCAAAGCAGTTCCCAATGGCACACTTCCTTCAACAAGGCTACACCTACTCCAACAAAGCCACACCTTCTAATAGTGCTATTCCCTGTAAGACTATGAGATCCATTTTTCATTCAAACCATCATAGTAGCCAAAATTTTAGAATATATCATCAGTTCTCTCTACATGAATAGACATGTATATGTATATTTCCTGTTTCAGAAGAATAATATATGATAAAACTTATATTAATTTATTCCTCTCTCATATATTACATACCTACTGTAGTTACCCTTCTCTCCTCTGTTCTCAGTGCCTCCTGGAACTTCCTCTTTTTCCATGGGTCAATATCTCCTTAATCTCCCCTCAGAAAAGATCAGACCTTCCAGGGAAACCAACCAAATACAGCATGACAGGCTACAATAAGATCAGATACACATTCTCATATCAAGGCTGGATGAGGCAACCCAGTAGGAAGAAAGACAGGCAAAAGAGCCAAATTCAGCCCTTGCTCCCATTGCTAATAAGCACAGAAACATGTCAAGCTACAAACCATAACATATATGCCGAGGACCAAGGTCAGACTCATGCAGGCTCCCTGACTTCTGTGAGCCCATTTGAGTCCCAGTCAGTTGGTTTTGTTGGCTATGTTCTTGTTCTTGTGGCATCTCTGGCTCCTCCAGTCTTCCCTTCCCTTCTTCCAGTGGACTCCCTGAGCTCCACATAATATTTGGCTCTTGGACTCTACATTTGCTCTCATCAGCTGCCAGCTGAAGCCTCTCTGTTCTCTCTGATGATGATTATACTAGGCTCCAGTTCCAGCACATCCATGTTTGTCTTTCTGCATCTGGGTTGTCTCACACAGAATGATCTCTTCCAGTTCTAGCCATTTGCCAGCAAACGTGATGATGTCGTATTCTTTAACAGTTGAGTAATACTTCATTGTGTAAATGTACCACTTTTTAAAATTCATTCTTAAGGTCAGGGACAGCTAGGGGGTATTCATTTGAGGTTGTTTTCAGTTTCTGGCGATTACGAATAAAGCTGCTATGAACATAGTTGAGCAAGTAAGGTAAGGTGAAGTAGTTTCTTGGGTATGGGAGTGGTATGGTTGGGTCTTGAGATGGATAAATTCCCAATTATTGGAGAAACTGCCATATTGACTTCCAAAGTAGCTGAATAAGTTTGCAGTCTCACCATCAATGGAGGAGTGCTCCCCTTCCTCCACATCCTTGCAAGCATGAGGTGACATTTGTGTTATTTAGCTCAGCTATTTTGACAGGTGTAAGATAGAATTTCAAAGTTGTTTTGATTTTCATTTCCCTGATGGTTAAGGATGTTGAACATTTCTTTCAGTGTTTCTCAGGCATTTGAAATTCTTCTGTTGATAATTCTCTGTTTAGATCTGTATCTCATTGTTTAATTGGATTATTTGGCTTGTCGATGTCTGGTTCCATGAATTCTTTATACATTTTGAATATTGGCCATCTTTCAGAAGTGGAGTTGGTGAAATTCCTTCCCTATTCTATTGGCTGATATTGTGTCCTATTGATAGTGTCCTTTGCCTTGAACACATTGACACAGCAGACAAATTTCTGAACAGAACACCAACAGTGCAGGCACTAAAACCAACAATTAATAATGTGACATCATGAAAGTGAAAAGCTTCTGTCAGGCATATGTAAGTTATGACATGGACACGGCAGAATTATTCTGTAATTCATATAAAGTTTCCCAAAACAATGCTATATATACCATCTATTCCAACATATACCCAATTAACAAGAAAATTGATACTGGTATTAAATAGTATTATCCTCTGTTACAGTAGTACTTAGCTTAAATTTAAATAGTAGCTGACTCTAGTTTATTTAGAATTGACTCAAAAGATTATTTTGTAACACAATCATTATTATGAAATTTAGCACAACATTATTTCAGTGTATTTGCCACCCGTTCAGTCATAATGTAGACCTGCATCATTGCATTTTGCCACTCACCTATCCTGAGTGGCAGCTTGAGAAATAATCAGTACATTAGCTAAAATTTGAAAAAGAAAACCATGGTTACAAGAATGACTAGCGTGGCATTATTATAAAGGTATAATAATCCGTAGCTCTCTAATTGGACACTCAACAGGAAGGAAATCAAGACTGATACTGGAAATAGTTAAATATCTATGGCCAGTGAGGTCATGGACTTTAGAGGAGAATCTACTACTGCTACCTAACTACCAAAATCATTGTAAGTACTTACCCTTACTCCCATAGAGAAGTGTATCTCATCACTCAGCACTAGCTCCGTTTTGCTCCAGAGACCACAACTGGTAAAAAAAAAAAAATACAAGAAAACAACTGACCTTGGGGAGCTCAGCCTCAGTTGATGTATGTGCAATACAACTCCTACACCCAAGGCTCAGGGATCATCACAGAAGAGGGTACAGAAAGATTGTATGAGCCTGGGGAATAGGAAGTTTGTTGTGCAATTGTCTCTTCTAGATATGTCAGGGAAACTACTCCTATAAAAATCTCAACATTATGAATGCCTAAATAAGACCTAAACAATATTAACACTACTTGACATCCCAGTGTGGGTGGGGGAAATCTCACAGGGCCTTACCCCTAGATAAGGAGCTACTGGCAATAGCTGAGAAGAAAGCAAGGGCCGAGAAAGAGAGCAATAGTCTTCCCCAATTGGTTTACCCAATACCAAATGGTCAACCCTAAAACATATACAACATGGAAAAGACCCAGCCAGTTGTATTTATGTATATAGCTGTAACAATAATAATTGATGAATAATAAGTCATGATTTTAGAATGATATACAGAGGTTGGGACAGATGCAGGGGAGTTGGGGGTGAGAAGAGAAAGGATGTAATTATAGTTTAATCAAAAATAAAACACAAATTTTAAAATTAGATAATAAAAGCTAGGTGGCATTGCCTGTGGAGAGCTCATAACTCATAAAACATACAAAACATGTTTGCCTTGTTCTGCAGAACTGCTTGGGAATTGAGTCTGTTTGCAGACAGAGGAGATGTTATGATTCTGCTTTTCTGTTTTGTTTTGTTCTGTTTCTTGAGGTTTTTTTTTTTGCATCTGTGTATTTTTAAATGGATAAGCATATTTTATTTGTTTTTATTATCTTTTTTGAAGTCCTGAGTGATTTCTCATTTTTATACTTTATTCAGATTTCCATTTATAATAAAGTACAATCTTAATGTTATAGCCAAAACATAATTTATATTCTTTCTAAAAAATAAAGTAAAGGCCTGTGATTCTTAGGGAAAAAAAAAACTCCAGTAGGAGTTTGGAAGGGAAAATATAATCAAAATACTATTTTGATTAAATTTTTATAAAAAAGTTTCTCACTTCCATAATAAATACGAAGTGAATTTTTTCTAGATCCAACAACTACTCATTTTTTTGAACAAAAAAATTTGAACAAAAATTGTTTTGAAACAGAACATTTCCATACTATATTTGCAAAGAATAAAAATATAATAGATAGATTTGTGGCTTCCCTATATGAATATTGATTGAAGCTGGTCACTTGGACTATGGATAAAATGCTCTGTGAACAAATCTACTAAGAAAATTTGACACTTCATGGCTAAACATAAGAATATTTTATTTTTTAACTTTTCATGAAAAGCCTATATTTTCAGTGACAGTGTCTTTCCTTTGTGGGATTTACCATGTTGAGGTCCCATTCTCTAACTTCACCCAGCTGGAGGAGGGTTCCCCAATTCCCCACCTCCGTGACTAACATCATTCCACAGGAAGATTTAGAGGTCTGTAGAGGAAATTGGAACTAAAACAATTGTTCCCCAGTTTCAAAAGATAATTTAAATATCTACAGTTTGTATACATCTGCTTGCCTGCCCTTCATGAAAAAAGGATACTCTTTAACCATCTCTCACAAAAAGTCTTATAAAATCCACCATAAAATAAGGTTTAAAACTCATCCTGTTCTTCATCTTAGATTCTTATTTTTATTCATTTATCCTAAGGAGAAAAAAATTTTTAGAAATATGTTTATGTATGTGGGCCTCTACTGGAATATTATTTATAGTAAAGTACAACTTGGAAGCATGATAGTAATTCTGAAACAGTGTATATACTACAGAATAGGATGGAAAGAGGATAAAGTAAAATATATCATGACATTTCATGTTTTATTATCCAGTTCTTTTGGTTTTATCATCATCATCTTGGCAAGTTTTACAAGTAAGCTGTTTTTATGATGGAATGGAAGTGTACCCCCTCAGGTTTCTTTAGTTTAAAAAGGAATTAGCCACAATAGATGCAGTGATGAGCCAATCAGACAACAATCTAAGCAAGGGCAATGGAGCTACCCTGTAAAGTAGGTACTGATCATTGTGATGGGCTTTCTAACAGTCAGAATGATATTATGTACCAACCTCATCCCAACTGCACACTGTGATAGAATCATACCATGTACCACAAACTCACGTAATTTCCAGATGACAGAAGATAAGAAGATACCCATTTTCTCTCATAAATTTCAAACTGGATAGTAGTCTTCAGGTAAAAAAAAAAATACTAGCTATAAATAGACATTCTACAAGTAGCCATAAATACAAAAATATGTTTATTATCATCTGAAGGTGAATTATAATTTAATTTTTCTAAATGTTTGTTACTCTTTAGGAGGAAAAATATTACTTTTAATGATAACCTGGAGAGCATATTTTAAAAGTACAATTTAATCAAGGATTATAAAGCTAAATTAGTGTGTTTCAGTTGCAAAGAGCAGAGCTTTATAGATAGCTTACTTTATATGAGGGGGGGGGAACTATATGTAGCATCTTCCCCAGGACAGAGCTGTTCTGTTGGAATTCATAAGGTTGTCTTATAACTATTTATTACTGAACAACATTCTCTCTATGATAAGGCACGATGCCACTGGTCACTGAATTCATGATTGTCAGGCAGTGTGTTATTACATCCACAGGGCTGTGCCATCCATTCTTCCATAGATGATGACACTGAAACTTACAAAAGACACACACAAACATTGTCTATAGTATACATGTGTGCATGTGTGTGTCAGAGTTTTCATTTTACCAGTGAGCCAACCAAAGATTAGATATGTTACCCGAACTACAAGCAAATAACAGAGCCCAAGTCCAGATAATTCTCTGAATGTCAAAGACCACATAATGGAGCTTTAGCTATAGCATCCTGGCTACTGCCCTTGAAGAAAAGACATGAACTGATACCATTCTGCCAGCCTGAGTTCATTCTTCTATTATCTTCAGAGTGTGAATGGCTCAATTACAGGCTAAGGCAGCATGGATTCTCATTATATTCCTTCCCTGACTGGATGTCTGCAAAATTTAGACATCATCACCCTGAACAAAGATTGAAGTTTCACCTTGACAAATAACCACCCAAATATAACTTAAAGAATCTATAGCAGTACAACACAGCCTCACTGTGTCTTATGTTGCTATAATGGTTTCTAGATATTAAGTTCTATCCAACATTAAATTCTGTGTATAAATGATAATATAAACTATTGATTGTAGACATGCATAAAATATGATTGGCAGGAAAGCCCGCTTCTGCAAGCATCACACTCTCTGTGAGACTAGATGTAGTGGTGAAAATGAAGTGTTAGCACTAGGCACAAGTGGAGTTGTCTGATTGTTTCTGATTGTGTGTTTGTGGGATATGGTACGTATGTGCTCATGTATGTATGTGTGTTCATGTGTGGTTTATATATACTCATGTGTGCATCCACAAGCCAAAGAATGATGTCAGGTGTTTTCCTCTGTCATATGGTTTTTGATAGTGTTTCTTGATGAACTGGAAATTCTCAGCTAGGATGACTGGATAGTGAATTTCTGGGATTTACTTGCCTCTACCCCCCAATGCTGAGTTACTGATAGCAGTATCCTGCTTTTAAGTGAGTGCTGGGGGGTTAAATTCACACCCTCTTGCTTGTATAGAAAGTACTCCTAGCTCCTGAGTCATCTCCATAGCTTTGCATTGTCTTCAATAATCATGACACTGAGGAAAATCTAACAATGTATAAGTTAGGAACTATGAAATAAATAGGAAGCCCTCATGCAAAAATTAATAGAGCAAAAAGTCTGTCTTTCTATCACATAGAAAAGTATAGTTGTGCTTGAGTTTATTTCCGAATGATGGAGAAGGAAGGAATGCAGAATAGGACTGAAAATGATTACAGCTTGAAGCAGAAGTAGTGCTAACACATGCTACTCAGATAGAATGAGAACATTAGAGAAAGAAATGTTATGGGTTTGCAAATCATTAACAGGTAAATTCGCCTGTGAGGTTATAATGCAAGTTTGAAAACAAAATTTTAAAACTAGCTGATCTTTTATTGTTTTATGTAATAATGACCAACACAGCAAGATAAGATCCATGGGAAGAAACAACTATTTTCAGATGGGATTCAAGGCCTATTCCACCAAGCCAAGATCCCACAGTTGGGTATTCCCAAGTCCCAGGGATGCATTTACTGCTATTACTTTGTTAAATGAATGTATTATCAAACTACCCTCCAGATGTCCATGTCTATACCTATACATTGATGAAGCCCTCCTAAGAAGGAAGTTTCTTTGTGTGGTGGACTATAATTAAAACAGAAACTCACAACTCATCAAAGTACAGAGAATGTGTGTCAGTGGAATTCTCAGACACAAATGTTATGTCTATCTTACATGCCCATCCCAAAGTTCAATGACTATTTTAAAACTAGGGGTGGCCAGATTTTAAGAGCCAGTGGTTAGGGATGACTAGAGCAAAACAGTGTCTTCTGAGCATGACAGATCTGTTGTAGTCATGTACTCACAGCAGTTTTGGCTGCCTGAAGAAGACCTGCACAGGATCAAGACAATCAACATTTTAGCTTCTAAAGGCAGCCCTTCACAAAACCCTATACATGAGACCTACGGACTGGCATCTGGGATGGAGAGACAGTTTCAGTGAGGATGAAGCTCCTGGCAAGTTGACTATTCTTTGGCAGATGGCTTCAAATTTATGTGAATATAGGAATTACAAGCTGGAGTTGGTAGGTAGTTAAAATGCATACATATGTACATACATGCATACATACATACATACATATGTATATGAACTACAGAATTGGGAGGACGTAGGGGATGGAACTGAAAGTTAGGAAGGAGAAATGGAAGATGAATCTGATTAGAAAACATTAAATAAAATCAATGAATAATGAAATATTGTATTAAAACTAGTTGTTTAAAACTATTGACCATGTTAGGAAGGGAATACTGAATTCCTCAAACTATAATAGCGGTGCTTTATTTGATTGATGGTTTAATATATTTTCCTGTAAGTTCTAATTGAATACCTCCATTCTTTATCACACAGTACCACATGCTTTGAAATATACCAAGCAGTGTATTCATTTGAAGAGCTATACATTTTTAAATCTGAATAATTAGCACCTGAAGACTGGCCTGAGTTTCTTGGAGTAAAACAAAAAAGTCTGCTTGTATACTTACAGTTGAGAAGGCAGATAGAGGTAAGGAAAAAGCAAAGGTATAGGGGCAGATAGACGAAGCAACAATTCTCAGGAATCTATTCCATTCCTTGGGACAACTTTGCATTTTTACCTGGAGGCGGGCATAAACTTTTCTTAGGAATTATATAATTCAGCATAGAGTAGGTCATGGGATATAATTCCTTGTTATATCAGAATTTTAGTTCACAAATCAAAATTAAATGCTTCATCTAAAGAGGTCACCTCATACACGTTTGCAATATTGAATGGGACATTTTGTTTTATTGTGTTGTATTCACATGGAGGCCAGAGTATTGCTGGTGAGAGTGGTGAGGTTCCACTGTATGAACCTGGAGATGGAACTTGGTCTTTGGGCTTGGTGGAAGGTATTTTACTTCCTGAGCCATCTTCCCAGCCCCTGTATCAGCCATTTCTAACTGTAGGACCTGTGTGAGAATTGCCTATTGAGAAAAAGCAGTTAATATTCAGTTCTTTAGAGAGTACAATGTGTGTTCAGAAAAGCTTTTATTCTCTGTCCGTGTCTTTCCAAAGTCAGGTGACCAGTATAGAGAAGATTCTAAGTCAATCATCCATCAGAGTACATTTGGTATCTCAATTAAAGGCATTAAGTATGGTGGCTTGAACATGACATATCTCCATTCCTTAGAAAAACCTTATGCAAATAACATTTAATAGAAAAGTATTAAATGGAAGGTATTATAAAATAAGAAAGACTGAGAGAACCATTCAAAAGTGAATAAGTTGAGAAAATCAAAAGAGAAAAATTGGGACATTATCAATTGACTTAGCTGTCTTGAGAGAGTCTCATCCTAACTGACAGTGGGAAAGCCGCATAAGCAGCTTGGTTGGGGACAGAGCCTGGAGAGCACTGTGGGTCCTGAAGGCACCATGTACTTTTGGAAGTACGGGAAAATATGAGTGGTTGTACCAGTTTGCAATCCCACCAGCAATGGAGGAGTGTTTCTTTTCTCCACATCTTCACCAGCATCTGCTGTCACCTGAGTTTTTTATCTTAGCCATTCTGATTGGTGCAAGGTGGCATCTCAGTTTTGATTTGTGTTTTCCTGATGACTAAGGATGTTGAACATTACTTTAAATGTTCCTCAGCCATCAGAGATTCCTCTATTGAGAATTCTTTTATTTATTGATTGACTGATTGATTGGTTGATTTAACATCTTGATTGAAGCCCCCTCCCTCCTCTCCTCCCAATCCCACCTTCACATACCCTTCCAACAATTTCTCTCCCTTTCTTTGAGAAGGAGGCAAAGCCCCCTATGGATACAAATCTGCCCTGTTACATCAAGTCTCTGCAGGTCTAAGTGTATCCGATCTCACTGAGGCCAGACAAGGCAGCTGGACTAGGAGAAAGGTATCCAAAGGCAGGCAACAGAGTCATGGACCGCCCCAGCTTCAATTGTTAGGGGCCCCACATGAAAACTAAGCCATGCATCTGTTACTTTTATGTAGGGGACCAAGGTCCAGCACACACATGCTATTTGGTTGGTGGTTCTATCTCTGTGAGCCCCAATGGACTCAGGTTAGTTTACTCTGTAGGTCTTCTTGTGATGTCTTGACCCTCTGGCTCTCTGAATCCTTCTCCCAACTCTTCCACAAGACTCCTCGAGCTCTGCCAAACGTTTGCCTGTGGGTCTCTGCATCTGTGCCCATCAGCTGCTAGATGAAGCCTCTCAGCCCCTGTCTGCAAGCATAACAGAGTGTCATTAATAGTGTCAAGGGTTGGCTCTCTCCCATAGGATGGGCCTAAAGATGGGCCAGTCATTGGTTGGCCATTTCTTCAATCTCGGCTCGATGTTTTTCCCTGCACATCTTGTAGGCAGGAGAAATTTGGGGGTCAAAGGTCTGTGTGTGGGTTGGTATCCTCTACCCTCCACTGCCAGTCCCTGGCTACAGAAAGTGAACACTTCAGGTTCTGTATTCCCCCTGCTAGAAATCTCAACTAGGGTCATTCCCATGGTCTCCCGGGAGCCTCCACTGTCCTAAGCCTCTGGTTTATCCAGAGATGCCTTCCATCACTGGTTTCCATTCTCTCTCCCAGCCCTCTCCTCCCCCTCTTCCCACACCTGATCTCAACTCCCTTTCCCTCCGCATTCCATCTCCCATCCTGTTCCCTCCCTTCCTCCATTTTCCGTGTCTATTTTATTTCCCCTTCTGAGTGAGAGTCAAGCATCCTCCCTCGGCTCCTCCTTTTTACTTTGTTTCTTTCGGTCCATGGAATGCAGCACTCCTGGGCACATGGTGAAAAGATACTTCAACATACCACAAGGACACTTGCTCAACTATGTTCATAGTTGCGTTGTTCATAATAGCCAGAAACCGGAAAAAATCTAGATGTCCCTCAATCAAAGAATGGATGAGGAAAGCATGGTACATTTACACCACAGAATACTACTCAGCTATTAAAAACAAGGGCATCAATTGTCAGGCAAATAGATAGAACTAGAAAATATCACATTGAGTGAGATAACCCACAGCCAGAAAGACAGGCATGGTACATACTCACTAATAAGTGAATATTAGTGAAGTGTTTTTTAATAAAAAGAAGGATATGTAACCCAAGTTTAAAATCATAAAATTGTTTCCTTTTATAAACATAAGACTGACATAAGACTGGAGTTGTTATAAATACGAACAAATGAAAGCCCATAATGTCACCAGTTTAAAGCACATAAACCCATTTGACATGAAGGAGGAAGGACTCAGAAGAGATTGGCTTTTTATTGCTCTCATCATCTACCACTCCACTGTTCGTCATCCTCCCTGCTCAACCTCCTGCAGACACCTTCACAATGGGAGCAGCAGCTTGGTGTGATTCACAGATGATAGGGGCTAATATTTCCTATACTGCTTCACTGCTGACAATGAAGATCTTAGAATCACATTTAGCATTTAAACCCTGAGGAAAGACGGTGAAATCTTTGCACAGCCATAACACACAGTACGCAATACTGATGCCAGGTTTCTTCACGATATTTTATTTTCCTTTCTAATTTTCCTGCTTGGTCCCTGCTTCTTCCCTTCACATACCCCAAGAGTGTATTATTATCACTACTTGCATTTGTTTCTCATCTCCTTCTAGACACACTGACAGGGACAGTGGCATATATAGATATCTCTTGCCTGTGTGGAGATAATTAAGTTGTCAGTGCAAGGCTGGCCAGCTCTTTCTTTCCCAGAAACTGTAAAAACGCATGCTGAAAAGAAGCTGCCCCTATACTCACAGCTCACTAGACTGCTGACCAACCACTTGTAAGGCAGCTACCTACCCTAGGGAATTTGTCAATTAAACCCACTACGGGCATCAAGTGAACAAGAAATCAATGTAAATCCAATTTTCCTTATTATTGCAATATAACCTAGCCCACTCTGACTGATGGGTTCACTGTCTCATCTTGCCTATTGTCATTTTAACTTGCCTTTCTTTGGAGGCATTCTTTCATGTTATTAAAGAGCTTGATTGAGCTTCAAATTATAATTTCAGGTTGACCTGTATGTAAACTTCATAGACATAAGTGCTATGAAGAAGCAGGTTCACTCCAAGATAAACTGGCATATATTGTTAAACCCAGCGTGTATGGCGGGCACTCCCTAGATGATACTGACAGACCTGAGTACTGCTTAGGAAAGATGATTTCCTATTGGCTGACTAGCTTGAACAAGATGACTTCCGATGGCTGAGCAGCTATAATGAGCTGATACTCTGTGATCAGAAAAATTGAGGCTTGTGTTCCAATGTGTCCATCAAAC
This sequence comes from Grammomys surdaster, assembly GCF_004785775.1. Classification (NCBI taxonomy): domain Eukaryota; kingdom Metazoa; phylum Chordata; class Mammalia; order Rodentia; family Muridae; genus Grammomys; species Grammomys surdaster. The sequence goes on from NW_021604592.1 coordinate 2,899,584, forward strand.
CTTTGTGACCAGTAATACTGAACTCTGAGCATCGGGGAACACCTGTAAACATGGGGAGACAATCCCTGGTGTGTGGCATTTGGGAGAGGTTGAAGTTAGAACGTAAACATAGTGAGCAGAGTTAGTCAACTGTTGAGGCATGCTCTATTATGATGTCCTGTAATGCCCAATTCTGTATGCCAAGGTCTAGTATGTATAGCAAGATGTATATCAGCTTTTGTTGTGCAAACCTTGCCCCTTAATTTAAAACTATTGGTTGAATAAAAGTGACTACAGTCAATTACTGGAGGAAATAGAAGTCCAGGCAGGTTTTCAGTTACCTGGTAGGGGTTGCAGGTAAGAGGAAGAAGAAAGGACCTGGAGGGAGGAAGAAGCTACCGTGAGAGAAGATGGACCGTGGTCAGGAGAAAGAGCAAGTATTTTCGTATACAGCTGAGGAGGTAGACAGACCAGCAATTATAAAAGTAGCTTAGGGGGTTACCCCCCCAGTAATTGTCAAAGCCAAATAAAATAGCCATAACCTCAGTCTCATTTATTTGTAAGCGAGACAGGGATGAGTTTAAATTGGCTCAACTACAGTAAACATTAAAAGAGAAATGAGAATTTTGCTATGTGTTGTTTTCCTTTGAACACCTCGGGAGATGAGTGCAAGCTGGGAGACCCAGAAGACCAAGTCGTGAGGTGTAATTAATAATCCTAATTAGTGCAAGTTGAAGTACAAACTGTGCTATTGTTTTCAGATTCCTTAATCCCTTATCTTAGCATGTGACATTGCACAGTTTTGTTTTTTAATGGATTTTGAAAGTTGTTCTTCTCTTTTGCTACTTCTGTGTCCTGTGGATATCATATTTATGTACCTTACTGTTTTTATTTATCTTTTTTATTTGATATTTTATTTACATTTCAGATGTGACCCCCCTTTTGCCATTCCACCCCATCCAGGAACCCCCTGTCCCATCCCCCCTTCTGCTTCTATGAGGATGTGCCCCCACCCATCCTCCAACTCCCACCTTCCCACCCACAAATTCCCCCACAATGGGGCATCCTGCCTTCACTGGACCGAGGACTTGCTCTCCTACCTATGCCTGACACTGTCATCCTCCCCTATATATACAGCTGGAGCCATGGATCCCTCCCTATGTGCTCCCCGGGTGGTGGTTTAGACTCTGGGAGCTCTGGTTGGTTGGTATTGTTGCTCTCCTCATGGGGCCACAAACCCTTTCAGCAACTTCAGTCTTCTCTCTAACTTCTCCATTGGGAATCCCATGATCAGTTCAATGGTTAGCTGTGAAACATCTGCCTCTATATATGTCAGGCTCTGGCAGACCTCTAAGGAGACAGCTATGTAAGGCCCCTATCAGCATATGTTCATGTTGTTTAATGCATTCTTTATAGTTTATTGTATTATTATCTTTTTAGTATCATTTTTATTTCCTTAAAACTTTAATATTAATGTATACAAGTACTTTTCTCACCATGTATGTCTAGGCACCATGCTTAATGCATAGAGTTTGGTGTCAATGAAGGTTAGAGGAGGGTGTCAAATCACCTGGAACTGAAGTTACAGACAGTAATGAGCTGCTATGTGAGTGCTGGGAACCCAGGTCCTCTGTGAGAACAAGCTCTCTTAACCATTGAGCCATTTCTCTAGCCCTAATTTTTCCTATCTTAAGGTGAAACTCTTAAAAGTCTTTTTCTTATAATCTTTTTTTGTACATTAACACTGTCACCTTTTGATTTTTTTTGTACCTTAGGTTGTAGCCCTTAATATATATCAAGACCTGCCTGACTCTATCTGGAGTACTTTTCATTTCATAGTGGAAGATTTCCAAAAGATTTTTTCAGCTAATTTGAAAGGGAGAATTGACTGTCTAGAAGCTGACTGTTAAAACCCCTGTAGAGTCTGGAGAGATGCCTCAGTCACTGAAAGCACTAGGTGTTCTTGCAGAGGACTGAGATTTGGTTCCTAGCACCCATGTCTGGTGGTTCACAATTGCCTCTAACTCCAACACCAGGGGGATTGGATGCCCTGTTCGGTCCTTTGTAGGCACTCAAATACATATAGTATATATACCCATATAGAAACTTTTAGATTCTTTTGGTTTGACAAGTTAAGATCCATGGCTTAACGGGAAGAGGAGTTTGAGACCAAGTTGTGAGGCGTAATTAATAATCCTAATTAGTGCAAGCTGAAGTACAATTAAAACATTCTCTGATTTTTAAGCTCCCTCGGGCAGAAAATACATTCTTCTCCACTGTGATTAGAATTTGTAGTACTAGCTACTGCTAAGAGCAATCAATAGAACAAATGGTAAGGATAGACAAAGCTTGGCGGCATACCAAGGAAGCAGCCATCAAACTGAGCACTCTCCATGTACAGCTACAAAAACCACGCTGATACATGAACATCATGTTTTAGCATCCTGTCCACAATGTGATTCCCTCACAGTCTCCCTGAGTCTTGGACAGACTTTAGAGCCGTACAATGTGCTCTTCAGGGAAGTCACACAGAAAGGACACTCACATCCTCTTCATTGAGTGTAAAGAGGAATCATTCTCCGAAGCTGTACCCTTTAATGTCACTTGGGTTTCAAGGATATAATCATTTGTTTGCTTTTAACCCACATTTTCAGCCAAGAAGCGAAGCTTTGGTCAAAGCCTGAATTATCTAATCATGGTGTCTCTGTTCTATTCTCCATTAATGCTCCGGATTCTTTCAGGGATTATGCTACCAAATACCTCTACTTAAATAACTGAGTAGAAACACAAGCCAGAAATCCCTCTCAGGACAATATTCATCTTATTTGGGCAGGAAGCATATCTGAATTTCTGGAATGGTGTTTATTTCTCATATCACGTGCCTTTTATATTACTCATATTTGACTCTGGCCCAACATTTCTAAATGTACTATGTCTCAGGGGAATAAAGGAGGCACAGGTTTCAACCATGAGAGGCACCTGGGTAGAATCTGACAAGGAATTGGTTAGTGTTGAATCCCACTGATGTCTGCAAGGAAACAGTATAGACCATTACATGACTTTTGGCACATCATTCTATTTTCCAGTGGCATTGAGACAGTGGACATGGTAGCTCCTTCAAAGGTTTCCTCTGAGGATTACATAAGCATTGACACAGTGCTCATCAAGCAGATTCCTCTAGTGATTACAGGATATGAACTAGGTTGATGGTACTTTGACAGCTTTCTTTATGCCAGCTTCTCAACATTTCATTTCCTATTTCTTATGAGAATGGTGAGCGAGTTCCCCAGAGCAGTAGACTTTCTCAGCTTCTCTTCCTATTTTTAGGAACAGGAGAAGCCAGCTAGAAATAACGTAGTAGCAGTAGATACTTAAGGAAAATGGTTAGAGGCAAATGCCAGAATTTTACAGAGTCCAGAAATAGAAATGCATCTTAACTCTTGAAAATGCAATGTTTTTATTTGCGGGTTCTTAAACAATAAAGTTTATAAACATGTTAAAAATGTAAATAAATAAATCCAAATAATGATGCTTGGACCTTCAAAGAAAGTAACAAAGTTCCAGGTTTAGTTGGGCCCCTCTGTGCAAGGAATAGACATATCAGTTTACCTTAGAAGTGGTTTAGGCCCACTAGCGCATGCTATTACTTGAAGAACTGAAAGCTTGAAACCGACCACATTACAAGTCAAGACAAATAGGTTATAAATAGTATGTCTACTCTCCCCACCAAGAAAAGCAAGGAAACCAAGAGAAGAAAACCTTTCATAGTCTGAGGGAATCAGTTAGTGTCCAGAAAATGACAGAAACATCCAAGATGCTGAATGGAACTTTGGCATAATCAGACAAGAGAAGAGACAGACAATACTGACTTGAAAAGCTTCACTTCTTGGATATACACGTTTATGTATTTGAGTAATTATTGAACAGTGAGCATAAGCCAAGCCCATTGATTATATTAAAAAGCATGATAACGACAGAATAAAACTGAAAAGTGGTCCATCAACCTAGTGACTGATGAGATAGAGGGGTGGAAGAAAGAGGGCCTCGGACTTTCCAGGCTCTGTAGACCACAGAAAGCACTTGGAAAAATGAGATCTTTAGCTTTGGGTACACAGCATTTGGAAAAACATGAGGAAGTAATACTTTTACCTTTGCGGTGGTTTGAATAAGAATGGCCCCAAGAGGATCAAATATTTATATGCTTGGTCACCAAAGAGTGATACTTTTTGAAAGGACTGGAAGGATTAAGAGGTATGTCCCAGTTGGAGTAGGTATTGAAGGAAATGAGTCACTGGGACTGGGCTTTAAGGTATCAAAAGCCCATCACAGGCCTAGGCATTCTCTATTTGCTTACAGATCAAGATATAGCTCGCAGCTACTGCTCCAGCACCTGCCTGTATGCTGCCATGCTCCCCACCATGATGATAATAGACTAAACCTCTGAAACTGTAAGCCAGCCCCTAATTAAATGATTTCTTCCATAAGAGTTGCCTTGGTCATGGTGTCACTTCACAGGAATAGAACAGTGACTAACTTCACTATATTTGACATGAATGCAGAAACCTAATTTCAGTGGTTTCAAGGGATATTAGAAAATGAAAAAGTAGACAAAATGATTATAGTCTGGTCTTACAAGAAAACTGTAAAAGAAGGTATCACTGGGACTCTAATTATAATGAGAACATGAGGTGAAGAGAAAAAAATGAAGCGAAAAATACTGTAATGGTTTAGTTCGGGAGGAAAATAAATAGGCACAGGAGAGGAAAAGGCTTATTAGTCCTCTGACCCCACAAAATCCAGATGGTTCAGATAAAGAAGAATTAGAATATACTGGGAGCAGAAGGACCTCATTATAGAATTGGAGGAAAATAAAAATTCTTTCTCTAAGTATACGGAAGCTATTTCCTTTGAGTTTCTAAGTCGAATCAGTGGCAGTTATAGAGACATAATATTTTGAAAAATACATGGATTAAAATAATAGTTTTAATTATTGCTCCAGCACCTGCCTGTATGCACACACACACACACACACACACACACACACACACACACACACACAGACACACACACACACACACACACACACACA
>NW_021604592.1:2904751-2912867 GCF_004785775.1 Grammomys surdaster
ATATATCTTTGTGTGTGTTTGCTTATTTTGTTTTTGAGATAGTTCAGCTTGGATATAAACTTATGACCCTCCTTCCTCAGCCTCACAGGTTCTGGGCTTGCAGAGGGGCAACAACCATACTCATCTGTCAATGATGCTGTTTTAAAAATTACATATATATATATATATATATATATATATATATGCTCATTTAGGGTGCTTGTAAGTTATGTTTAATTTAAAATGGGTTAAACTTTTGGATAACTATCTGCAAGAAATACTTATATTGAGACTATTTTAGCCAAAATTTATTATTCTCGTTTGTTGATTTCCAAAACTTATTTTATACTATCTTTCAATTTTACCATAACTTGGACACTTATCTAAGGTGTATATAGCAATCAATGTTTAAGTTAAGCTTATGAGTAGAATATGATTTCCATCACCTCCACAAGGGAGATAGAGCAGAGGGAGTGAGATCTAAAGATGGTCCCTGCTTAGAGCCAACACAATATACAAGAGGAATTGTCATCCTTTCTCTAAATATACAATAAATAAAATAATCACTTTTATACAACCAACACTTAATAGAGAACACTGCATACTAACATGAGTGTCCCCAATAAAAGCTCCTAGCATAAGAAAAAAATGATGAATTTTGAATAATATATCACGTCTTAAGAAGTAGTCACTGGTACAGGTTCTTATTTACTAGCTTGTAGTTCACCTTAAGATGTTAGTTTTAAAGCCTGACTGCATAGGGGTTGATGTCAAAAGTATCCCCTCTCCAGGAAAAAGGCATTGGGATGAGTATGGCCCTCATGCCTCACTGGACAACGGCAGGGGGACTGGAGCCATTACAAGGTCCCCTTCAGTTACTGGAGGTCAGGCCTCTATCCCCGCCTTCGAAAGATTAGAATTGCCACAGCCCTTCTATACTTAGAGAAGGGAGATGTCAGGGGCAGCCCTGCTTATACACTGAAGGCCTAAAATCAGCCATAGGCCTAAAATCAGCAATAGGCCTGTCATACATGTATACTAACACCAAGTCTTGGGTCTCTGTGGAAAACACTGAAACAGATGGCTATAAGCTATTGTAAACAGGCAGCTTTTGTGGAAATTTACCAGCCTGAGTAGTCATAGACCTTGTAAATAGGTAGCCTTGGAGGATAATACCAACTTAGATAAGGACAAGCGAGTCATAGGCAGAGTCATAGTGACTTGTCCCCTGAAACTTCACCCGGTCAATACCCGGTTCTGAAGATATCTGTATTCCCCTTGAACACCCACACTCCAGTGTCATCCCCATCCCCATGTCCTGCCTTTCTGTGTTTATAACCCCTGTGTGAATAAGTAAAAATTATGATTAAATAAATAAATAAATAAATAAATAGATGCTTGTTTTAGAAATTTACTCTGAAATGGAGCATGGAGTAAAGTAAAGAAGGACTAAGGACAGGGCACTGAAAATAACCAGCCAGAAGCAAGGTGAGCGAGACGTGAGAGGTAGAGAGTTACAGCTCTGAATAAATATTTTAAAAATCATAGGCAACTTTACTAAGGAGAAAACATGAACAAGCACAGCTTATTCTTAAATAGCTCAAGATGGATCCCGGTGACCACCAATTCTTCTTTTAAGTGATCATAAATTAGGCTTTCAATATGGTACTCTGCAATGAGCTAAAGCTCCTTTAGTGTTGTCAAGAATCCAGCAAAGCAAAATTTCCCCAAGAGGAGGTGATGAAGCAATTTACATGAATCCAACTGTTTTTCCAAGAGAACCTTTTGGCTTTTGGATGTAGGTATGATAAATAGATGTTGAAGAAAATAGTCAGGAACAATAAGAAATGTAAAATTAACTGGAGAACATGGACAATGTGTACACAGGAACTCATTTCACTTTTTCCATTATTTTAGCATCTATGCCATTTGAGATTTTAAATTGAAACAATGATTAAGTACTACTCTGTATGAAAATAGTCACCATATGGAACACTGACACAAACAAGTTTTGGTAAGTGCGTGGAATAACCAGAATTCTAATTCATTGCTAGTGAAAATAGAAGACTGTTTAAGAAGAGAGTTCGGAAGATTCTTATAAAACTAAACACACTATTAAATGATGCAGCAATCAACCATTCTCCATGGTGTTTACCCAAATGGGTTGAAAGCTTGCATCTACACAAAAGCCTGCATATGGATACTTATACTTACCTGGCTTATAACTGTTAGAAGAGCAACCGTGATGCTCCTCACTGGGTGAATGGACAAATAAACTTTATCACATCCAATGTACTACCCAGTACTAAAAGGAAATGACCTATCAAGCTATGAAGACTTGAAGGAACTTAAGAAAAATTGTTAATGGAAGGAAAGTAACCTGAAAAAGATACATCTTGCATGATATCCAACCACAAGACATTTGAAAAAATGAAAATTATAGGAAGTCAATATCAAAGCACGAAGGATTTTAGGGCAATGAGGTTGTTGTGTGATGCTATATTATCAATATCTGTATCTCTCCATATGTATGTTCTGTGTATGTATATGTCTGTCATCTTTCCATGTATTTATGAATCAATCCAGTGTATACAATTACAGTTTTGACATAATCTGTAGAATATACAAGATTGAGAGTAAGCCTAATATGTTACTTTTTTTTTCAAAAATAGTATGCTTGTGTAAATTCATTCATCATAACACATGTATCACTGGGACGATGATAAGGGGAGGTTGTGAACCTCTAGGTGCAAGAAATATGTGGGAAGTCTGAATTTTATACTTAATCACTCAACCTGAGCCTGAACCTATTCTAAAAATAAAATCTACTTAAAAATCAAAATAATTGGCCGGGTGGTGGTGGTGCATGCCTTTAATCCCACACTTGGGAGGCAGAGGCAGGTGGATCTCTGAGTTCGAGGCCAGCCTGGTCTACAGAGTGAGTTCCAGGACAGCCAGGGCTACACAGAGAAACCCTGTCTTGAAAAAACCAAAAAAAAAAAATAATCAAAATAATTTTACAGGAGATTGATCAAATAAAAAATAGTTTAGGTTGGGATAAAGCTAGGCTCTGAAAGATTCTTAATACCTTTAATTCTAAAAAGTGTACCAACAAATGGACATATCCACCATTACGGAATCATAACAGAACAAACACTTAAAAGTCTTCTCATTCCCTATAAACATATGCACTGAAACCCAGTCCTCATGTGGAACTCTTGGAGTTGGGTCTTTTGGGAGCTGATTATATCCTAAGGGTGAGTCTTTGCCAAAGGAGATTAATGCCTTCGATGAGGCTCTGGAAAGTGACTCTGCCCACTGACCATGCTAGGTTTCAGTAAGAAGCCAGACATTAACAAAGGAGGAACTGGGTCTTACCACATGCAAAAAAACGCTATCAGTGATCCTGGACCACAGTCTCCAAATAGATTTCTGTTGATGGCAAGCCAGGCTACAGTTTCTTGCACTAGCAGCTAACCTTGACAGATAAAAGATAGGCTCTTCATGATAATGATTTTTAGCATAAAAGAAAAATTGAAATTTAAGATATTTCAACTATAAGTACATTCCAAACGTATGATTATTTTCTACCACTTTTTTAAGTTCAAACTATACAATAGATTAATCTATTGGCACCCAGGGAGAAGAGTTATCAGAATCTCCTAGGATGTCAAATGTTCTGGACAAGGAAGAATTACTGTCATTCACTGTTCATTAATGCAGATTTATCACTGAATTGCATACTTGGAATTTTATAAGTTTAAACTGAATAATTTTATTGTGGACCACAACACAAAAAGTACATATGTAACATGCTAAGTTTTTCTCTCAAGTATAATTTTGTCAATTCCAGATGGTCTCAGGATCAAATCCATCTCACCGTTGACCTCTCACAGAGACCCTGCAAAGGACTAGTCTACACTTGCAAGAGTCATGAGAAGCAAAGATGCAAAGCCAAGGTGCAAAGAGTGAACAGAAAGTAACAGTTAAGACAAATCCAAACAAATCACCTGACTACACTACAAAAAGTAAAATTATTCTTCAGATGTAAACAAAATCTGTAAAGCACAAAGCATGAGATAAATCTCGTCTAATAATCTAAGCTACACATTTCTTGTAAAATGAGACCTGCTTCTGAAAACATCTCAATTATAAAGATATGCTTTTCTTGAGAAAAAAAATCACTACTTCCTTACCAGACTACACTCAATACTTGGTTCAGCTCACCAACTTTGCTTCAGTATGGTTTTCAATGGAAATAATTTGTGGAGTTGTGAAAAAAAATCGTGAAAAACATGGCTATTTCTTAACTGCAAATGACCAACCTTAACATGTAGGAACTCAAAAACATATCAAGGCTTTATGATTTTGTAGAGAAAATCCAAAGCATTTTCTTAAGTTTGGATTTTATATAAATGCTCCCTAATAACTATAAATATGTCACAAATATTCAGCTGAAGTATCCTAATGATCATTTCATAGTGAAAAATGCCTCATCATACTAAAATACTTCATTAAATTTAGTACATTGTAGTACACTAAAATTACTTTGCATTGTAGAATTATTCAACATTAATATTTAAATTTAGCTGAATCTCATCTATTTACCTACCAGTTGCATGCAAGATTGTTTTCCAATGACAGCTGTTTTCTTCTCTTAGACTATCAGTCTGTGATAGGGATGGTAACATTCCTTCTTATCAGTGTCTGACGCTTAATGGGCATAAAGGGGAAGTGTGTCCAGTGACCAAGCGATTTACTCGAAAGTCTTTCCTCCCTATTAAATTCTGAGTTCGGAAATATTTGGTAGTCTTCAACCAAGTAATCATTATCTCCTTCTAGATCTAATCTTTCATCCGATAAGAACAGATGACAGGATCTCTTCTCTTCTTTCAACATTCAGTGGTATGTTATATATCTGACAGAGATAGTAATGATGCTTCCAGGGCTTTGGATGTTCCAGCATCCTCTAAGACTGTCTATAAATGATAATCAAATGAATCTAATTTACTAAGGCTTTACACATGTTTATTCTGTCTCTGTTTCTAATCAAATGTATGTATGTTTGTACATATATATATATTACATATGACTTATATATTACATATAGGCATATATACATATACCAACACATATTCAGACTCCAAATGAGGGAGGTGGTGTGTATGTGTGTGTGTGTTTGTGTGTGGAAGTTTCTGAGACAGAGTACCTTTATGTGGCCCTAGCTGTTCTAGAACACACTATGTACACCAGGCTGGCCTCCAACACTCAAGAGATCAGCCTATCTCGGCCTCCTGAGTGCTGCTATTAAAGGCATGTGACACGATGGCTAACCTGATGCTGTGTGATCGTATGGCCTCACAAGTGACCCACAACAGCTAATGTACATCAATCAGATGACATTTGCCAGAACTTGTGAAAATGAGACAGTAGGTTCCTGATGTTCTGGCTCATTTGATGTCTTCTATGCTTCTCCAGCTTAGCTATTTCAACGGGCCTACTTTTCAAGGACTTCAACCTTCCTCTCCATCATCTCTCCACGGAACTATCAGAGCCATATCAGCTGCTTCTCCAGCTCAACTTCTCATTGCTGTCACTCTGGAGAATTAGCTGACGCTCAGTTTCCCCTACAAACCCCAGTGCAGAATGATCACTCCTCAGGTTGCCTTTTGTGCCTTCACAGGTGATTGGTAATATTCTTAACCATGTGAATGGAGTTATCAGGGATCATAGATTCACCTATTGGCTCTTCTAGAGAAACTTTTGTTTCTACTGGGACTTTGGCGAATCAACTCTAATACAAACTAATGAAGAGCTAACGTAATCATTGTTATTGCTGGACTATTCTCCCAGGCTAGTGGAGAACCCTTGATAATTGAGACATACTATATTACATACATTTTCCCTGTGTGAACTTAGCTTCTATTTTATTTTAATTTTAGATTTATTTATTTATTTATTTATTTATTTATTTTATTTGAGGGTGGTGCATGCCACAGCATTCGAATAAAAGAGAGGGCAACCTATGAAAGTCACTTCTTAGTGGGGCTAGTGCCTTCATGCACTGAGCCGTCTTGCATGTACCCAGCCTCTACTAAGCAGTTGAAGTTCTTTTTTGTGGTTCCCTAGGTGTTCAAAGTGAAAGACTTACCAGCTTAGGTACCAGCTCCTTCATGAGGAAATCAATGCTGGCCGTAGTATGAGCATTCTCAGTCTGCTGGAAATGACAGTGCTTTCAATAAAACATGTGACTTCAGTGACTTTCAGTTTGGTCTCCAGCCTGTTTGATAATCAGATTCTCCAACTGTTCTTTCTGTACATCTCCAGGAAAATGTCTCTGCCCTCTCCAGCCCACATTCAATAAACACTTTTCTTTTCCTGAACCCTGGATGCATTTCCAGTGGATATACACACCTGTTGTTATGTTAGCAAAAATGACCAGAAATTTTCTTTCCTTACGGAAACTCTCGATCACTATTATAATTTCTATTTCTACACATGGGAAGAATAGGATCAAGGGTTAACTTCTTAAACTAATGTGTGCTCCGAAACAAACACTCTATCTTCCAGATCTGTCCTTTAGTGACTACAGTGCATTCACCATCCACGAACAGATAGCAAGCTTGCATCATTAGCTCTGTACATTGAGCCCAGTGTTCAGAGGCGGTGGGAATTCTGTGAGAACTGGTAGTCACAGCTGAAACAGACTTGGAATCCCAATTTGTATGCATTAAGCATCCTTTGAATTTTATAAAGCTACAGCACTGGCTTTGAGACAATAACAGAACCCAAGAGTACATGCTGTACAGATGCCTACATCAAACTGAGGACCAGGGATAATTCCAGAACTTGGTTTTCTGTGCCTTTGAATGTGACTCCTAAAAGGTTCCGAATAGAGTCTCTTATCAGTGTAAAATGTACCAATAACTAAACCACATCATGTATATGAAAATCTCATGAATACTCAGGTCGGTGTATTTAGGCGATTGGGTGACATTACCACCAGTTAACTTGTTTCATGTGGACCTCAACATAATTCCTCAAACATTTCAGGAATACCTATAAAATTCCCTACCCTGCCCCCAAGCCAGGAGTTCAGGTTATAGTATTCATGCGCCTACACGGCAAACAAACACCTCCATAGAAACAGGCTCTTAAGGAGAGAACCACATGCTCAGTTCCGAGGAAGCACGGGGTGTGTATTATAGTTCTTTTGTGTATCCTTCAATCAAGCAATTAAAAAATCTTCCTGCAGGAGGATCCTGTGCAAAGGGACACTTGGGGAGATCCTTGCAGCAGGACCAGGACAGTGTTGAAGAGTTCCCCACAGCTGTGCACAGCATGGCAGAATGATTGGGATCTAATGAAGGGTCAGCCAGGACCAAATGGTCACAACAGTGCTGGAAGTGATTGGACTTAACTACCCTAATGGTAATGGGGGGACTGGAACTACTTAACTCACCAGGAAAAAGGAAAAACGTGTGTGTTTGGGGGGGGGGGAGCTCAGTTTACCCAGGCTCCCTTCACCCCTTCCAGATAGGACCTGCTTGGTAACTACAGAGACGACAATAAACAAAGAAAAAAGACTTCCTCAGGGGTGAAGCCAAAAGGTCAGCCCCAAGCTGTGCGGGACAATGGGGACCCAGCCTCCTCTTACGTCTTCCTAGCGGGATGAAGGAGCCTTAATGAAGAGACCTTTTTCTCCGCGAAGATTCTAAGCCCCAGCGGGTTCCACTCCACCTCCAGCCTCCGGCGGGGGAGAGGCGCGGGGCTGGAACCGGCTGGGCTCCGCCACGCCCCTCTTCTGCTGCTGCGCGACCCCGGCCCCCGCCCGCACTCCTGCTCCCCCGCCCCCGCGCGCTGCGCGTGCCCAGCCCGGAGCGCGTCCCCGCAATCCCGCGCCGCTGCGCTGCGAGCGCTCAGATCCTGGCTGCTGCAGCCAGCTCAGGCAGGGGACAGCGTCCCACCCGAAGCCTCGCGCTTGGCCCGGGCTCGGTCCCCGCGCCGCCTTGCCTTGTATTCTCCTGTTCTCTCTCTTCTCTCTTCTCTCTCTCTTAGCCTTGTATTCTCTTGTTCCCTCTCTTCTCTCTCTCTCTCTCTCTCTCTCTCTCTCTCTCTCTCTCTCTCTCTCTCTCTC
>NW_021604592.1:2912877-2917721 GCF_004785775.1 Grammomys surdaster
CTCTCTCTCTCTCTCTCTCTCTCTCTCTCTCTCTCTCTCTCTCTCTCACACACACACACACACACACACACACACACACACACCTCCACCTAGACCCTGGCCAGTCACCGGAGTCCCCTGCCTCGGTGTCCCCACCGTCTGCACCCTAAATTGTACCCCTGCGGCTGGCGAGGGACCGCGGACCCGGCTGGAGATGCGAATCCCGCAGAGCTTCCTCGCGTGCGTTCAGCTATTGTGTGTGTGTCGCCTGGGTAAGTGATGGGACCTCGGCGGGGCGGCGCGCGGGGCTCAGTCTCTGGGACGCGGCTGGGGGAGGGGGAGTTCAGAACATTCGGCAGCACCCCAGGAAGAGTTACCTTGAACCCCTCTATGTCACCTGCGCGGGCTGCGCCTCCACTCCCTCAACTGCGCCGCTACCACCTGCTGGGTGTTCCTACTGAGACTCAGGTGGTCAGGACACCTGGACACCCTAGGTCGCCTCGTCAGGGTCCTCGCGCGCGCGCGCGCGAGTGCGAGCGCTCTTCTCCGTGTTGCAAACTGTGGAAATAGCCTTGTAGACCTACATAACAATACAGCAGTGGCGAGGGGCTGCGACCTAAACGTTCATATTTTTTATGTTGCCAGTACTGTGGACTTGAACGGAAGGCACACGTGTCTGACTTGAATTATGCACACGCACCTGAAAGGCACCGAGCTGAACAAGCACCAACCTGACTTTTCTAGTACTTTCAATTTAGTCACATTCAAGTCCAGGCAGTCATTTACAAAAAAGTTCCAGTCAAATCTCTGTGAGCATTCTGCCCCAGCTTAAAGAAAGAAAAGCTGCCGGTGATGGGCTCATGGGGACACAGCACCTTCTCACAGTCTTCGGAACCATACATGTATTCAATGGATATTACTGTCTGCAGTCACCAGTGTGAATATTTACTTGGGATGGAGGTGCAGATTTAGATTTCCAAAAAGAAAAAAAAAAGTAGAACGTGTCTTTTGTTTTGGTTCGGTTTTTGTTTGTTATTTCGTTTCGTTATTTTAACTACCAAAAGCCCCTTTTCAAATGGCCGTTTGGAGCCATTAACCTAAAAATTAGAATATGTACCTCGATCTGTGAGTATAACTGTTTAGCTCCTATCAGTCCTATAAACCTACTTCTATGTTTTAGAAGGTTTATAACAAAGGATACATTAAACATGCATTTCCAATGCAATAGATGGTGCTCCTCTTAGCACTGTGACCTTTGCAAACAAGTCATTTCTAGTTCTGACTGATAAGAACTGTGTAGGTCACTATGGTGATGACTGCCTGTAATTCACCGGTGTATTCACCCAACTTCTATCCCTAAGGCTTGGTGAAAGTGCTTTGGGCTGAAGTGGTGGGTGCTTTGCAGGCAGCCACTCAGCTGATGGAGCCCCTGGCCTTCCCAGCCTGGGCAGGCTTGAAGTTGACTGTTGAATCCAAAGACTGGTTCCTTGGAGGTACCCCACACTTGTTGAATTGACATTTCCACTCACGGACATTTCAGCAACAAAGCTAGGTCCTCTTGATACTTAAATTATTGTTTAAGGAGATCTTACAGTATTAGGGGAGCAAATTACTCTGTATTACTCTGCACGTCAGTAAAACACAAGCCCAAGATTACATTAGGCACGGTTTTAATTGAGGAAAAACATTAGTTGTCACAGAATTTAACTGTTTGAAGCATAACGTTCAGTGGTATTTACTATATTCACAGAGTTGTCTGCCATCCCTGGCATCTGATCCCAGAGCATGGAATCAGCCCTCCTTGCTCATTAACTAAGGTTTCCTGCTCAGATTCTGTCTCTATTGATCTGCCTGCTCTGGACATTTCATCTGAACAGAATCAGGAAACATGCAGCCATTTTTTTTTTTTTTGGCCTGGCTTCATTCACTTAGCAGAATGTTTTCAAGGTTTACTCATGTCTTAGCATGTATCAGTCCTCCTTGGTTTTTATGACTGAGACATATCCCATTATATGCAAATCACACATGTGCAAAGCTGATTTGTACTTCCCCGTAGTAAGGCATTATTTGTGACCTGCTTAGAGTTGCATACATTTTGGCTGGTTGGACACATGCCTTTGAAGATATAAAACAGAAGGGGAAAGAACTGAATGCGCTGTTTTAAGACTGTTACAAGCTTATGCAATAGCATTAAATCTAAGCCTGTCTATTTGAAGTGAAATATGAGTTCTTTAGTTCTCGTTCTCCCCCCCCCCCGCCTCTCTCTCTCTCTCCTACGACTACTACTACTATGAGAAGCCAATGTTTGTATCCCTCCCTATTTTAAACAAGCCTTTTACACTGCTATCAACAAGCTGTCCTGGAGACATCGGCAGATCAGATGGATATATTGACTTTGGAGTGACATATTGTAGAAAACTGAGACACATTATCTATGAATGAAAAATTCAGCCTCCCTTTTAATGCCACCCCCCAAATATACGTCAGCGTTTATGGATGTATTTATTTCTCATCTTCAGTGTCTTTGGAGTCATCCAGGTACCATGCCACCCATAAGATGGGCTCAACAAAAGTTCTGAGGGCTGACTGAGGTGTGGTGTAGGTGGCAATTCTACATAATTAGACCACCAGGCTTACCATTATGCAGGAGTGTTCAAGAATTTCCCAAGGCACTCACTGTTTGCCATTAAGAGCACCTCTGCGATCAGAGAGGTATCACTTTCTGTGTCCCAGATGTCCCAATGGTTTGAACCAGGGAGACAAGCCATTGACTTATCCCATAAGGAGGTAAGATTGTGAATTATGGAGGAAACCAAGGGGTTTGAAGAGCTGTTAACAATTACTTCTTTTCATTCATGAGACCTCAAGATGTAGGAGCAAGCAAGCTCCTAGAGCTGCTTCAAGGTACACACTCTTGTTTAACAGGCAATGAAGCCGATTCTAAACTTCCTAGTCAGGTCTCACTGCTGCTGTGCCGTGTTAAAAACGGACTATACCTACGGCCCCTGCAGCAACTATGACTTCAGTCACTCTGGGTGTGGTGTCCAGGGGTCTTCTTCAGTTCCGACCCTCAGTTTGTCCTCTATAGCAAATCATGCTGCAAACACAAAACACTCCTGCTTCCTCCAAGTAATAACTAACCCCTATTCAGGAAATTTATTATTTTGGCTAGCACGAGAATGCTCTTCTATGCTTGGGATCTCTGTCTCTCTGCACAGCGAGACCGGTCTCAAAAGGCAAGTTTGTAGGAGCGATCACTTCATCAGTAAAGTCATTTCTACTTGCACGTCTATACTAGAAATGAAGGAGGATCTAGCTTAAAATTGTATGTTATGACAATTTTGCTTCTGGTAAAAAACTTAATTTTTTTTTCTGGAAGCACAAGCTGTTTCCCCAACCCTCAAACATCAGGAAGCTCAGAGTAGATCTGTCTTGGGAGCTCAATTTGAGTACTTGTTTGCTAACTTTTTTTTTTTAACCTTGTAAAATGACTCTGTCAGCCAAGCCTACAGCACGATAGGGAAAGGCTTGGTGGACATGAGTTTTGTGCTTGAGATCCACTTGCCAACAGCTCCAGCATTCACCTAGTACCATCCCCATGACGGTAGCATCCATCTTTCCATTTCTTTGTCCTCCATCTAATATGAATCCCAGTTGAGGAAACAGGCACACAGAAGTCACATGACTTTTCTAGCAGCACGCAGCCTAGCCGGTCTTTGTCTCTTCCAGATCAGAAAGTTTCTTTTCTGTGGTTTATCTTTTGACATTTTTATTTATTAGTTTTATTTTAAAAAGGGTCTTAGGTATTAGCCTTAAAAACTCTATGTAGCCAAGGATGATTTTGAACTCCTGATCTCCCTGCCTCTACCTTCTAAGAGTACACCTTGGTGACCCTTTTTGTGTTCCCACCGGAGGATAACTTTTCCTGTTGAGAATTTGCAGGCTCATTTCCCAGGATAAAATGCAGAATTTTAGTCCTGTTTGCTTTCTTGCAAATGCACTTGGTGACTTTTCTTGTATGTTCCAATGTGGCCTTTATTTCCTTTTTAAAAATTTAAGCTCAGCCTATCATTTTTAGGTAACAATAACAATTGCTTCAATGAAATCTTGAAAATAGTGACAAATTCATAGATCACGCAATGAAGGCAGCCCCCTGCCCCATACTATTGCCTCTCCCTCTCTTCCTTCATTGTTGTTGGCTGCAATGCTAAGAATCCAGCAGTGCTAAGCACAAAGTCCTGACCCTTGTGCCCCCCACCCACCTGTTCTGATTCAATCCCATACTGAAGACCTTTAAATCTCATTTTTAAGCCGTGCATGAATCCCAGCTCCTGATAGGCTGAGGCTGGAGGGTTGCTGTGGGTTCAAGACCAACTTGGGTTAGGTAGTGAGCTTCAGGACAACAGACTTTTCTACAAAGTGAAATGAAACTGACTCAATACAACAACAACATCAATAAATACCTGCCCCCTAAAACTCTAGTTCTAACTTTTAAGACTCTCCATTGACAACCAATTGAAAGTAGCTGTCTTTTCCAACAGTCTGTGAATGTATTAAATGTGTAAACTCTTAAAATATTTTAAAATGCTTCCACTCATTCAGTTTGCTAATGGTGAGAGCCAATTTAAATAATATACATATATGTACAAATATACTATTTAAGTATATATGTATATATACTTAAATATAAGTATATATAAGTTTATATACTTAAGTATATATGTAATATAAGTATATATATATAAGTATATATATACATATAAGTATATATATATACTTAAATAGTATATTTAAGTATATGTATATTTAAGTATATATATATACTTAAATAGTATATTTAAATATATATATATACTTAAATGGTA
>NW_021604592.1:2918121-2922571 GCF_004785775.1 Grammomys surdaster
TATATATATATATATATATATATATATATACACATGACTTAGGTTAGGGGAGATATTGTCACTTGGCTCTAAAGGAGAAGTTAAGGAGATTTGGTCTGTCATTGTGATATTTTTCTGATATTCTTCTAAATCTACTGATTGGGAGATGATGGTGCAGATGGCAAAGGGCTCACGTTATAATCATGAGGACCCGAATGTGGATCCTCAGAGCCCATATGAAAATTGTATTTGCTGGTTTGTGGTTGTAATCCTAATGGTAGGAGAGATGAGAGACAGAGGCAGATCTGACCCTGGAGCCTACTGAACAAGCAGCCTGGCCTACTAGGCAAAGCCCTAGGCCAATGAGAGATCCTGTCACAGCAATAGTGAGTAGCACCTGAGGAATGACCTCTGAGGTTATCCTTTGACCTCTGCATGTGTGTACCTGCACACACATATAACAACTATCCACAGAACAACACTGTTTTAAAACAATAGTAAAAAAAAAAAAAGAAAGAAAAACCATAAGTTTTTGTCCTCATGAGAAGTTATCAACTCAGTAGAAAGGAATTCTGAAGTCATTAGAATTATTTGAACTGTTGATTCCTGGTGGTTATTTCTGGACTGCATTATGTCAACTGTACAAACATCCTGAGACATGATGATGGTTATGTGTAATGGCTAAAGAAAGTTTAGTGGCTACTTCCTTATAAACTGGAATTCACAATGGGTGATTTACGTGGGAGTGATCTGTTCTCCCACTGCATTCTTCACAATCTGTTTTTACCACATACTGTATTTTCTTATCGTTTATCTGTCTGTCTTCCCAACTGGAGCAGTATCCAAGACTGTGTTGTATTCATCATAGCTTCTTAGACCTGGAACCCAGAGGACATGTTTAGCTCAAGGCCTTGGGGTTACCTTTATGTTATTGAAATCAGCCAATTCTGTTGGTCTTTCTTTTGATTTTCCTCTAGGTCAAGACTTTGGTCAGCATTACCTTGACCTGTTCATCATTAATGCCTGTTCTGGCACCAGATCCTCATTTTTAGTGATTCTCTCAGATGTCCTTTAAAGATTATCTAGATCTGGACACTATGTGTACATAGAAAGTAAAGTACCTGTGATTAATAGTGCATGGACAGTTGCCAGGGTAGCCAAAGGCAAACATTTAATTGTGGATGAGTTGATAAGAGTGACCCTGGCTATGTCCCGGAGTTCAGGATGAGTGTGCATTTTTGTGTGTGTTTGTGTGTGTGTGTGTGTGTATGCTGCTCATGTGTTACTGAAGGGTCTTATCCATAAGGACTTTGCTTACTATCAATCCCAAGCCATGATATTGAATAAGTCATATCAAGCTGGCCAAGAGAAGATTGTGGCCTAAGAAAGTTATAAAAACAAAACAAAACAAAAAAAAAAAACACAATGAGGATGGAACTACAGTGGTATCTCAAGACATGTGATTTTAACAGTCCTTCTATCACTTTCTTATTACTCCAGAGATGAAATGTAGGGCATAGTTTAGCCTCACATATAGCATGTGTTGAGTATGCTTTTGTTTTAATGGAGCTGAATTCAGGTGGGTGGGGCTTGGGACAGGGGAGATATTGCCACATGGTTCTAAAGGAGAAGTCAAGGAGATCTGGTCTGTCATTATGATATTTTTCTGATACTTTTCTCAATATTTCCCTCCCTCTCTCTTTACTTCTTTTTCTTTCTGATGGTATTTCCTCTTTAATCTTCACTTCCTTTCAGCATGGATTTAAACAATCAAATAAACTTGGCACATTTTTTTTCCACATAGTTATGAAGAGTTGCATAGGGAGGAAATTGATGGTATTTGATGCCATTAGCAAACATATTTTTACTTTGCTAATATAATTTGGAGGGCTTGGTAGTTAGCATAATTTTAAAAGGATAGGTCAACAGATGCTTCTACTCAAAATTCCTGTATGTTAAAATAGGCCTGATTGTCTTTATTTTCTTCTGATATTTGCTCAGATATTAAAGTAAACTCAATTATTCAGGGTCTTGGTTGACGTGAACTCGCTGGTTGATTCAATAAGAGTGAGTCATTTCATGCGAATGTTCATAAGGCATGCATTTTGTAAGTTTCTTTGGAAATAAGTTCTTTATATTTTTGGAAAGAGTAATTTACTCATGAGTTGGAAAGAAGGAAGTTGGGTTAAAATATTTATAAGAGTGACTAGGCTACAGGTAGCCTTTCACTCTTGGAGACTTGTTCTCTCTCTCTCTCTCTCTCTCTCTCTCTCTCTCTCTCTCTCTCTCTCTCTGCCTCCCTCTAAGCAAGGGTCTTACTACTAGACCTTTACTGGAGCTGATTAACTCAGTATCATGAGAAGGAATAAATAGAAAAAAAATACTCTTAAAAAAATGACCATTTGAAGCAGATATTGCTCCTGTGTGAATCCTGATTACATACACTGGAACGCTAGGCAGATACAAATACCCTTCCTGATGTTCTCACAGTGTTCACTCACATCACCACCGAGTAAATCTTCAACTAAGTCGTCAACTACTTTCATCTACACATTTTCTTGAATAGAACATGTAAAGGTGTCTCCTGTCACATAGAGTTGTAGAAAATCAAGGTCTGCACACAGGAGCCACCAGCATGACATTGAGGACCATGCAAGATGTCAATCTCAGGTTTGTTTCCTTGCAGAAGTGTTGATAGACCTTGACTGAGGTCATGAGTTCTCATCCTGGCCACACTTTAGATTTGTCAGGTGTGATTGTGTGCTTCCTCTCCAAATTCTATGTTGAATCCCTATCAGGACTGTGGTACTTGGAAAGGAGATTTCTGATGACTAAATAGGTCATGAGGTCCAAGCTGTCACAAAAGAAATGAATGCCCTTAGAGGAAGAGACAAGAGCAGTGTCTTTTTCCACCCTGTAAAAGCACAGCAAGAAGCCAGCCATCTGAAAGCCACAGGAAGCCTTCATCAGGATCGAATCACTTGACCCTTTGATATTAGACTTTTTAGCCTTCAAAACAGTAAGAAACAAATGCCTGTTGTTTTACTCATCCACTCTAAAGTGTTTTGTCATAGTACTCAGAGCTAAGCCACACATGCAAACAAGTTCTAGCACAGCATACTGTAGCATCTGAGTGCTGTAGTCAAGTATGGTTGTTAAAACACTTCAGGTGACTGGAGGACACAGTCAGGGCTTGAAAACCACAGATCTAGGCCAACCTCATGATACTACTAATCTTAGTTCATTTTTCTGCAGGTTGAGACACTGGCAGGTTATGTGCTTGCTAAAACAAAGCCAGTTGCAAGGGACAAAGGCCCTGGAAAATGTCCCAGTCCTCTTTCCTCTTCTTAAGGTAGTTTCAGTTTCAGAGTAACCCTAGAAGAGGAGCATGGACTGAAGCACTGACCTCAGAGTCTGAAAGCCAGACTTAGGAGGGTAAGAACCTCGGAATTGATACAAAGGTTCAAGTCTGTTATCTTTTCATTTGCCAATGATGCATATTCTTAGTGGTACCCAGTATTGTCTTCTTCATGAATTATTCACTAGAATTAGTTAGTGTTAGTGTTTTCTACTCATTAATATAAGATTTAGCTATATCTCCCTTCTATTTTATCTATTTTATGTTGTCTTTAAAGCTAAAAGTTACCATTCTATAAATTATGAATGATACAATTTATAAAGAAAATATCAATTATTTATTATGTCTTGGCTATCTGCATTTTACAGTGTTTCAAAATCCCTAGTAACTTCCATTTAAAAGCTAATGATGGACTTTCCTGGATGATCAGATTCCTTCTTCAATACTCTAATACTCAGTAATGATAACATAAGCACAAATTGATGCCATGGCTCTTAACTGAGAATATTCGCTGAGATAAGTATTCCTCTAGAGGTGATACATACATAGTAGTATTAATTAAAACTTCACAGTATATAAAAGTAGCTTTCTAGCATGGAAAACTTTGTAGATGGATTGTGTTGGTAATATATATATATATATATATATATATATATATATATATATATATATATATATATATAAACTTCTGAGAAGACAGAGCTCTTTGAACACCATGCAGGAGGATGGACAAGAAGACTGTCAGGGTCACTACTGGGGCAAAAGACATAAGGGCCTACAAAGACATTCACAGAAACATAAAAGAGAGTCAAAATATAGTATTTGGAAGGAAGCAATGATTTGGATGGATGAATAGCAATACAATTCTCAAATAGTAGGGAAGATTTCCAATAACTGCTGGAAAAGTTTGGAACTGACTTTTATCTACCACAATGGAGCATGACAACAAGATTTCGAACAGTAAAATTGCTGGAGAAATCTGTGTATTTTTAAAAATATAGACTTTAAAAAATATTACTATTACTACTATATTTCTATGTGTATGTAAGAGAAAGGAGGGAGGGGAAGGAGGAGGAGGAGGAGGAGGAGGAGGAGGAGGAGGAGGAGGAGGAG
>NW_021604592.1:2922581-2957853 GCF_004785775.1 Grammomys surdaster
AGGAGGAGGAGGAGGAGGAGGAGGAGGAGGAGGAGGAGGAGGAGGAGGAGGAGAGAGTGAGAGAATGAGAGTGAGCGGGTTATTTGTATGTGGTATGCTCCCCTGCTCTCCTTAGTGGGTGTGTTCATCTTTGTGGACACATGTGGAAGTCAGAGGCTGATGTCTGGATATTTTCTTACCTTACTTTTCTACTTTCTGTTTTGAGACAAGGTTTCTCACTGAGCCCTGGCCTTGCCATTTTAGCTAGACTAGCTGATCATCCAATCACAGAGCTCCACCTGCTTACTCCTCACTGCTGGGGTTATAGGCATACACTACCCCACACCTAGCTTTTATGTATATGTTGGGGACCTGAAACCAGATCTCATTCTCCTACAGCAAGCACCCCACCCCGCCAACCCATCACCCCTGCTCAGGTCTTTAGATTATAGGACAACTCAGGTATCACAGTTGGGTGACTGAAGCAAACTGAGACAGGATATCAGGCTGCTTCGATGCCATGACTGTGGAATTTGCTTGGTAGTCCAGTGTGTGACAGGACTACAGTATCCTCACGAGCCACTTGAAAGCCTAGCAAGCACTCTCACATCGATCCCTCCACTTGATTCAAATAGAGCTGATGCACTTGATAGCGTGTGACGCCGTTGTCTAAGAACAAAGTATTCGTGATCCTCGAGGGAGTGTCTTGCCTGGGAAGGTAAAGACGTAGGAAGGAATGTGGAGCCTCAGACAGATGTCCAGGAAGGAAAAGTACAGTCAGCAAACTTGCACAGCTCTGCAGGAGCTGATGGCCACAGAGGGAGAGTGAGAGTCGTAGCATGAACTTCCATAGTAAAGTAAAACTAAGTAGGTTAAGTTGAGCCTGGGGTCTTGAAGCAAGACATCCCTCCAAACTGATGGACTCAGTGACTTGGGCAGCAATCAGAACAATCAGAGCAAGGTGTTGCTGCTCTGGTAGAGACCATAGTCAGAAGTTTTACCAAAGCAAACATCATTTTAGGAGTGAAAGGCTATGAACAGATCCATAGTGTCAGGTTCATCTGCAGCACCTACCTCGACACAGTTCACTTGATCGACCTCGAACACCCACATGTGTGTCCTTTCCATGATGAGCACACACACACTCCTGTAGTGTTGCAGCCAGCAGGCTGATGGTCCAATAGCTTTCTTAATTATCCATGAGTTCATATGAATTGAAGTATATCATAAAGTATCATAAAGTGTATCATAAGTATCTCTCATAAACTCACGTCTCTGGAAACTGCTTACAGTGCGGGCTGCACATTAAAAACAGGGTGAGAGAAAACAATCAATGGACTGTCGTGCTTCCCTGATTTTGCTTTGAAACTTGTTCCTGAGAGGAAAGGAGGGAGAGGGGAAGAGAGAGCACACAATACTGTGTGTGTAGTGTGTGCTTGCCATGATGTGTATGAAGGACAACCTAGGATAGCATTCCTTTCCATCCACCTTAATTGTGACTGAATCCTTTTTGCTGTCATTCGCTCCTGCATGATTCAGTCTGGCTGATTCAGAAGCTGCTTGGGAATTCCCAATCTCTGCCGCCTATCTTGCTGAAGGGACTCTGGGATTACAGATGTGTTATCGTGCAGGAATTTTTTTTTTTTACATAGATTCTTTCTGGAGATTCGAACTCAAAACTTCACACATGCACATCAAGATTGACGTGTTGTTGTTAATTACTGAACAGTACAATAGAATTTTAGTACTTACTGTATATCCCTTTAAGGTGTATTTATGATACATGAAATAGTGAACTGAGGAATCATATCACTTAGGAAAGGAAGAAAGTAGTAACAAAACCAAAATGTAAGTTTATTTTACCATATGGAAGGGAAATGTGAGCACAGAGTTCCCTAAGTAATTAAAAATATAGTATACTGTGGTATATAGGATTTGATTGCAAAGTTAAAATATTAAAAATTACTGATTGTATATAAGATATATTCGGTTGAGGTCAGTTTTTGTTTGATGACTTTCATAATGGAAAAGTGGTACATAATAGTCATATATTTACAGTTATCTAACTATAATATATATATATATATATATATATATATATATATATATATATACTCCTGGATAAATTAATGAACATTTATAAATACATGTTCATATCAATAGGTATACATATGTATGATTCTTGTTGCTCAAAATGGAAGTGTCTTTAAGTATTAAAACAATATCTTTTATGAAAACTATTCAGATTAATTCTAGCACACGCTTTGATTTAAAGATTTCATTTTATTATTTTTATTTATATGTGTGCATGCATATCTGTGTGAAAATGATGCCTCTTATATCCATGTCTGTGGAAGCCAGAAGATGGTATCAGTTTTCCTGGAGCTGGATGGAGTTACAGCCAGTTGTGAGCTTCCTGAAGTGGGTGCTAGGAACCAAACTTGAGTCCTCTCAAAGAGCACCAAGTAATCTCAACTGCTGAGCTATCTCTCTAGCCTGATATCTCTCAGATATTTGTCGGCCTTAATTTTTCCTGGATCCAAGAGGAAGAAAGATAAGAAGCAAGTTGTACATTTCTCCCTGGGACCTGAGTCAGTTCTGTTGTCTCCACAGGAGCTGGGCCTAGTGAGAAGTAAAACTAGGCGATGCTCTACAGGTGCTTGCTGAGGAGTAGCTATGTGCTTAGCACTTGGGCTTGAATCAGTATTTTCCATCTTTGAGAGGTAAATCTGGTGACAGATACAAAACATAATATGGTGGAGTAAAGTCAGAAAAAGGAGAGATAAAAATAAAGATGCAAATACACTTTGTAAAAGTCAAGCGAGCATGTGAACAGCCCCTCTTTCTTTTGTACGAGTCAGCTTGCTGTTTCAGTTTATAACATAAGCCTCTGTTATGTCCCTCTGTCTTTTCTGTGGCAAACAGACTTTTATGGATTTGAGACCAGCGTGGTCTACATAACAAGTTCCAGTCCAGCCAAGGCTGTAGCACAAGACCTTGTCTTAAAAACAGAAAGCAACAATAAGAACAACAAACCAAAATCAAGGAAAGAAAGAAAGGAAAGAAGAAAGGAAGGAAGGAACAGAAAAAAAAAACCAGAAAAACCTTACATTATTAGTTTCATATTGTAGATTGTTTACTCAATGTTCTTGAGCAAAAGTTCACTGAGTTTTGCATCTTTACTCTGAAATGCATTTAGTTTTCAGTATTCCTCTCATCACATTTAAAATGATCATGTAGCTAGGAAAACATTCAAATAAATGTATAAGTTAAAACCTTCTCTGTATCATATCTAGTGCTAGCAACATGTCACATGACTTGTATGATTAGACCTGTTCCATCATGAGGCCTAATTGTTGACAGAGGGAGCTGCCCTTACATCACAAATGGCAGCTCTCTATGCTACGATGTTAGAGAGACAGTTAGTAACCCTGTAATTTTAAGCTTCTCTGGAAAAATCTGAACATAGATAGCAATGCTGTCTGTTAACTAGATTTCGTGAAGAGTGAAATCACATTTAATTAGGCACGAGTGACTAGGGCATGCTGCCCTGAAATCCTATAAGAAACAGCACAATCTGGACTCCGTCTATCCCACCAGATAAAATGCCCAGAGATGCCTCCCTCTTGACAGTAATCCCAAGATTTTTTTCTTGTTAATCTTTCAGCACTTTCTTACTGTTCAGTATTCTTGGCAGAATTAATCAAAACACAAAATGCTTGCATGCTCCTCACTGAATTCTAGATTTTATACAAACCTCTCTGCCCATGGCAAGATGCCTCTTAAGACAGCCTTCTGGCTCACCCCTTGGCAGCAGCTCCTTTCAGTATCCTCATTTTCTACACTTAAAAGTTTAAATTCTGTGGCACCTGTAAACTGGAAGGTGGGGGTCTTTAGCTCTTAGAAGTTTTGAAATTGTATTAGATGTGATGGCATTCAGGCAAGCAAAGATAAAATGCTCTGCTAGTTTCTCTACTGTAAGGTTAGCTGCTTAGCCCTTTTCCCATGAGGCAGGTTAGGTGTCCTGTGGCCAAAATGTGTCTCTGTACCATAAGGTTTCATCAAATATCCAGGAATCCTGGATATTTGATGAGAACCTTTGGGCAAAGCCTTGTAGACTGCTGGAGATCTGTATGAGTGATTACACTGCTTGAGAAGACAAACAGAAAACAGGTCATCAAGGATAGATTGGCACAGACTTTTTGTGTAGACATTATTACGCTTGACTTTTGCTCCCTAAGATGATGAACTATGAACTTTCGATGAGAAAATGTTAACACGTGCACATGTAACCTCAGAACCTGTAGACTGCAGCTGAAATCTCCATCAATTATCCCTCACAAGTGTCTTGTACGAACTCAGTAATAAGACGTGAAAAAGTTTTACACATATTATGTATGTCTTTATTCATCACCTGAAAAATCCCAGAAATACATAACAATTAACCAAAACACAGATGGAAAGCTTCACTATAGGAAATATAAACTCCAGGCCATGAAAATAAGCACAAATCTGCCTGCTTCTGGCCTAGGAAATGTACATAATGCAGTGAACACCCATCTTAGGGTCTTGATATAAATCACTGTTTTACCAAGACCAACATTAAAAAACCTTTTTTTTTTTGCAAGTGTGTAGCAATGGACATGGGAATACCTTAAGGGACTCATGACCTAAGAAGACTTTGTGTTTTCATAGTCTAAGAAGGAAATCTTTTGCAACCAGCTTCAGTAGTGAAACCCAATGAGGTTTGCCAGAGTTTCCGACCACAGAAACCTTTGAGGAAACATTGGGTAAGATTTTATGTTTACAATAGCCAAGACTGGGAAAAACACATAAGTTCATGTGACTTTTGATGTCCTGTGATGCTCTTCTCAGGGTCTCCAAAGTGCTCCCAAAGCTGAGCAACCTGGGTTACTTCTCTAGCTTTCCTTCTTTTCTCATACACTGCTAGTTCCCTTGACTCAAGGTTTTCACCACTCTGTGGTGGCTTCTGACCTCCTGAATCTCTGTTGTGTCCTCTTATAACCTCCTAATCACATCAGTGCTTCCTCAGGACACACCACCTCATTCAGCATGTGGTGAATATTCTGCATCCCAATTGTTTCCAGTTTGCTTTCTCTTGAGAAAACTAACCTCAAGATTTACTTACATTCACTGGGGTATAAGGGATATATCACTTGACTATATTGTAGGTACCCAGTATATCTTTGCAGTACATGTGAGTGCAATTTCTTCCAAAACTATCATACCTAAGACAGAAAACCTAACACAATCTAGCTAACAATGGCCCCCTCCATGAACTACTTCAGGACACACTTGAGCAGACTAAGAAACTTGGGATCCCACTTTAAACACCAGGGAATTAGAATTCACTTCACCCTCAACTTCACCCAGTTCCTCTAATTTATCAAAACGTAAACTGAAAGTGGGCCAATCCAATCACATTCTGATTTTAACAGGTCCAAGAGCCTATATAGATTTTGAACCCAATTGGCACTCAATCATGGACAACTTCCTAAGGGCTTTTACTCTTGGCATTCAGACTTTTAAGAAAGAAAATTAAGTGATTAGAATAGAGCACAATAGTGAATGCAGAAGACAGGCAGAATCACGACGGTGGCCAGAAACATGAGAGAAAGAGTACTAGAAGTTTCTTTATTCTACATAGCGGTGGGAGAATCTACTTTTTGGCCTGCACAGCGGATGCACCATTTCTTTGGGTAAGCTTCCCCTACGTTTCCTGTCAAGCCAGGGTTTAATGAAACAAAACGATACCGGATCCCTCTCACGAACAACACCTCTCCATCCCTCCAACACCCCAGTCAGTGCCAGCCAAGAGCGTTTCCCTCAACCTCTTTTATCCCTTTTTTTCCCAAGAACAAGATCAGAGATATGTGAGATCCTGTTTGATTCAAGCATGGAGAAAGTGCTGTGTGTCTAATGCCCATGGGTTATCTGCAGCTGTCAATAGTGCTATTGTCAGTATTTATTCTGTCCCGGGTCTATACTAAAAATTTTAAAGCACCATAAGAGATTTATAGAACAAAAATTATTTTTCATGGGATGGGGGACTGGAGTTGTTGACATTTCAAAGTCTTTAAAAAGCGCGAATAACACACTTGTGCCCAGCTCCATTTAGAGACTCTGAGAGACATTCCAAAACCACTACACTTTGCATCTACTCACTTCCTGAGCTGCTGGCATCGTGTCTCTGGCATAGAGAGAGGGAGGTCTCTATGGCTGCAAATAGAAATCCACCAACGTGGTGCAAATGTTTGGTAGAATAATAAAGAAGTCACTGTTCTGTTCATAAAAGTGACTTAGTCGTTACAAGGCTCATGGACAAGTGGAGAATATTTTTGCGCACATAATCACACTGAAAAAAAAACACTTTTTTAAAAACTCAGTGTGAATTGGACTGATATTGAATTGCAGGAGAGTTAAGAACTTAAAATGTAGGTTTTAATGTGTTCAAACGCAACCACAACAACCTTAAGGAATAGAAATGAAGAGGAAACAGCACATCGGAGGGAAATAATTACAATACTCAGATGTAAAACCCAAGACCAGATTGCTTGATGGAGCAGTGATACTTGGCAGAATATTAACTAGGTGATTAAAGGTTTAAAAGCCACTATTTCATTAAATAGTCACTAAAAGCAGCAGTATTTGTGCTAATAAAGAATCGCCTAGTATCTATAAGCAATGATTAAGGTTCCTGTGGGACTTAGTGTGGGAAAAACTGGGCGTTCAGACACAGTGACACGGAGAATGAATTAGATTATTGAAATCTTTCAATCATAAGCACAGGGATGATTTTGGTAGTTTGTCATTAGTTTTAAAGTAATGAATATTTTCGTTCGACTTTCAGAAGAATTTGGCTTTCTATTCATGTCAAATAAAAGCCCCGCTTAAACATTCAGTATGAGGGGGGTATGAAAAATTCGCCACTTTAATTACAGTTCAGAGGCCATAAGAATGTCAGTTGTGAAATTACAAATAGTTTGTTTTTAGAAGTACTTGCTATTGAATGACCTTCTCATCAGAAGGAGAAGCAACTATTCAATAGCAGAGAATATAGCAAGGGTGCCTGGAATGACTGGGAGGGGTCCTTGTCATCATGGAGCAAAACGGACTGGATGTTCACCTAGGAGAAATAGCTCTCTAGGTCTGGGATTCTTTTTGTCTGCCCATTATGTCTGTTTGTAATCAAATCATGGATGCTTCCGCTCAGGTGACTAGCTTAGTATTTCATACTGCTAATGATTAGTTTTAACATGCTGACCTGTTCGCATTAAAACAAATATTTCTCTTATGGATAAGGAGATGTTTCTGTGGATAAAGCCCTTGTCATGAAAGCAGGAGGCCTGGAGGATGGATCCTAAGAACCCAGGTAAAGCCAGATGTGCTGGTATGCATCTGTAGTCACTGCATTCCTACAGAGAAGTGGGGGAGGTGGGGGTACAACAGAGAATCCCTAGAAACTTGTGAGTCAGCTAGCCCCGAGTCTGCAACAACAAGCAGTGAACATCTGTCTTAACCAAGGTAGAAGGTGAGAACTAACAGCCAAGGCTGTCCTCTGACTTCCATTCGCATGTTATAATATGCACATGCCATGGTAGACACACGCCCACACTCACACATGAATACCCATCAGCACATTAAAACAAAACAGAGCAATATTCTTCACCTTGCCTTTGCCACATTTCTGGCCTTTCATATACTGCTAATCTTTTAGACAGAATTTTCCAGTTGGCATCCATGTTTTCTCTCCTTCCATTTGCTCTTGAGCCTGTAGTAAACAGGAACCTGCTCCCCTCACGGCAATAACCTTCCCTGATCCATCTTAGTAGTCCCCTTGACACTGCTACATGTAATGGGCAGCCCTCCCTGTCATGACATACCTGAGCCACAGTTTGCAATTGTAACTCTGGAGATGCTTTGGTCCTGTGACGTCCCAAATGTCTCCTAGGCCTTTCCTTCTGCCCCAGTGCCTTCTCTC
Organism: Grammomys surdaster; assembly: GCF_004785775.1. Taxonomy (NCBI): domain Eukaryota; kingdom Metazoa; phylum Chordata; class Mammalia; order Rodentia; family Muridae; genus Grammomys; species Grammomys surdaster. Next base: position 2,930,563 of record NW_021604592.1, read on the forward strand.
AGCTTCTTCACCCCTTCTTACAACCTCACTTCTAGCATTACAGTCCCGAGAGCTCATGCTTTGGGCTGTACTATAGTTTGGATCCTAACTGACCCTCCAAAGACCTGTATGTTAAAGGCTTGATTCCCCAGTGTATGCGACATTGGGAAGTGCTAGAACTTTTATGGGGTGAGGTGTAACGGAAGGAAGTGAGGTCACTGGGGGTGTGTCCTTCCAGGTGATGCTTAGACTTTCACCTCTTGCTCTTCCTCTCCTTTCTACCCCTCTGTCATGGGAAAGGTAGTGTGGCCTGCCATGTTCTACCTGCCATGCCCACTGACTGGCTACCGGCCCAGAACAATGGAGTCAGTTGACTATATTCTGTATCTTTTGAAACCGTGGATCAGAGTGTACCTCTCCTCTTTTTAGATTGATAACTTCTGTTACAGTATTGGAAAACTAGGAAACATAGGCCTCTCTGTCTGCACACTCGCTTGACTGCCTCATCCTTACATTTCTGCATGGATGTCTCCAGGTTTTATGTCCGTGGGCCTGAACTCTTACCCAAACACCATACTGACATCATTTAAGTAGTCAGTAGACTTTAATTTGATCTGTTGATCTTTCTTCTTTCTATTCTGGATCAAGCCAAACGCCGTAAGGGCAGAAGGAATTCTTTCACTGTGTTAACATATCAGCAAACGTGATCTGTCTCCTGAACGTCTTCGCTGTCGCCCACCCCACATCATTCCTCACTGGCTTTCTCACATTAGCTTTCAGCTGGTCTCCTTGCCTTGCTTTACCCGTCAGCCAGGCTGAGCTTGCTAAGATAGAAGTCAGATTATGTACTTCTCAATTTTTCCATTTTTTTTCCTCTGACTTGCCACCATCTCTAGAGTTTTCCTGAAGCACTCGGTGACCCGGCATCCCATTCCTTCTACAGGGGCTTTTATACAAATGGTTGGTGATCTGCTGGTTGGACTTAAAACAGAGTGAAAAATTGTCTCATGTCAATAAACATCATCACTTTTAACTGTATTATTAGTGAGAATTAGAATATACTTTGGGTGCATGCTGAAGAAGTCTCAACAGTATGGGTCAGACAGGGAAACTCCCTTTCTTTCTCTTTAGTCTGTGAATCCACACTGATTGGCCAGGTTGCCGCACTCAGTGGAGATGGCTTATGTATCATAGGGTAGAAACCTAAGAACTTTCTGTATAGTGTTCTCCTGTCTCTGCAGCACCATCCTTGTCCAACCATGCTGCATGGTTCACAGCCACACCAGTGTTCCATAAAATGAAAAATGGGAGGGCCTGCCTAATTCCCTTCAAATGCTCAGTGTAGAAGCTGCTCCCTCACTTAGCCAGCATTTACCCATATTGCCACAAGAAAGAATGGGCACTTTGGTATCTATTCAATATGGTCAGCTACCTAACTTTTGTTGCTGTGAAATAAGGATTACTATGCTCTAACAAATTCTTTGCCCATGTCCATCGTGTGTTAATGAACATCTCTCTACTTCTGTATATTCAGTGGCCAATAGAAATGTCTTAATAATTTCCTCACCAAAATCACCTGCACATTTAATGACAACTAACATGATAACTTTTACATAAGTTTTCTCAATGGCCTGTGATAACGCCCTTAGGCAGTGGCTCTTCTTTTCCCTCCTTTAACGCTGTGACTGTGAAATCCAGACTTAGAAGACAGTAAGGAAAAGGGTTTTGCATAAGTTGGCCATATTCCCAAGGCTAATAAATGGTTGACTAACATGAGACTTTGGTCCATTACTTCCTAATTTCAAAGTCTTCATCCTAAATTCTAATTACTGTTCAGAATAAATTGTTTTGTTTAGTTTTGGTTTGTTTTTTTCTTTTCTTTTTTGATTTATTTATTTTTGTTTATTTTTTAAAATCAAATCGTAATTTTTACTTATACATACAGTGGTTATAAACACAAAAAGGCAAGATGTGGGGAAGGGGATGACACCAAAGCGTGGGTGTTCAGGGGGAGTACAGATATCTTTCAAGACAGGGTAGTGGCTGGGTGAAGGTTCAGGGGACAGGTCACTATGACTCTCCCTATGACTCGCTTATCCTTATCTAAGTTGGTATTATCCGCCAAGGCTACCTATTTACAAGGTCTACGACTACTCAGGTTGGTAAATTTCCACAAAAGCTGCCTGTTTACAATAGCTTATAGCCATCTGTCTCTTTTCCACAGAGACCCAAGACTTGGTATTAGTATACATGTATGACAGGCCTATTGCTGATTTTAGGCCTATGGCTGATTTTAGGCCTTCAGTGTGTAAGCAGGGCTGCCCCTGACATCTCCTCCCTTCTCTAAGTATAGAAGGGCTGTGGCGATTCTAATCTTATGAAGGCAGAGATAGAGGCCTGACCTCCAGTAATTGAAGGGGACTTTATAGGGCTTGATGTCAAAAGTATCCCCTTTCCAGGAAAAAGACATCAGGATGGGTATGGCCCTCATGACTCACTGGACAATGACAGGGGGACTGGAGCCATTACAGAATAAATTGTTAAACAAATCATTCGACTACAGTAGTGTCTATATCACTAACACATTGGCTCAGATTGGCAAAGCACACTGGAAATCAGGTGTTAGTTGATGCTTTGGGGTGAGCATTTATGTTCCTTGTTTCTCTCATGTATAACTTGTAAGCTGGTTTAATTTTTGCCTCTGAAGACAAATAGACCTTAGAAGTAACAGATACCCTGAATGTCACAATAGCTCTTAGTTGACCTTTCAATTCTCTTTAAAATGCTAATCTCTCCCCTTAACTGTAGAAGACAGAAGAAAACTAGGTACTCTGGGGACATCATTTGCATGAATTGTTCCTCTCTTTTGTTTGAAATTTTTATTTTGAGGTTCAGACTTTTGAAGAGGTGTAGTGTTATTTCTTTCTCTTCTAAAATAGAACGTGTCTCTGGCAATAGGATGAGCAAACACAGACACTGTTCAAAAACAATGGGTTCTAATGGGAGAACTAAAAGTTATCAGTTTTCCTTCATATTTTCTTCTAATCTTGTCCACTCTGATTCCTCTTTTAGATAAGTACGATGATAGTTTTGTCTTTTTGGAGACAGATATTTAAACTCTAATTTCTGAAGAGAATGGAAACACTAAAGAAGTCACTAGTCGATTGATCCCCCTCCCCCATCTCTGTAGGAATGCAGTGATTACAGATGCATACCAGCACATCTGGCTTTACCTAGGTTCTTAGGATCCACACTCCAGTCCTCCTGCTTTCATGATAAGTGCTTTATCCACAGAAACATCTCCTTAGCCATAAGAGAAATATTTGTTTTAATGCGGATAGGTCAGCATGTTAAGAAAAAAATCATTATCATTATCAAATTCTTACACTATCTTGCTGCCAAAAAAAGCAGGGCATTTTTATATTCATTGAGAAATGTGTAAATAAAATATAAATGATGAGCGAGTACATAGTTTAGTTCTTCATAGGTTGTGGGAGCTTAACCTAGATGTGGTTTTATAATCAGGTGCATTTTTATGTGTCTTCTAGTGTTGTGTATTCATCTCAGAAACAAAGATTTCTTTGCCTAAGACAACAATTTCAGAGCCTTGGAGATGACTCAGATTGGCCTAAGTCTCTTAATTAATGCTGCAATCATTTAATACAGTTCCTCACGTTGTGGAGACCCCTAACCATAAATTATTTTTATTGCTATTTTAGAACTTTAATTTTGCTACTGTTATGAATCACAATGTAAATATCTGTGTTTTCCAACAGTCTTTGGCAATCGCTATAAAAAGGTTGATGTAACCCACAAATGGGCCATGGCCCAATGACCAAGAGGCTATTATAGAGAGATATATTGCAACCTACAGTCTTTGCATCAGACTGAAAAATTTTTTTCAAAGAAATTAAAAACACTAGATTCTTCCTGCAGCCAGGTAAATCACAAAAAAAGCTTGTCTTAGCATCTTTCTGTGTCCCTGATGTGTTCCTTCCCATTGTCCCCAGACACATATTGCTTCACGTGCACTTGGAAGGCCAATATTGCCTTTTGGGGCACATTGCTTAGGTCCTACTTACTAGATGCTCTATGCTCTCTGAAAGTTTTGCCTTTTCTCTCAATCAAGCCTGATTTTTCCTTTGACATTTAGTGGTAGATGTCTTTAATGATTATCAGATCAATATTATTTATAATAGAGTTTTGAATAGCTACAGTTAATGACACATACATTTCAAGACTATATTAATATCAATAATTATGTGATTGTTATGAAACTATAATAGATTTTAAAAACACATTACATGAAGCATACTCTTTAAAAATTCTGATTATACAGTATAGTATTCTTTACTACAAGCATGCTATACACAGGATGTCTATGGAGGTTTTTGAATTTCAGAAACTCTCAGAAAATGTCAACTCACATGTCATTCTCCCCAAAGCTCCAGAAACTACCATTTCATTCACTTCATCTGAGAGTGTATGTTAGCTACTGAGCCATTTTGCACAATAGCCAAGAGATGGAAACAGCCTAAGTGTTCACAGATGATGAACGTACAGAGAAGTGTTAGCATATGCATCCAATGAAATTTCATTCAACCTTCAACAGAGGACATTTAACATATGCTATGGCACTGATGGATCTTAAGAACATTCTAGAGAGTGAAACAAGGTCACTTACAGAAAGAGGAATACCTCATAATTCTATTCATTTAAAGTAGATATTTTTCTGAGCATAGGAAAACAGGCTGTGAGGTGAGAGATTTTCTACTTCTTACTCATGAGCACTATGTATTTTTCTTACCATTGGCAATATGCTTGAGTATTTAATTTGGTGGGGATTTATTTCATAATAATGGGTGTTTTCTATATGAGGAGAGGAAACAGCTTGGTTAATATTGTCACATTAGTAAATGATCTCTTGAGATATTCATTTAATATTGTGTTTTCATATGATCTTTATAGTACCAAGATGGACATTATTGTTTTCATTTTGCATTGCTGATGCCTTAGTTTCTGTTTATTCACAATTGGGCGATGGAAGAATATAAATCTGTTCTCAATCTGTTCTTTCTCAAGCCCTCTACTCCTTTAACTCCTGTCACTTTCTGTGGTAATGAGATCTACAGAAAATCATAGGAGGAATTAGGGTTTGAAATTGGTTTGACATAGTTCATTTTAGCATATACACTTTAGCATATAACTAAGAACTGATCTCTATACCAGAAAATGTATTTTTCTTGAAAACCCAGAATTTCTTGTTGCTCAAGTTGACACTGGTCTCAGGCTTGGTGCTGCTGTGGTGCTCTCAGAAATATGAGTGTCCGTAGTGAGCTCAGGAGTGTGGGTGTCTGTGGTGAGCTCAGGAGTGTGGGTGTCTGTGGTGAGCTCTGGAGTGTGGGTGTCTGTGGTGAGCATAGGAGTGTGAGTGTCCACAGTGAACTCAGTAGTGTGGTTGTCCAGAACTGTAGGTGCTTGTTCCTGTACATCCCTCTGTAGATTCCCCTTTTCTGTAGCTCTGGAATACAGTATTAGCTGCTTGAATTTTATGAAGCTTCTTTGCCACTTTCTGTCTTAACACTCATCAGTCACAAAGATGCCATGGTCCTTAGTTTTCCTTCTCATCACAGGTCCATGCTCAGCAGCTTTCCCTGTCTCTTTCCCATGGCAACTGAAAGGATGGGGACCAATGGTGGAAGGGGATGTCTCAGTGGGCCCATGCCGAGGCATCTCCCTGAGGGACCAGCCTATATGATGGTATAGCATAGAATAGAGTTTATTCAGGACATGGGGAGGGGAGCCAGGAGGGTAGTAGAGGCAGAGAGAAGAGAGAGAGAGAGAGAGAGCAGAGAGCAGAAGTAGAGACGTAGAGGCCAGCCATGACCATGTGGAGAGAGGGGGAAGGGAAGGGGCAGGTGGCAGAGGGGACCTGCAGGCGAGGGAGTAAGGGGGCAAGAGGAACAAGAAACAGAGGAGGGTGGCTGCAACTCCAAAAGCAAATGTTTGTTACAAAGAAAAGTATTCCTACTTATGATCTGTGGGGGATGTGGAGGTCAACCTTGTCAAGGAAAAAGTGGGATGGCTCCTACAACTCCTCAAAGAGTCCTGATCTATTGTACACAGCATTAGATATAAGATGGCTCCCAGCAAACCGGTGAGACAGCAGAAAGGAACCAAGGCCAGGAGATGGCTGCTTCTACTATCGTCATGGAAGTCCTCACAGGTGAAGACATGACCCCCCACTCTTGAGTTACCTCATTAGGCAGGACTTTCACTGAGCATGGTGAAGGTGTGGCAAGATATGGTTGGCCAAGGATTTAGGGGTTTGGAATTGCTCAAACATTGTATATAAGCATATATAAGCTGGACAATAAGCTCAGATCTTCACTCTGATGCTGATCTCTAAAGACCAATTTCCTGAGATTTGTCATGTGACTCAGTCGCCTGCCCCCCCCCACACACCCGTTCTCCCATCCTCCATCCCGTTGCCACAACCATCTATCTGAAAGTGAATAGGAACTTTTTAGCAAGTACTTGATGTTAATTGTCCTTAAGAAAAAAATATAAAGCACATAAGTAAGAAGTAAATTAGGGGAGCTAAGAGGATGGCTCAGTTGGTAAAGTGCTTGCCATGCGAGCATGATGACCTGAGTTCAGATTCTCAGCACTTATGTAAGAAGCCAAGTGTATCAGCTTGCCCTGTAATCCCATTAGCAGAGATGGGAGGATTCTGGATGTTTCTAGCCTGTTAACCTATCTCTAGGTTCAGGGAGAAATCTTATCTCAAAACTAAGGTGGAAAGTGAATGAGGAAAAGATAAATCATTAACCTCATGTCTCCATGGGGTTGTACACACACACACACACACAAACACGTCTACATACACATGTGTGCACACAAGCACAAGCATACACACACACTAATAAGTAAAGTAAGATATAGAATAGAGTAGCTAATGACATAATTCACAAGGAATTTTCAAGGGATGATGGTCCAGAAAGAACTGAAAAAGCCCGGGGTGTACAGTATAGATTTAAGCCATCATAAAACCTCAACTCATGGCTATAAGTTCAGTTTCCTAGGTGACACTCTTCCAACACTACTTTCTTTTCTCTTTCATGTAATCTTACTACTCAATCTACAAGGTAGCAACATTTTCTTAGCTTTAAAAAGCTCTGAATATTGATGATCTTCACTGAACTGAAACAATAGTGATAGAAACATCTCTGGTTCCTTTTGCAAATCCCAGCAGCCACAGACATTGAAATCCGAGTTCATATTAATTGCATTTATATTAGTCATGACTCTACCCTCTAATGCTTGGGTAAATGTAATTCCTTGGTGACTTTCACAGCTCCCAAATGCACGTTCTGCATCTTTCTTGCTTTGCTGTCTATTATTTTCAGCGTTTTATATGCAATGCTGAGTATATGTAGGATAAATCCACCTGACTGTGAGTTCATGTGCTTTTCTGTTGTTGGAAGTTTTGTTATGATTGTTAAAGTTACAAAAAGCTTGGATTTCATTTGAACAAAATGTTAATTTAGTGGTCCTCTCTAGCTCTGTCTCTCTTCCTCTCTCTATCCTTCCCACCCTTCTCCTCTCCTGACCTTCTCTTTCCTGTCCAGCTGGAGGAAGGGGGAACTTTGGATTCTGGAGCACCTTAGAAACAGAACATAGAGAGACTGAGTAGCTGTGGACTTGGGACAAGGGAGGGCCTTTCTCCTAGACCTGGGGAAGGACCCTGGTTAGTTGGTGAATTCTGAGCCAGGGCTATGAAGCAGCTTTCAGCTGCCTCTTGGCCAGCCTCTTGAGATAATATAAAGTGGAGGGGGTGGATTAAAGATGTCTTTTATGTATTTTTAGAGACCACACTTGGAACCTGGGACAAGAAACAGTTAGAGTATAAGCTAGGTCTGGGAATATCACCTGTTCTTGGGAATAAATTCTTCAGCAGTTTAACCACTATGATGTCAGTAAATGAAAACTTGAAAATTCGTTACTCCTGAAACAGGTCTCAGACCATTTTCTGAAGCATACTTTAGCCCAGTCAGTAGCTGCTGTCACAACTAAAGTCTAAGCAGAGGTGAGATGGCCATTGACTAGAGCAGACCGGGATATATGAGCAGGCACTGAAACCTGAGAGACGGGTGTCAAGCTCATATTGATTCTCAGAGTGGAGAGGTCAAGTTTGGAAGCTAGAAGAAAGTATGAAACATGACTAGGGTGAAGATCAATGGAGTGAGCTGAAACTGAATGCCCAAGACGTAAGGTTATCAGTGTGCACGGGGTCACATCCCTGGCCACTGCAGAAACCAACACAACCAAGGCAAGGCTTCTCACTGGGAACAGGAACAAGCTTCTTGTGTGTGATTCTTGTCTGTTTGTCTGAAGATGGCTGCTCTTCTTCTGTGGGAATCACATTCTTTCAGTGGGGTTCTCTTGATTGGATTAGATAGTGTTGAGGTTTGGGGAAAGGAGATGACCTTGGTTTTTAGCTACACCTCCTACCTCCTAAAAGTTCCACAACCTCTATAGTGCCATCATCTGGAAAGTAAGAGGTTAAACAAGCCTGAGGAAGGTGGTTGACTTCCAAATCATAACACTGATGTAGTTGGTAAGTATGAACACTTGGTTCAAAGGTTCCATTTCGGGCTGAGCAGCCCACAGCTAACTGTCCTCTGCACCTTGGCCAGATGTGGATCTTTGCATTAATCACCATCTACTGCAAATAAAAGTTCCTCTATGACAGTTGAGAGATGTACTAATCTATCAGTATACCAAATAACTACAAGTCATCTTATTATAGTCATAATTTAGCAGAAAATGTAGCAGGCTGTCTTGTAGGACTTATTCCTACTATGTTCATTATAGAACATTGCTTCAACTTTTTTTTTCACCTGAAATAAGTTGTGAATACAAAAATTAAGATTTCTGTCAAAAAATGTTTTGCCTGCATTATGGAAGATATTTCCTAAAATATTACTCTTGCTTATCTCATTCTCATTTCTCTTGCTTCATTCTCAAGAAAAAGATATTCATAATGCAATGGTATTCCTGGTAGTAAATATGAGAAACAGATCGAGGTACATATGTAAGGATAAAGGAAGATTACTGGAGAAATTCTCTCCACTGCACACTCTGAACCTTTGAACCAAGTGTTCATACTTACCAACTACATCAGTGTTATGACTTGGAAGTCAACCACCTTCCTCTCTCTCTTATTATCTAGTACCCTGTCTGGCAGCCAGCCAGCCAAGTGGGCTATGAGAGGCCAATGAGAGGCCATTTTTCATCTTCATGCTTCTCTTTCCTACTGCCCAGAAGGAAGTGGAACATCAGCCTGCCTCGTTCTAACATGCACATATAACTCTGAAAGGGAAGTACATTTGGAAATTTATAGTGAAGGCTTCAAGGCATACTCATTTAGCAGAATGGTCTAGAAAGGGCAATTTATATCCTAAGGAACCCATACACTCTAATACTGTGGTTCCTTTTTTTCTTCTTCTGTTTTTGTTAGACTTTTCTTTTTAAAGTTCAGAAACCTCCTCTCTCTCCTCTCTCTCTCTCTCTCTCTCTCTCTCTCTCTCTCTCTCTCTCTCTGTGTGTGTGTGTGTGTGTGTGTGTGTGTGTGTGTGTCTATCTCTCTCCCTGTCTCTCTCTCTCTCTTCTTCTTTGTGTGTGTGTCCCCGACATGGGCTCAGCAGTCAGACCTTACACTGCACAGAGCCAGCAGAGGGCTCTTCTAGCAAGCTAGGTGCAGCTGTCAGAAACCAAGGTCAGGGACACTGCCTGAAAGTTTCAGGAGAAAGCCCTCTTCCCCAGGAACTGTTATAACTCTTATGTGACAAAAGCTCTCGGATGTTCCATGATGGAGTAATTCTCACACCTTTATTCCTTCTAGATAGGATCTTATATACATTTGGGGTAGATTGGGAGTCTGACAGCAGATGCTTTTTATTGGCTTGGTGTGAGATGTTAGGGACACCTCATCTGCATGTGGAAGGTCATGATCCTCTCCATGGGGTGCTGTGGTCACATGACAGGGGCCTGATCAGAAGCAGATGAAGCTCCTAGAATCCTCTGGTATCTATGAGGTTCTGAGTCTTCCAACCCCCTCAACCTTACCAAGTTTCCTAGCACAGTCCGCTGCCCCACAATCTACTATATTTTAGTGTTTATATAGACCTAAGAATTGTAGGTGCAGTTTCAGCTTTACTTTGATAGACTAAAAATAAACTTCATTTTTGCTACCCTTGCAAGTTGTTCAGATAAAAATCTTTTACATGAACTATAATTATGTAGATTTATGTCTATGTAATCAACTTTAAAGCTCTTTGACTGATTGAGCCTCAGGGTATCTTTTTTATGTTGATTACCCCAAGGAACTATAGGTAATTCCCCTAGTAAAGAGATACTGAGAAAGACTTTTTCTCTTGAATTGGCATTTCTGTCCTCAGTCTTTGGATAAAGAGTACAGTGTATCCATGTGTTTCACATTCCACAGAGTATACCAACAATATTTAGAACAATAATATGAAGCAATGCCTTACTCTGCATTAACCAAGAGAACAGAACCCACATCAACCAATTTTTACCCAGAATCCCTCACTTCACCCTTCAGCCTTTGTGGAGAGAGTTCTGTACAGGCAGGCAGTCACCAGGGACAGCTTCCTCGAAGGATGTTATGAAGACAGATGCTTCACCTCATGTCCAGATCACAACCTTCAACAAAGGCAAACAGATAAAGGCATTAAAGCATGGGAGCCATTTTGAAAAAGTGAGAAATTCTTCAAGACGTGATGATTGACATCTTTAATCTAAAATCATTGCTTACAGTGGTTCATGTGTTTATATCTTCACACATACACATATGCACATGCACTCAAAGAAATGGAGGCTATCTAGGCTTTTGTTAGGATAGGGAAAAAGAAAAAATATGCACAATACTAATTCAAATAAAAAGTTACGAGTGAAACTGAAAACATCTCTGTAATGATACCATGTGACTACCATCTCCCTATCTCCATTGCTCCATCACTTTGTGGAATACCTTTCCATGATAATTGACATGATTTATTAAAGATAATGTCTGTAGTCTTTACAACTACATTTCTGTCAATTACTTGCACCATACAAAATAGGCTTTGCCTACTGCAGCGGATGACCTTTGTATATGTGGTGATTTTCTTATCACTTTATTGCATTTCAGGGTAGATTTTCCCAGGAAACTAGAAAACTTAAAATTTATTAATGGCTTAGTAACAACAGGGTTTAAAAGACTACCTCCATGTAAAGAGAGCAATCATTTGAAAAGAAAAAAAAAAGTCTGTGGCTGACTAAAGACTGTGTCCGAGATGAAACTTCATGTCAGGAATATTTCCTGCCCTATAAATCTTTTGAATCGAAAATGTGAGTTTCTCATTTAAGGAAGCAGACAGATGGGTAACAGTCACTTTCCAATGTCTAAATGGTTGTTTTATTTCTTTAATGTTATATAAGAGGCTTTTATAATAAAATTGTATAGATTGTTTTCTGGAGGTAAAATGAACACAATTAAATTGTATCCATTTTTTTCAACTGTAGCAGTCTGATATGATTCAATAACCAATGCCATCTTTCACAGTTCAACTTCAGATTAGTGATTTATAAGGAATGATAACTAAATTGAAGACTGTCATTGTTGGATAGGTACTAGTTTGACATCAATACATTTTTTTTCAAGTATAGTTTGGGAGAGCGTTAGGTAACTGAGCTCCCCTCAGTTTCAGGGAGATAGGCTTGATTTAGATGAGAAAGGACATGGATTCCTGACCACACATGTCATGCATGTTAACTGCATGCCCTGACTCGACACCCTCTGCACAGTGGCTAGCTGGATCTTGCTTTCCTGGAACAGCCAGTTTTCTCACACTATTTAGAAAGTTAAGCCTATGGTCTATGATTTTGGAAGATAAACTTGAGTTATATTTAGTATTCATATGGACAATAACTTATTAGATCTTTAAGACTACTGTTTGATCAAGCAAACTCCATGCTTTGTTTTCAGAGACTTCTCAGTTTTTATTGAATAATGTAGATAATGAAATTGAAAATTCGAAAGGTCTGTATGTGACTATCTTTGTGAATAACTAAAATCTCATTATCTAAATAAATACTGCTTCTAGAGTTTAGTTCCATCAATAATTATGCAACTAATACATGGTAAAAGAAGTAATGTTATATAATCTATATTATACTTTTACTTATAAATACCAAATTAACCAAAACCCAGAGTTTATTTATACTTTTACTTATAAATACCAAATTAACCAAAACCCATGTGTCTATTATTAAGAATGGATGCTAATGATTTTAAACTGACAGGAATGATCATTAAAATTCTTGTTAGTTTTACTAAACTGTGTATTATAGCAAACAACTTGAGTATGTTCAAAACAAATTAACTATGGAAACAAATTGGAAGACATTGAATTCATTTTGCCATGTCTGGATAAACATTAAGAATAGAGATTTTATAAATGGAAGTCTCATATTATTGAATGACTTTGTATGTATGTGCCAAATGCTTTCTCTGATTTCTTAGTGATGGCCCAAGACCATACATTAAAGACTTATCTAAGCATCTAAGCTTTCACATAGCTTATTTACTCATAGATTTAGAAGATTGTTTTAAAAGCCTAGAAAATGTCACAATATATTATAGACTATGTATATGTCAAAATCTGTGGAATGGTCCAAGGTAAAAAAAAACCCAAGACATAAATTAGCATATTTTAGCATCTTAATTTATTTCATATATGTCTATTATAGTTTAAATTTATGTGTTTCAGAAATTATTATGAATTTTTAAATGGAACGAACAAATGCCATGTATAATTCTTTTCCAAGTTTCAAAAATAAATGAGTAAATTTAAATAATAAAATTTGTAAACACTAACAAAATGACATGATTATTTTTCCTCAGGTGTGTAATTTAATAAGATTCTCAATTCTTAAGATCACATTTTAAGTGTTTTTTTGCCAATGAATATAAACTACCATTTGGAGGCTCCGTGTTCTTGATTGAATCTGACTTACCTGCAAATATAGATGTCCAGTGGTAAAATTATCATCCTATTTATACATTCTATCTTTGTGTCTAGGTCACAAAGACATTCTGAAACAGTAGTGTGCCTCCTCTTTTTGAAATAATATGAGGTCCTCTGGATAAGGATGAGGAAAGTGCAATTCCAAAACAAATATCCTGGGATATTAAAGAAAATAGAGGGTTCTGGGTACCTGAAGATTCATGTCTTGGAAGTGTATCTAGTGTGTATAGTTTAGGAGGCAGGCACAGGAAGGCTCTGGTTCTGAGAAGTTCTGAAAAATAATTCAGCCACATTATTCGTGTTATCTTTTGGCTGATTTCTTTGCTTTTCTTCTGTTTTCAAATTAAACTTTCACCTTGTCCTTCATCCCACGCCTTTCAGATCCATGATGTGGGTTAAGAATGTAGGATGGGAACTGAACAAACACAGGAATATACTGAAAGTCTGAGGATAACATGGGGGCCTTTCCTCTTCACTACTACATTTTAGACCTAGAATGACAAATCACATATGCAACAGAGGGAGACTGGCAGCCAGTTACTGTGAACCATCCATCTTCTGTTGCAATTTTTCCAAGGAGAATTGATAAATACCATTCAGTGACACCAAAACTGAGTTCACTTGGTGTTTTACTGTTCATTAAGAATCAGATGGGATGGTTAAATCTAATCAACCTACATGTTACTTAAAATAGTTTTCATTTTGTTGAGTATATCCAGTTATGCACCACATGGAACTAAGCTTTGAACTAATTAGAAATTCCATGCTCTCACATTGGTTAACACACTGATGACCTATTGATTTGTGTTATAACCAGCCAGTTAAAGTAAAATGAACTTTTTAACCATATGAAATATAATGATAAATAAGTAAGCTTCATGGTTTGCCTCATAATAATAGCAAGTGCTTCTACATTGAATGCATTTAAAATATCTCTTCATCCCTAAACTCTGATGCAGACCCCATGCTGTGTCTGACACAGTTTTCTTGTCTTCCATTGTCCTTCCCTTTGCCTAGATAGGTGGCAAAGGATGGTAGAAGGGTCTGCCTATAAATGACCAAACTTTTCAGGACCTCTCTTAGGGCTGCTAAGGGTAGGTTTCAAAAATGAAAGAATAAAAAACATTACCAAGGAACAAACTCCATTAATGAGTTCTTTGTAAGTCTAATTTTCCCCCTTAGGTAACTGTTTTTGTCTCTCACTCACAGCTGGGTATGTAAGACATAGAACCTCTCATATACACCATAAAAGAAAATTAGGAGTCTACATTTTATGTGCCTATGTGAAATGGTTTTTGTTTTAATAAGGTATTCAGTATTTCATTAAGCTTTGCAGTACTGTAGGTACCTAGACAACTATAAGGTCAGTTATTACATTTATTTAAATGGCAAATTTGCACAGGAAGGACATAAGGGGGAAATTAATTGAAGTTCTCTTTATGACCTGTTAATCAAAAAGTAAAGCTATTTCTGAAAAGGGAGATGAAAATTATATTTGAAATGGAAACTTATGGTGAAGTATTTTCTACTGTTCTGAGCACTGGGATTTTTTTTTTAATCCTAAGGTGTTACTGTATAATTGAAGAATTCAATAACTGAACAGAAGGAAGTACTGGATAAGTTCAGGAAACCCTGATAAATTCTAGGGGGAAGTTTGAAGTAACTTCATATATTTATGGCTAACAGCAACTGTCTACTATGAAGACAACAGGAAGACAGGATGTACTTTTTGACACCAACACATTATTGTGTGTGCACTGCTCTCTTTGACAGCAGCCAGCATTAGGAACATAAAATAAGAGATGTTTATTAAGTTGGAAGTGCATTTTGCATCATTTTCCATTCATTCTATATTCAGTAACCCTTCATTCCTTTCTGTATTATTCATTAAGTACATACTTTTTGCCCATTGAGCTGATAGATTCCCTGGCTTCTGATGGTTAAAGTGTTCCCGAGACAGAAAGAAGAGAGGGAAATGTCACAGGAAGATGGCAGGTGCTGTTAGAGAAATGTTTGGAAGTGCATGTCTCTAAGACATTTGGTAAAAGGAGGACAATGGAAGAGAAATTTTTGGGTAGTTAGGCTCGATTGTGTGATCTGGTCCAAGGAGATCTGAAGAGAGAGATTGACCCTCAAGAAATTCTACAGGGGGTAGGTGAATTGAAAAGTGTGGACATTTGTCTTCATGGAATCTAGAAGGGAAGTAGTCAATGAGTGAGGATGGAAATTAGTTGAAAGATGGAGAAGAAAGCTTGCAAATGCTGAGCAATGGCTACTGTGCTCTGTGATAAAAACAGAATGGGAGGTCAGCTCCTAATCACAAAGGGGGGAGATTTAGATCACTGCTTTCTCTAGCGACAAAGAAGTCAGATTTGTAAGTGGCAGAAAATATTCCTCTGAGAATCCATTGCTTATTCATTGAATTAATATTTATTGAACCCCTACGAAGCACATAGGTGTATGGAATGCCTAGTTAGGGATAGGGGACATGACATGCACTTTTTGAATTCTCAAGGAATTTAGCACGAAACACACTAAATAATAATAATAAAATGCGTTAGACAATTCGTGATCAGTGACAACTCTGAGAAAGACTGTTCACCAGTCAAAGCCATGCCATCGTTAAGGTGGCATGGGACGAAGAGGGTTGGAGTGTGTTGGGAAGGCAGAGAAGGAAGGAAGTCAAGATATCCAGGAGAAGGATGGCTAAGTCAGCATTTTGAGGGCAGAATAAAGCTTGAGGGCAGCAAAGCATTCTCAATGTTCTCTGGTACTTTGGATTATCTCTCTACCAAAACTTTCTTAGCTATTATCTATTACCCGAAGGCACTACATAATTAGAATTTTCTCACTAGGCTGAGATCTGAAGTGGTTTTAAGGACTTTACAAATTGACCCATAAAATTTTTCATTTGTATGATTAATAAATACATGAAGTAAATATTTTGAAGGTTTTAAGTGAATATTTCCTGGAATAAATTTGTTTAGAAAATACAGATTTGGTAAGATGCTTCTGTACTTAACCTGTGCTGACTTAATGAGTATTCCAATTAGTCTACAGATGGTCTGTAAAACCAAAGACATCATGATAGGGGTTTCTCTGGATATTGCCATAGTTACCTCACCTCAGCAACTAAGGGGAAAATGTTCTCTCTTTGTTTATTAATGTCAGTAGAGTCTTGTAACATTGATTGAAATTTCAAACATTAAACCAAAGGATTCTAGGCTTGTTTATACAAATTAAAGCATTTTGGAAATGATTCACAATGTTCAGACAAAAGTAATCTGGTTTACTTGCTGGGAAAAACTGGAATCAAGGTTTGGAATTATTCGGCAGCACGCTTGATTGATGTTTGAGTTACATCCTTACCCTGTTTGCTTTGTATGTGGTGTTCATTTAAGAGAAGAACAGACATGGAGCTTCACCCTGGGCTGCCCCCACTCTGAGAGCCTTACATCTTTACTGCTGCCTTAAATCACACCATTTGTTTAGGGTTGCCTGATATTTTCTGGAGTCTGTAGTGGTTCTCTTTTGTCTGGTGAATGGAAATCATTTTTTATCATTCTCTAACTTTCTGATAATCATTCATAATAAAAAGGTCGATGTTGTCGAAGGACCCAAGAACGCTTTAGAAATAGAAAGCACCATGGCTTTTTCTTCTCATCATGAAATACAACCCTGCGGAGAGGCAGAGAGTGAAAGGCATCCGAGTGTGTCCATGGCGATCCGCTGACTGAGTGCAGGAAGTTACTGTGGCGTTAAGCCCTGAAAAGGATTGATTGTTTTTGTGAAAAATCCTCAAGACATGCCTTGAATTCAGAGTCAAGTTCATTAAAATCATAAATCATCTGCTGAATCAGTCTCTCCTCTCTCCTTCCCTCTCCTCCTTCCTCTGAAATACCTTTGGCAGTCAATGTTACTTTAAAGAACAAAAATGTTTAATTTTTCTTAAAAAAAAATGATGGAATAATTGGAGGCACTGAAATCAACCCCCTTGGTGATCTTGTGTATTAAGAAGCTCCTGTTGAACACTTGCTGCCTTTCTGTAGCTGTGAAACTGATTGGTAACTTTCATTTACTTCCTAATGTGCCAGGACTATGATGGTTCTACATATAAAACATCCCTGGGGGGTTTCTTCTTATTTCACAAATCACTGCCAATTGGACTGGCCAATCTATGAAAATTGGATGAAATGGCACACTAATTCTTGTTGCATATCCATGGAAGAAGGGGATATCTTTCTCCCTGATGAGCAAAGCCCAGCACAGGGTAAGCCACAGTAGTACCTTCTTTCTGGATGACAGCCATCATAAGAGATGAAAAACCTGTTTCATGTGATAATACCACCTGTGGTTTCCTGACATGGACCGCCATCATGAATCACTAGCTAACCCCATTGTTGTATTACCAAGGAATGTTCAAAGTGTCTATGTACCCAGAAAGGGTCTCCTAACGCCAAATAACTCCTATTCCTTTCTCTGAGACCAGAGAGGCTTCTGAGAATCCAAACTCAATAAGGAGCATTCATTAAATATGGACACAAGGCTTTTCATTCCGTTGAAGATGCATTTAAAATCAAGTCAGTAGTCTCGACTTGTCAACTGTTCCTGAGGATGTAAAGGTGGCTTAAATTTTTAACACTGTGGTCAAGTCTCTCAATAGAATGGATGCTGGGGCAGGAATATCCATGTTTGAGAGCAGCTTGGCTGACATAGTAAGATCCTGGTGCATGCTGCTAGTATATGATTTCTTTGAGTACAAAATACTCTGAGATTTTATTTAGAAAGTTGAATCAGTGTGTATTCAGTCTGATACCACAGATCATCAGTCAAATGTTTCCCATAAAAATAATTTTGCTTTAGTGACATTAATGCCAGAAGTATAAACTGCAGCAATGTGTCTTCGCTTAATCACTAACAGGGACCAGGGAGATGGTTCAAGGGGTAAAGGTGCTAGCCACTAAGCCCAACACCCTGCATTTGAACTCCCAAACACACCTGTAGAAGAAAACAACCAGCTCCTGAAAGTTTGCTTCTGAAGTCCGTTCATGTGCCTGGGCATAGGAAACACCCCCTCCCCCCAATAAATGCTAATAATTTTTTAATCCCTGAAAGGAATCATCTTTATGTTTCAGTATCTGTGTCTTTGTGGTATATCATATATAAAATTTAAGGCCTAAATCGTTTCATAAAAGTACCATTTCTTTTACTGAATTTGCACACAGAGATAGCTCCCTAGGGTTGAAAAAAGTGCTACCTTTGGTCTGTTGTGAGTTGCTTTTTCTTCTTTACCCATCACCATTATCACCCTGCAGGAGTATGTTAATTACCTTGAGGTGTCCCAGTGGCCTAATAACTTCAGGGCTAGGTGCCAGCAGAGTCCTGGTTCCAATCCAGGTCCCAAATACTGTTTTAGCTTGTTCTGTCTCTTCAGACCCTCACAAATGAAATGATAAACCTGGGGAACACATATTTGTTCTGATTGAGTTGGCTAGTCCAAGAAAAATAATATTGAACCCCTAGCCAACCGTTTGTGATTCTGTATAAAATGCAACTGGTGAGATCTATTCTCCAAGGCTATTAATTATACACTGAACAGGAGTGCTTTATACATTTTTATTCCTATAAGCACAATAAACTGTGTTATCTAGGCCACCTAATGAGCATTTTTGAGCATCTGCCGCTGCAGTAAGCATTCATGTTTCAGGCAAAATTTGTGAACAGCTGTTGCAGCACTGAGCCAATAAGATCCAGTTCTGTTGTTAGTCAAGGTAGGTCACCGACCAGAAGCTTTGAAGAACCGTGTTGCAATTGGTGGTTGAACTAAATCCTTTTACTGGGGGACAACTTTGCTGGTTCAGGGAATGAGGACTGTGCAGATACCAAGATCCATAAAGAAGGCATATCCCTGGAAGAGAACACAGTATGCCTGGCAACAAGTAAAGATGTGAGCTGAAGAGGCATCTAAATGCCAAGCACAGAAACAGGACACAAACCCAACCCAATGGTCCAGAAGGCCACAGTAGGATGTGTAGTTTCTGCTTGCCTCAAACTTTACAGTGTAGAAGACCAAGATGAGTAATGACTGTTTCTGGATCATCTGCTGGCAGTGACATACCTAAACATACTAAGAAAGCAGTAGCTGTCATCTTTAAAAAAAAAAAAAAAAACGCCAGTGTCTAATATGTCTTTTGGTACTCAGTAACAATGGAAAGCAACTGACTAAGGATGTAATGAAAACATCTTTATATTAAAACTAACTAATGACATCATTAAGCACATTTAAAAAAAACTTCACCAATGAAGAAAGTTGTTGAAAAATGTAAAAGGTGTGAAATTTTAACAAACGATGGAGCTAAGCTTATCTTCGACCTCTTGTAAAACAAAGAGAGTATCAGTGTTCTAAAAATCTTGCTGTTACCACTGTATTTCTTTTGAAAGCTGGGTGTGTGGGGGATAGTACACAGCTCATTCTAGCACTTGGGAGACTGACACAGAAGAGTCCCACCTTGTGGTGCCTTGGAAGACACTGTGTCAAATGAGAAAAGGCAGGAAAGTGATGATTTTGAGAAGCATTGGGACACTTATATAACGATAGTCCCTCTAAGTCTAAGATTCAGTATTGAACTTCCTTTCTTCAGATAAAGCAGTGGAATATCTGCTTGCAAACGTTTCTTTTATGTGCATTGCATGTCTTTTTGTAATGATCCAGAACTCTGTGAGCTAAGAGTCGGGTAGCATCAATAAACAAGTGAACGGTTCTGCAAATGAAGCAGTGTGTTCAATACACATCCTATCGATGTCAAATCTTTTCATTTTGCTTTAGTATTAAAAAAAAAGTTCAAAAGTTTAAAAACAATTAGAAAATGATATACGTGACATGAGCATGGAAGAAAAACAACACAGCTTGACATGACGTTCTGTCCTGTGCTGACATCATGGGTGAAGGGATGCTTTTTCATTTGTGCAAATAGAAGCAAGGGACGTGACTTTGTTAAGGTCATCTCTCAAAGTGTCATTCTTCTCCCTAAGAATGAAGTGAGACACACAAATATTTCCATAGGCATATAATTAAAATTACACAAGTCTGTCATGCTTGCCTTCATCTCTTTTTTGAAACACATTGCCTGGTCTTAAATAGGTTTAATGAGCAGTAACACATGGCCTATTCAGTTTGTAAAAGATACTGGCAAATCAAAAAGTTAAATCATTAAAAATCCATTGAAGAGGCAACAAGAAGTTAATTGTTTTGAAATGTTTCCTATGAATAATTTACTTTTTTTTTTCTAGACCAGTGGAAACAATCTAAATGGTATTAATGAAAAAAAAAATGGGTTTCCACTCCATCCCCTGGAAGGGAGTCAAGCAAAGCTTGCTGTTGTGCCCAGACATAACTGTATGATGAATCTAAAAACATGCTGGCAGTAGTTTTAAAGTACAAGCTACACCTATTTCAGAATCGGTTAGCACATAAAGCTGCCAAATTTTCCCATTCAATGTATAGACTTCGGGAGGTTAATTTTACCTGTAAAGAAATCTCCTAGAACTAAGATGCAGATGAGGATGAGGTACTTTCAAGGATTTCTCCCACATGGAGGACCCTCTCTGTCTGACAGGAGTGCCTTAGGGAAAGTCTATGGCTCTCACAGTTAGTTGTGGCTTTGGTAGTCTGATGCTGCCCACTGTGTATAGACTTGGGTGTGGTTTTCCTCAGTTTAACTTTAAGATGCTCTTCACATTACATCTGTACATACAGTTTCTTGTGAGAAAAAAAAAGGTAAGCTTTTATTGTTAAGCCCAAAGTGACAACTGTTTTCAATGCTCTTTACAGAGTCTTCAGAAGAGTTGTTTGTTCATCTTTAATTTGTTTGGTTGTGGTTTCCAATGTTGTTTCAAAGTGTGTATGCCTTAAATAAAAGATCCAGTCACATCAAATATATGTGATGAGTTCTGGGGAGGAAACGTGGGTCCTTGTACTGTAAAGCAAGAACTTTACCAACTGAGCTCACTTCCCGGCCCCAATCTTACAATTTTCAGTAGGTCTATAGTGTCTGCAGTAGTATTCCAAGCTTTGGTTGGTTACAGAAAATGCCCAGTTCAAGCTCTGTATCCTCCATTACTAAGAGTATTCCCTAGGGTCAACCTCATAGATTCCAGGATGCTCCCATTGCATTAGGTTTCCACATTGCCTCCCCAATGCTTTCTGATTCCAGTTGTCATTCACAGTACATTCCCTCCATTCCTCCAACAGACCCTTCCTGTTACCATTTCCACCAAGCCCCAGTCCACTAATTAAATCTATTCCATTTCCCTGTCCTTTGGGTATATGCCCAAGAATGATATAACTGGGTCTTGAGGTAGATGGACTCCCAATTTTCTGAGAAAACACCATATTGATTTCCAAAGTGGCTCTACCAGCAAGGGAGGAGTGTTCCCCTTGCTCCACATCCTCACCCAGTTCATTTTTTCTTCTGTTCATATTTTGCTTCTGATGTGTAGAAATTTATGCTTTAAATTTAACAATTATAAAATGTTAGTATCTATATACATCACTGTCTCCTAAATATTTATATATATATATTATGATTCTGCTCCCTAAACTCATAGCATTAGTTAGAGAAGGTTCTTTTGGCAGGAGGGTGACTCTTGTTGCAGAGATCGATAATGTGCTGAGAATGGCTAATGATTGCTAAGTCCTAAATAGAACATTTCTATCATTGTCTTCAAGGTTTAGGAACCATCACTGAAGAAGGCATGAAAATAAGAGCCAGAGGAGGAAGGAGGAGGAGTGTCCTAGAATGCTGTCTTCTGGGCATGACACAGTTATTATACTCAAGAACTCCCAGTAGCTCTGATTACCTGTACAGAACTGAACCTGTCGAAGGGATATATGTATGTCCCTTTAGCAAAACAGTAGTACAAGTTTCTCCCAATATGGCCTAGAACTTTCTTAGCAGTGAACTTTTGATACTGTTTATATTACTTGGCATGAATTCCCTCCTGTGGAGCAAGCCTTGATCCAATCAGAGAGCTATTGGTTACCTTTATAACAGTCTTGCCACTATTGTGCTAGTGAGCCGCCTTGACTGTCAGGCCAGTAGTGTGCTATTAGAGTGTACAGCTTGTTAAGACTCTTGACTTTTCTCTCTCAACAACCTGCAAAGAAGTTTCCAGCACCTTGAAAACTAAGGAGTAGTGCCATTCCAGCATGATTTCTCCATGTATTTTCTTGATGTTTTGTGCATTATTCATAGACGCCATTATATTCAGTAGCTGTTCATATTAGTGTGCAAGTTGTTTGGAAAATCTGAGGCATCTATCATAAAATGGAACAGCAGATGTTCTTCTTCTATGCTGGATTTCAGTGTAAGCCAGAGAACAAAAGACTTCCTGTGTGGGACTGCGTAAGGTTATTCTAGGTAATGGCTGGGCAGTCGCCTAGAACCCTGAGACTCTGCATGAGAACCGGCAGGAGTTCGGTGCACCCCAAGAACCCAGGATCCTGAAAAACAGTCCAGTCTCCTTAAAACTCAGTCACGTAGGCCGGCCATTACAGCCCCTGCCAAAGTGCACAGGTAAAGGGCGTGACTAAAGGCCTCAGGATCTAGAGATTTACATAGTAATGAAGGCCAGACAGCCCCTCCCAAAGTGCACGGGGTAGAGGGTGTGACTAGTGGCCTCAGGGCCTAGGGATTTACACACTAATGAAGGCCAGAGGGCGGAGCAAATTAAGCATGCCTCCCCAGATCCTCCCCCGATCCTCCCCAGATCCTCCCCCTTTTTCCCTCCCTATATAACTCGGGACTGCCCTGAGTTTTAAGGGGGTATGCCTAGATCCATCCACCATCCACCATGACAATAAACCTTTCTGGAACCAAGGACTTCCTCGTGTCATTGGGGCCTGCTGTCACCAAAGCCTCCAGCCTCTGGAACCTTAGATTTTCTCCTGTATGTGGGACCCGCCATAGCATGGAAACCTACTGGGACCCCACAGCTGCAGCCCCCTAATTTTTTCCTCACATTCCTGGAAGCAGACTACACAGTAATACACTATTACTGTACACATGATTTGATAGTCCATAATAATGCAATGATATATAATATGAATACAATAGCACATTTAACAATTTATAGTGTTTTTAACCATGTTCATTGTGTTTTCTTATTTTAATTTCTCTTACTACTTTTCACACTTTTAGCTCATTATACTTTTTATTTTTACATGCATTGTTATTTCTATTGCTAGTTTTATTATTACTATGTCATCGAAAATCAGATTTTTCTTTTATAACAGGACAAATTCACTATTAATTATAGGTATAAAGTATGTACTTATGATTGGGTAATGACAAAATGAGCTGACTATCTCATCATTTTTTATAGAAAAGGCATGTATTCTATAAACTTTATTTTATACATCAACCTACCATAGGCTGCAATAAATGAAAACTGTCCTCACTCATTTTAATCTATGAGACAAGAGTTTCAAATATAAACAGATTCTAAAATATGTTACTATGATAACTGTTGATGTTATTCAAAATTATGTATATATGTGGATTTGTATGTGTAAGTATGGTGCCACAGAGGCTAGAAAAGGGAGTCAGATCTTCTTGGAGATAAGCCATTTTTCCACTCCCAGACTTTAAATATTAATAGCCGAAGTACAGAGAATGAGTTAAATATATTCCTATGATACTGTAGAAGCATATTCATTACCTTGAGATTAGATCAGTAATTTGTAAGTTTGCGAAAATGGACAGTAACAACTAAATAAGCAATTCAATTGAAGTTACATAAAGTCTAAATTAAATATATATGAATATCCACCATTTAAAAAATATATGTATATCCCTGTCCCAAGACTCAGAGATCATCATGGAGGAGGTGAAAAGATTGTATGAACCAGACATAATGGTTGACTGCAACAAAAGAGTGTCCTCTGGACATGATAGGGTCATTGCACATACAAACACACAGAAACTATGGCTGCATGTACAAAATCAAGCCAGTTAAAATCCTGGGATGAATAGAGGTGGTGGTCACGAAGTTCCACCATTAGCTGAGGAGTGATTGGCAGTTGACTGATGATTGATGAGAGAGATTCAGATTTCTTCATGGACATATAGACCTTGAGAGGCTACCCATGGTCCAGGAGATAAGTCTATACCCATGCACATATTGGCAGCTCTAAGGAGCACCTGAATTTGGGAGGGAAAGTGTGTGTGTTGGGGTATGGGGATGCATGAGAAAGGAGAAGGATTTGATTATTGTATGTGTATATGAAATTCTCAAACAATAAATAAAATGAACACATAAGATCATAAGCTGCAATTGTCTATAAATAGAAGAGATTATGTGATTTAAAAACTATTTTTCATATCTACATTTTTCTAATTTAGTTAAAACAAGCAGGCATGAACACTTACGTAATAAAGATTATTATGAGCATGTTTTTAAATTTTAAAAATTTTCAATTTTAGAAACATTGATAAATCACTGGAGGTTACAAGTGTGTGTTCAAGTTTAAGAAAATACATTAAATACTTTCCAAGGGAAGCCTATGAGCTATTATTGGAAACTCTGAATAGAGTTGGTAAATATTTGTTTATAGAGTTATTCAAATATCTTGGTGGGATTTTATCTTTCGGTTTTTTTTCAGTAATTTATTTATTTAGTTTACATCTTGATTAGAGCGTCTCCTCCCTTTTCTCCTCCCAGTCCCCCCCTCTCACCTCACCTCCCCCTCAGTCCTCTCCCTTTCTCCTCCAAGAAGGGGAGACCTCCCATGGATATCAATCTGCCTTGGCATATCAAGTTGTAGTAGGACTGGGTTCATCTTCTTTTCTTTAAGTTAGACAAGGACTTCGACTTAAGGGAAAAGGATCCAAAGTCAAGCAATAGAGTCAGACACAACCCCTGCTCCTTCTGTTAGAGGTCCCTCATGAAGGCTAAGCTGTACATCTGTTACATATGTGTAGGGGAATACATCTGTCCCATCCTTGTGAAATGGTCACCTCCTGTAACTAGGCAAGACTTCCAGTGAAGGGATGGAAATACCAATGCAGCCACAAAACTTTCAACTCATAATTTTTCCTGCCTATAAAACTTACTTTTATCCTAGCATTCCTCATTAATAAGATAAATTAACAAGACCTCCTATTGTACACTGTATTCCTTCTTAAAATCTGAGAGTATAGACATTACTGATGCTTTTAAGCCTCTGGAGAAGGCTCCCAGTGAAATGCTCCCTTTCAACACTGAAAGGTGACTGAAATTGAAGAGTTAGAGTAGGGCTCAGTGATGTATGCATTTTATGAAGAAATGTGTTCTTAAGAGACTTGGGTTACATTTATAGTAATTGATGTTAAGAAAATGTTTGATCAATTACTATATCCCAATGAGGCTATATAATCTGACTGACTATAATTAGTCAAGTCATATCCACAAATGTTTGTATATATCCTGCATGAAAGTGAAAAAGACAGGCTGTGTGACCATTAGAAAGGAATGACAAGAAGATGTGCATAGAAAACCTAGCATCAATCGGTTAGCCTTAAACAAAGAATTGGGTTAATGTGACTTACATTAAAATGATACCAACAACTCTTTACTCACAAGAGAATTTAATTTTATATGGTAAGTTTTCATCAGTTGGCTGCTGACCTTTGATCACTTGGATAATGAATTCAAGCTTCTTATAAGAAAGAGAAAGACAATCCCAGCAGGGAAACCTAAGAACACATTACATTATGGTCTGAAGAGGAACTATTCTCTGTGGCCTCCTGTGTTGGGTCGGGTGGTGGTTAATCTGGTCTCACTATTTGGGGAGGTTCTAGAAATGTTAGGAGGTAAGACCTGATGGGAGAGAGTAGGTCACCATCACTGAGTCCTTTAGAAGATAGCCTCCCTGGTCTTGCCAGGCTCCCTATTTCCTGTCTGTGATGAGGAGTAATGAGTCTACGCTCCCCCACAGCTATGATATTCTTCCCATGTACTTGGGGACAAGCTAAAACCAATCTTCCCTCTCTTCTATGGTATCTATCAGGTATTTGGTCACAGCTCTGTAAATGTAGTGTCAACCACCCAGAGAGGACTTCACCCCTGTGTGGTATGTTCATGGACATTATTTCTTCGCAAGTGGAATCCTCTCTTTAACTCTCGTTTAGGCTCTCTTTATTTTATTGTATTTTCTTCAAAGAAGGGATTTGTTTTATATTTAGTGACAATAGTTATGACTGATGTCACTGTCAGTCTTTTAAATAAATCATTGCTGCATGATATCTTCGTGTCAAAATATTTAGTGAATAATTGCTCTGGTGATACTAGACTGTCTTCAGATTTCTGGGGCCCTTGTTTAAGCTTTACAAGTCAGCTAGCTTTCTTCACAAATGTACGTATACTCTGTTTACTTCAGATAAAATATTTATCTTGTTACTCCATCATCCATTTTTTGATAGACATCAAAGTTTACCCATACATCCAACACACTTCCATCAGCTCAACAGAATGTATCCCATTAAAACCAGAAATCCCAGGAAGAAAAAAAAATAAGCTGAAAATTAAAGTTGGAGAGATTCTTTCGACCTTTCATCACAGTAAAGAGTCCCAAGAATATGTCTTTAATGACCTGCAGGCTCACGTGAGAGTTTGGCTGACCCTTCAACTTTTGGAACGCTCCATTGTTTGCCTCTCTTAATACTCAGCTCTTTTTTTTCTGCTGGAACACACAGTCCCTCTCTTCATGGCTTTCCTTGTCAGCCTTTCTCAAGAGCTTCCAAACTTCATTCTAATTATTTGGCTATTTCCCCACCCTTCCGGGTTCCTCATTCTGCTGAAGAGCCTTAGTGATGTCTTTAAAGGTTATGGGATAGAAATATTCTCTACTTGGACAAGTCCATCTTCAGAAGTCATGAATGCTGAACTTCAAGTTTATACCTGTGATTATATTTTCCCTGGTTTCTTTTTCTGAGAATCACCCTATTTCTTTTCCTTTTCATATTCTGGAAACTGTATGATATTAAATATGCACATATCTCTATGTGTACCATAAGGGCACTGTTCCTACAATTTGTAATAGGAGGCAGATGATAATATTGATTAAAATGTAACAAAGACTTTTCTTAGAGTAAATTCAGTTTGATTTCATGATTAAAATATTTAGGATACTTTAGTAGGGAATGAGTACCTTGTTTTTATTTGGAAAGACGAGCTTTTA
>NW_021604592.1:2958253-2959861 GCF_004785775.1 Grammomys surdaster
TTTTTTTTTTAATTTTTGTCTGTGCTGTGGTCCATGTGCAGAGGTCAGAGGACAACTCTCAGGAGTTTTTCTCCTTCCACTATGTGAATTCCCAGGATTGAATTCAGGTCATCATTCTTGGTAGTAAGTGCCTTATCTACTGAGTCCCTTACATTGACTCTTCAAGCAAGACTAAGATGAAATGTGCTGACAAATAAATGTTTAAGGTTATCTGAGAGTATATCAGCCGAATCTCTTTCAAGTTTTTAAGCAGGTCAAAAGTCACTTCATTAAAAAGCATATTTTTCATAACAAATTTCAGAGTAGCCTTTAAAATAAGTTATCTGGAAACATATTTATTTACCTATATTCATGTGTATGATTCCTTAGAATTTCTCTCCGACTTTCATAACTACAATACAGATTTAAACAGACTGTGTTAGTTAGGATTGAGATACTTTTTTTCAGATGAGGTTTTCCTCCTCTGATGAGTCTAGCTCGTGTGAAGTTGACAGAAAACTAGCCAGTACACACTTACTGTGTATTTTCAATCTAAAGAAATAAATTAATAAATAATAAAATGTCAAAGCTACAAAAACTAAAATTCACACACACACACACAAACAACTATAATTTATAACGTTCATGAATGGTAAGTGTTTAAGCACTTTGATAGCTTGTACTTTGTGTAGGATTTCCTGGCTTTCAGTGTATAGTATGCCAGAAAAAAAAAAAAAAAGTGAGCCTATTCCTCTTTTCCTGTTCACTGGAGCTATCACAGCTCATCTATCAGACCTCCGAGCTCAGTTCTTAAAGTGGGGTACTCTCTCACGCCCAAGGTCCGTGTAATTAGCATATGAATGTGTAACACCATTGTTTGAAGTAACAATTAAGGGAACAATCCATAAAGGGGCTGATGAGAGCTACCAACACCTGGGAATCTGGTATTGAAAATGCTTCCCTAATGTATGTAATTAGAAACCGAGGACAAATACTCACTTGTGTGGTGGTGAAGCCCTGTAAGGAAAGCCAAAAGTTGGCTCAAGGTTTACTGTCATTCTTTGTAACGAAATGTTAAAGCAAGGGTTTATGGTTACACTTACTTCAAAGCACCACTGGTTAAGGACAGTTAGTTTTTGCACGGTATCTGATCCTGGCAAACCATCACAATATTTCTATATGATAAAAAAATACCTACCATTTAAAATGACACAATTAAGATGCATAAAAGATTAGAAAATCACTTCTTGCAGTGTGAGTGAAAAGTTTTAGGGGGATACATCTGGTGGCTTGCCAGGACAATTCACATGTCCAGTCAATCTTCTATAACTGACTCATTTCAGTTGTGTAATGACTCTGCTTTGTTTCACTTCCCTTGAAGTTATGCAAGGATCCTGGTCAGGAGACAGCACCTTAGTCATGAATAGCCCCTTAATCCTGGGGCAGGATCACTGAATGGGGGAACAGAAGCTAGGCCTTAGAGCTTTGCTTTTATCAATGACTACATGTACAAACTTTGGCTAATTGTCTTATAAGGAAACAGAACCCACCCAATACCCCCAATTGTTAAAAGTCTAGTGATTTTATTTATTTATTTATTTATTTATTTATTTATTTATTTATTTATTT
>NW_021604592.1:2959871-2979619 GCF_004785775.1 Grammomys surdaster
TTTATTTATTTATTTATTTATTTATTTATTTATTTATTTATTTATTTATTTTTGGTGTTTCCCAATACTCAGTCATATGTATTCATTTATCCTCAGCATTTAAATTAGTCTACATAACTGTCATTTTAAGAGACCGTGATTTGAACAATTAACAGTGAGTCTAATCTCATCTTCAAGAAGCAAGACAAATGCATGCACAACTGTTTGAAACAATGTTATTCGTAATATACCCCAAATAGAAACTACCTGGGGACCCATTGGATGATGAATGGGTAAATAAAATAGGGTGTGTTCTCTTTTCCAAATGGAATTTTCAGCAGGCAAATGTAAACACTGAAGAAACAGTGTTTTCAATGATATTGTGGTCAAAGCGAGCATCCAGAGGCAATCTGACTTCAGCTCTTGGGATAAGGTTTTCTAAGGGCTATGATGAACTACTGGGAAGACCTGAAAGACACCTGAAGAAGGCACTAGGGCCCCTGTGTTTGCTAACAGATTTTTGTTTTGTTTTGTCATTTTTTGAGACAGGGTTTTTTGATGTAGCCTTAGCTGTTCTGAAACTTGCTCTGTAGGTCAGGCTGGCCTTGAACTTCTAGAGAGCCACTTACCTCTTTCCTATGTGCTGGGATTAAATTTGTGTTCCACCACCACCCAACTTTGTTAACAGATTTTATCCAAAGGGAAATAAACTCAGGTAATATGCTCAGGTACTTAGCGTGTGCTGCAAGTGCCCACTGACTCTGTGGGGCAAGGATACCATTTCCCTGTATGGCTGCACTCTTCAGACCTGGTTCCCAGTATTTAAGAAGTAAATTTCCAGGTTGGTAGTTAAAGATTTCTGCATTTCAACTAGAAGAGAGGGCTGGAGTGATGGCTCAGTGGTTAAGAGCACTGACTGCTCTTCCCAAGGTCCTGAGTTCAATTCCCAGCAACCACATGGTAGCTCAACTGTAAGAGAAAAGATCTTATAGTTCCAGCATTTCTGCAGTAAAATGGTAGTCTAAGACAATGGAGGTTAGGAACTAACTGGTCAACATTAGTCAACCCTGGGGAAGTTGTGTCTTGGCTACTATATGGTGGAATACCCTTGGTGTTAAAAATAGATAGTTTTGGTATAGCAGCAATAAAAACATGTAAAGTGAATGAAACTGATCATAGAATCACTTGTTGTATAATTGGGTTTACATGAACTGTTAGCCATATTTAGGTACAGAGAGAGTAGGTAATAAGAAATACTTTTCCCTATTAATAAGAAAAAAATCAATATACAACATGTGCCTTTATGTGTGAATATTCACGTGCGAGATATATGGTCAGAACCCCATCTTAGAATGGAAAGTCCTCCCCAAGTTCATCAGTAAACTGTGGCCTTTTAAGCATAAGGAGTCCTGTCAGCTGTACTGATCAGGTCCCAGACACAGCCCGCAAAGCTTTCCTGTAGCTACACTGAAGCTGATCAGAGCAGTGACATTTCTGTACTCGGGGATTATGGGTGTATGGCACATGAATTAGTACCGTGAACCCTGATCCCTGGATGCTGAGACGGGTCTAGGCACATTCTGAGTTACACAGGATGAAGATCAGTCTTCTGCTCCTCTTCTTCTATGAATTGTACCACATTTTCCCTAGAGTCTGTCACCTTGAGCCATGAACCCATCCGCCTCTTTCACAATGTTGAAAGTTTCCCACAGCCTTACCTCAATCAGGTACTCCCATTTCTCCAGAGATGAGTTCACTTACAATGGCCAATATAGCCTTTCTCCTTCTCATATTTGTACATTCAAGATTTCAATTTCCTCAAGATGTCTAATTTCATTTTTATTTTATGAGGAAACATGTTTTGAACACAAGGTAATCATTTTGGGCTCTTTTAAGAATTTACAGATAGGTGTTGGATTGTAAACTCCAAATGTTTTCAAGTAACAGGATTTCAGGTCTTGAACTCAGAAGCTGTCCTCTCTAGCCATGGTTTCTTTGTGACAATGCCTCCAAGGTACCGAGAACTTTGCTCTGCCTCTGCCTAAACTTTAGCATTCTTTACAGGTATCACTTAAAGTTTTCACTAATTACTCCAGATGTGTTGATGTCAATAATGGTAGACACGTGACATAATGGAGATGTTGGGAGGATAACATAGAAAAGAATGTTAAAAATAACCACTTGTGCTGTGAAAAATGTAGCCAATGTACCATTTTTAAATTTTTGCCATCTGTTTTTCTTCAAATGAATAATTTCATTTTCTTGGTTCTAGACTGGGCTTACGGATACTACAGACAACAGAGAAAACTTGTTGAAGAGATTGGCTGGTCCTACACAGGTAAGCATAATTCTTTCATAGTGAGAATTAACAAAAACTTTCTTTGCTCTGTATTTGTTACTTTATGTAAAAGGAATTCTTGTACATTATTTTTGTCTACTTCCATAATTAACAAAATATTATTGGTAGAAAATTATTTTTGGTGGGCTTCTCATGAGTTTGGTAGTATAGCATATTGAATAGAGCTGAACTTAGTTCTCAGACCTTTATCTGTATTTCTTGGGGATATGCATTACCTACCTGAATACGAGTCTGTTTCATCTGTGAAGTTGAGGGCTAGGCTGAACATGAAATGAGTCAATGAAGTAGAAGACACTTTCTTAAACCTTTTTAAAAAAAATGGAAACTTCCACTAAGTACTAGCTGCTGTGATAATTGAGATAGTGATTATTTTTCACTCATTTTACAAATGTTGATAATGTACTTTTTTTTTTTGAGTAAGATCCTTCTTCTGAACTGGAACTAAAGTTTAAAATTATTTCCTATGATGACGGTACCTGGCTTGAATCATCATAAATATCTGAAGTAGGTTAGAAAGAATTCTAACCATAGGTCATAAGCTATGACCTATGGTTATACGCTTCACGAAGAAGAACAAGTGTAGTGTTGATTAGAGAACCCAAGAGGAATCCATATGGACCACACATTTCGGAACCACTTGGGATATTGTGCAGGAACACTGTAGTTGGACACTGAATAGACTTACAAGCTAGTCGATGAGAAGAAATCAGAAAACAAGGGGCTGACCATAAGCCTAGATAATTTGAGCTTGATTTTACTTAAAAAGCAAATAAATAAATAAATTAATTAAATAAATAAAACAAAACAAATAGCAAAATGTTAAATTTTATAGATAGACATGCATTCTCCTTTTTATTAATTTTTGTTAGTATACAAAATAATGGGCATCATTATGAACCATTCTTTGCCTAAAATTCATCGATACAATACCAGAAAAGCTTATACGCAGATGCAGGAAGTGTTTCTGGGTGATTGGTTCAGGTCCAAGCTTACTGTAGGTAAGCATACAAAGCAGTACTACTGACTTAGGTACAGAACATAACAGAATATGCAATCAACTTGGGCATGAGAAAGTTTCCTAGTAACAGCAGAAACAACATATGAGAACATCTCTCTATAATATTAGTAACAGGACAAAATGGCAGGCTAGCCAGGTAACAGTTGCCTAGGCCTTAACATAGCATCTAGGACTTAATATTTTACCTAGGCCTTAAAAGTTCTTAAAGTATGCCTGAAACTGAAGTGATTAGAAGTTTTATTATTTAACTACTCCCTTTGTGTTCATATAGCTAAATCTTATAAGTAATTATAAGTGCTGTGGACAGTTAATTTTGTCATTTATTTATATACAATTTCTAATTAGGAAAAAGAATTGGTATTTTCAAGAGTTCCAGTGTATACTTCCTGAAGTTCATTCTGTAGAAATCAGCGATGTCTCACTGAGTGCTATGCAGGATTGGGCATTTTCCAGATCCTTACTAATCTTACAGGTTTCTTCTTTCACTTCTTTCCTTTCCTTCTTTCTTTTTCTCTCTCTCTTTTTTTCTCTCTCTCTTTCTTCTTTTCTTTCTTTTAATGACATTTGTTATTCTAAATTGCCTCTGATTGTTTCTGAAATCCAATTTAAAAAAAATAATCAAAGCTGGGCATCGTGGCCCACACCTTTAATCCCAGTACCCAGGAGGCAGAGGCAGGTGGCTTTCTATGAGTTCAAGGGCAGTCTGGTCTACATAATGAGATCCAGAAGAGCCAGGGCTGTGTAGAGAGACCTTGTCTCAAAGGGAGAGAGAGAGAGAGAGAGAGAGAGAGAGAGAGAGAGAGAGAGAGAGAGAGAGAGAGGGAGGGAGGGAGGGAGGGAGGGAGGGAGGGAGGGAGAGAGAGAGAGAGAGAGAGAGAGAGAGAGAGAGAGAGAGAGAGAGAGAGAGAGAAATAAGAAAAAAATCTCAGTTGGAATATGGGAAACAATCAATGTAGTGTCACAATAGGAAAATTGATCTCTCTGAACTGTGAGCTCCTTAGTAGATGACAAGAAAACTCCTCTATTATGATTTGAAAAGCTCTGTCCTTAACGTTCTCATATATAATAATGATCTGAAAACCTATAGAGAATAGGTTTTTATCTTATAAACATTGCAAAATATACAAGAAACAATTATGCACAGCTCTGTCTCTGTTGAAATTGTTTAGTTTTCTTTCCTTCATTAGTTTGCTCTTACATCACTACATCGTGATTTAAATCCACAGCTATTTACCTGAGATTCTTTAAAACGGGCTTTGACAAAATGAATTGCTTGATCAAAAGACTTTTATCATATCATATTTTTATATTCATCATGAGATAGAGACAAACATTGAAAATTTTCATTCCTATATTTTCAGTAGTGCTAATTTTAAAAGTTCAATGAAATTATTAGTAAAAGATGACATTTTTAATATTCATTTTTCAAATTACTAGTTAATTCATTCACACAACAGAGGCTAGGTTACCCTGCTGTGTGACTTATGATATTGTGAAGTGATGTTTAATTAATAATGTAGGGCATGAAGACTTAAAATCAAAAGTAAGAGAGCCTTAGGATTGACTTAGGTAATTTTATTTGTGCTTTTATTTCATATTCATATGATATTCATAGGAAAGAATTTAGGTCTGCATTTGATTCTAGGATGTGGACAAGTTTTTCTCTATGACATACATAACCCATACAATGTAAAAGCTTAAAAGTAAGCTGTCATAAGTAAAAAATAAAGGTATCACATTTTTAAATTGTATTGCAATTAATAGTTTCAAGTATTTTAACTTTATTAAAATAATATTAAGGTTAAAGTAATATAAATAATAAAATAATTATCACAGTCAAACTTTAACTAATGGAAAATAATTGCTTGTTTATTTCGGAGACATTGGAAAGTAAGGCGTGACCAAAAGTAACTTCTGATTATATGAAGAGTTGTATCAATATTCTGCATCAATTGATATTACTAATGGATTATCTAGGAAGTTTTCCCAAGATTACTTTTGTTATAGTGACTAAAGCTAAATAATTTTCTAAACTCCCACTATTATCATGCTATCTTCTTTATAGATGAATATTGTTGAAAGTTGATTTTGCATAGGTAATACATTTGTATTGCTATAAAATATCTTTTTCATGCATGATTTATTTATGTTATTGATTGAGTTGCAAGTTTATTCATCAATAAAAAGTACTTTTCCAAAATCTATAATTTTATATACTTTATAACATTATATCTGACAACTGTAATCATTTTGAATTTATTTTTATCCAAAAGATAAATCCTATGTTTTATATTGAATTGCTACCATTACACCTTAATAAGTGGGAAAGACAAATGCCAGAGAAATCATTCACCACAGCAAAACGACATCTCAATGGATTGTTCTGTACAATGTCTGCTGATGTCAGATTCTGGACAGTGTGGAGGCAAACCATCTTCCCAATACTTCTTAAATGTGAATAGCAGTAGTTTAAAAATGCTGTCCCTGACATGAATTCTTCTCCAAAGGACTTTTCATGAGGTTTAAAAGTTCTACATGTTTTGGCTTTTAGAGTTGCATTTTTCTTTTCTGTTCCTAAGAAAGTCACAAGTCATCTCTCAAAAATTTACCACTTAGCTGTTTTAATTTTTTTAAATTATTTTTGTAAGAAGACTTACTACACAAAGCTACATTCACTGAGTCAATCTGGTTTAGTCTACTGAACAACAAACTTCCTAGTTTCAGAGGTCACAAAAACAAATTAATTTCCTCCAGTGAACTTTCAAGTGAAGAACCCAGATAAAGATCAGGACTGTTAGGCTAAAGTGCACAACAAGCTTTTGTGCAGTCTCCACTCCCTAAATATAGACTCACAGAATGGAGTCCTTTTAGGTTAGGGAGAGCTAGCATTCTCAGCACTCCAAGCAAGGGCAGCAGATAGATATAGACTAATAGAAAGACAATGGAGATGTTGCCCATCTTCCCCAGGTTCCAGAAATGCTGGGTGTGCCTCATGAGCTAAAGAGAAAGCAATTTTACCAGTGAGTTTCAGTAGACACATTAACAACAATGCAAAGCCACTGTGCAATATACTATTATTTGGGAAGTTAGCCACAGAACAACTCCTCTGAACGTTCTAATTGAGCCAGACATGGCACATCATGTGGTGAGGCTTGGATTGAATGGTTGGTCCTGTGCAGACATAATGAACAGTTCTTGCCTCTGTAATCAAGTTGCATGACCCTGACCATAACTAACAGCCTGTTGGTATTAGGTCTCATCAGAAGCAGTCTCCTGATCAAAAGGGTGATCTTATTAAGAAGTGGTGATGCTGTGGAAGAAAGGGAGGCACATTTCCAAAAGGATATTGAACAGTTTGGGTGAGAGTGGAAGGTGAATTATGTTGTTTATATAAATGTCTTTCATTGGCTTGAAAAATTATTTCTGGAATGTTTGACGATCTTAAGGAAAAGACTAGTGGTGAGGACATTTTATAATTGTTTATAGTCCCAACAAGAATAAAGAGTATGACTTATTCTTTTGTAGTTGAGATACCAAATACAACAAATAAAACATTTTATCCAAATGAATGTATCTCTACTATGAAAATCACATTAGCATTCATCTCTTTTTAAAATTTGAATACAGGTATTTAAGGTCAACTAATGTTTCTAATTCTGTGTTTATTAATATTGTCACATTCCTGAAAAAATGGAAAACTATAGTTACCATATAATGCCACTACCACTAAGTTCATTGTATGGCTCTTAAATATACCTAACTTTGTAAATGGCAGAAATGAGTTAGTTCTCATTCAGTTTTCCATGTTTGGGTTACATTTTGTATTGTAGTATTTGAATTTGTCCAAGTAGCTGAGCTTTCAGAAAAAGATTTCAGAAAGTGTTTGCACATAGACTGTTCTACTAGTAAAAGCTGCAAACTTGACATTTCTCAGTGAGAGTCATCAGGCCACCGTCAGTCATTTCAGACACGTGACACATCAGACATAATTTAAATGGAGTCGCTTAAGCCAAGATTGTTTATCAAAGATTATATGATTGTAAGGGATGAAGTAACAGTACAAATCCCTACGAGCTACCAGATGGGTGGAGAAATAAAGGCGGAAAAAAGGTACTCTCTTAATTGTGCTTTTTTTACATAGATTAAAAACAACTTTCCCATTCAGGCCTGCTGTCCCTGAGCTAACAAAGGACAGGGTTGCTCAATAAGGTCCCATTTTAGAGTTATTTTAGGAAGACAGGCAGTGGTGAGAGGGCAGATTGAAATCCTGGGAGTGTCAGCATAAGAACCTGATGTCATGGCTTCACTCCATGCCATCAGAAGACAGATTAACTCTCTCTCTACACGTCTAACAGTGACTTTTCTGTGACAGTGTTCAAATAAAGATAATATGGTGAGGAAAAATATGTCATTTTTTTGTCTTTCATTTTTAATATTACAAATGCATAGCTCAAGATTCTCCTAAGAGTTGTTGGAATCTTCTTTCTACTTGGCTTGTTAGGTCCTGTCTACAAACGTGAATAACAAATAAGATTATCAGAAGTACATGCATTTGAGCTGTTCCATTTTTAGAATTGAACACTACTGCAATATTTTTTACTTCCTAGACTTATAAATGCTATATTATTTCCCATTTAGCATTTTTAAAAGAAACTTGGAACATTCTTCATAGCTATGTGTTCTCATGTTTCTTGCCTCTAAGCACCTTTTTATAGTTAAGTTTTAGTCAAAGGGTTGCATTTGGCACAAGCCAGAAAGTGCAACCCTCTGACCACTCTTAGATTTGTGTGGATACCAGAATGAAGGAGATTTAAATACTAAAGTGATCCTATTTCTTTAGGTAGAATATCTTTTCTTGCTTGGCAAATATATAGGCTAGAAGATATTACTTATAGAGAATATAGAGTCATATGGGCTGTGTGGTGTGGTGTCTGAACAGGGATACAGTTTAAGCAGATCATATCCAACTCAAAGGATATTTAAATCTATGTAGAATAATGGATGATCTCGCTTGTCCAAGTCTTTTTTTTTGATCCTGGAGTATCTTTTTAATATGTTATATATTCTTTGATCCTTTATATTTGAACTTTATATTGAAGAGACTGTCTATTCTCATCTTGAGTGTAGATGTGAAAAAAATTCAAGTAAAAGAATTGACCTATTTCTGTATAAAGTTTCACATTTATGTAGGCAGAGAGGAGAGGCCCAGGGGAAAATCAGACCAGGCCCTTGGTATCATTATCCTGGAGAATGAATCAGTAGAAACAGATGAAAACATAGTAACATGATTATCAACTCCTACTCTGCACACCTCACAGAGCACTCTTGATATTGACAAAAAAGTATTTTGAAAAAAAATCATTATAGAATATTTTAATGTCTCTGTCTTAATTTTAGTTAGAATGGGGAAGGTTATTAGATGAGAGTGACAGCTGTGTCTTCACTCACTGTGACATGGCATCTCTGAATTGCTGAGTCTCAGTTGGTGGAGAGTAGACACTTACTAGAGCGTCTGCAGCTCTCTGCGTCCAGCTCCATGGCTACGGCTGTCCTGCAGGCAAGAGAGGCCACTAATTACTCTTCATTGCAGGTTTTTCATCTGTAAAAAGTTCTTAATAATGCCTTACTTAATTGTGTATGGATTAGATAAATGCCTCCCATTGTTGCAAGAAACCTCTTGGAGCAAGAACTGTATGCAACAGATCCAAGTGATTACTGTTTGGCAGTGTTTTAACTTGAGCCCACACAGATTGAACAAGCCTGGGAACACCTGATAATCTCACAAGAGGATTGGGAAAGAGTTGATCATCTAAAATGCATATTATGGACAGGTATTTCCTATGTTCTGAGTATTACTTAAAGCTTTCTAAAGATTTATATTCTTGGTAGAGATCTTCCCTGTGGTAAATGTGGTGACTTCTCACGTGTCACTGTAGAGGCTAAATAAGGTTCAGGTAGCGATGTCAAACTCAGAATTTTCTTTTACTATAGTCTCAAAAATCACTAAAACAATGGCAGTCCCATGTTCTCACTGTCAGAAAAAAATAGAGAAGTGAGGTAATGCAAGAGTTTCTAAGCTGTTTCTCTATTATATACTATACACATATATCAAATCAGTACAATTGGTATGTGTGTAATTTTTAGTTTATTAAACATAAAATAAGTATATCATAAATATGTTTGAAAAATATTACCTATGAGAAATTGGGGGAAAAAATGAGGAATGACTGCAGAATATCATAACAAGTAATCAGTGCTTCTTTTGTCCACTGGCAGAACTGGACTCTGGAGTGTTTTCCCCTGTGCTAGTCAGGCCTTTCATTTCTGACTAAACACCTAAGAATGCACCCATTGTAAAGAAGAAGGCTTATTACGGCTGCTGGTTTCCCGAATTGCAGCCTATACTTTCTGACTACATTGACTCTAGGCCTGTGGCAAGGGAAAATCTTGTAGTGACAAGAGCATGTGCTTAGATTACTCCTTTTGTGGTGAGCAGGAAGGAGAAAGAGGAACAGCTGGGAGATAAGGTATACTATTCAGAAGCCCATCCCCAGTGGCTGACTTCCTCCTGATAGGTCTCATCTCCTAGTGACTCTGGTCTACCATGCAGAATAGTGCCACCAGCTGGTAACTTACACATTCAATTCAATACACGGGCCTAAAGGGTCATTAATATCTTTGCACCCATCTATACAGCAAATTGTACTGATTCTCTGTTCCAGCTTAGAAACTGCTTCTACAGACAGCATCTAATCAAGTCAGTAGATTAGGCCAGTCCTGTGTAAACTCAAGATGAGAGGCACTGGCTGCTTTTCCTTGGCTCTGTGTGCAAGCAGTCTGTACTGTGTTTCAGGGGGCTCTTGCCTCATACCGTAATGAACCTCACTTATTTCACCCTATACATTCTTTACTCTGGAATCATCTGCTTTATGACAGAGCTACACCACATCAAAAGTAAAAGAGAAGAGAAACTACATGACTAGCCAAGACAACAACAAGGTTAAGCCATAGTTTATATTGTCATGAGAACTGGACTGTGCTAAACTCGGATGTCAAATTTGATTACCATAATTTACCCTATGGCACCCTCCTATGTTATGTACCAGCTTAGACCAAATGGAAGGTTTACTTAATTTTAATTTCCCATGTCTTCACCATGGTAACTCTGATTCTTTAAACCAGGGTTGTCAGAGAGGGAAAGATAGAACAGACATAGCTAGCTTCATATGTCCAGAAAGATTTTTTTATTAAGTGAAATGTACTTTAACGAATGAGAAATATAATCTCCAAAATGGCTTTCGAATATATTTAAATAAGCTTAGAGCTACTAAGTTTTACTACCTCTATATTTCACACACACACACACACACCACACACACAAGTCTCTGGGGATAGAAAGGACTAATGGGGTGTGGGAAAGATATGAAGACAATAAGAAGGCATGATGGAATATGTTCAAGGTACACTAGGTACATGCATAACAACGCTTTTATGTAACCCAGTGTAATCATGTATATATATATGTGCATATGTATGTATGATGGTTTATCCCTTTATATCTAAATACTACATTACTGCTTTAAGCATATAGACTGATTTGTTGATGTTAGAGGCCTTCCTGACTGAAAGAGAATTAGGATTTCTCCTGGATGGAATACAAAGTGTTTCTTGTTGTAATCCCTTATTTAGGGAGCCTCTTAACTGTCATAGAATATTCTTATACACCTGTAGCAGTTGGCTAGATTCACCCCATAGGCTGAGACCTTAGATTTTCATGAAAAGAGAAAAAAAACTTAAACCCTAGTCAAAGGTAGCAGTTAGATCTGTGTAGCATCTGATAAACCATACACAGTGAGCCTGATGGAATCCAGAAAGACAGGATGGAGCCCTAGGAAGACTGTTGTGGAGGAAGAAAGCTGGCAAGAGAGGTTGAGAGCAAAGCATAGCCCAGTATCAATAAGAATAGGTCTAGGGTCATTATGTTGCTCCTAGCTGCTCTTTCCACCACTCCTTATGCAGAGACTCATCCCCCTAAAATGTCTGCACATTCTGCTGCAAACAAAATCACCCAAGCAACTCTACCATAGGGCTTTCTCTGAAGAGGCAGAAATAAACATAGGAGGAAACTAAAATGTTCAGGTTCCAAGGTAGACACTAGAAGAGGTACAGAGGTATTGTGACAGCCAGTACAACTGCCATGGCCTGGTGACAACTGATGGTCCCCAGCAAAGAACAACAACTTTGGACTTAAAACTAGACTCTTATACCCATAGGCTACACTTTTTCCCTAGGGAATGCTCTTCAATTTTCTCATTTAGTAGAGTAAGTTCTGATGATAAATGGTACAAAAGATCATACCCAGACATTGGAGTCCCTGCAGGGAAAGACTGGATATCTTTCTAGCCACTTTTTCTCACTGCTGATGTCGATCAAGTGTGACATCCAGGTTATTTTTCCTGATGAGCACCGTGTCAGTTTGGTATATGTTTGCCCATGAGGAAAACATGCTCATTTAAAATAAGTATATATGCTTATATGTATATATGTAATATATATATGTATATGTATGATATATGCTTACACACACACACACACACACAAGCAACTACTATTAATGTCTTCTATTAGAGAAAATACAGCTAAAAATAAAAATTTATCTTAACTCAGATGTTCTTTCTATAAGGTAGTAGAGAAGGCAGTGGTTTGATTATGGTGTGAGGTTGAAGAATGTGACCCTCAAATGTAGTCTTTCCAAGAGACTGTAAAGGACTATCACATCCATAATCAAGCAGTCATAACTCATTATATTTACATTTTGAAGTTAAACAATAATTAGCCTTCATGTACGAAGACTTGACAGTAATTTTGGTCATAAGTAGTTCACCCAATGGTTACCTGGCAATTGCAATGACTATTTTGACAGATTGGCTTTATCCAAAGGAAAAACACTACAGACTGATGCAAGGGGCTTACAGAAGTTGGTCTCTAGTCTTTCTATAGAAATTGGAAGAGTATTATTCAACCTAGTGGTCTAAATAGGTGTTTGAACGTCAGAAAGATGGGTCCAGAGCCCTTTTGGAAGACATACTTAGGCTTAAGCTGACAGAAGGTTAGCTGTGGTTCTGCTTTCTGCCTTGCCACTGGGGTGTTAAGAACTCTGCTGGGCAGACAAAATGGGGAACACTAGACTGCATTTACCCTACACCCATTGTCATGGGTTTGCAGGTAGCTCAGGAGTGGGAGAATACAGCCTTTGGTGGGGGCCTCAGACCGAATGAGAAATGGCATAGGCTGAGACTGAAGCTGGGGTTCCCAAGCTCCTGGGTGTCCAATCACCACTGGAAACAACATGGAGTCAGGAACAAAACTGTGATCACTAATATTCTGATTTCAAAGAATTCTCTCAGATCCTTCTTGCAACAAAAAGGATCCACAGAAAAATAAATATATAAACACTGTGGAATGACTACTGGGGAGGCGAGTATAATTCACAGAGAACCAGAAAAAAAAAAGGAAGGCTGCATTTTGTAGACCTTTGCAACCTGGGAAAAGAAACAGGGGCACTCCGGCCTGAACTAGTGCCAACGGGAAACCTAAGCAAGGTGTGTGTCATCCTAGATAGCCTATAGCCTGCAGGTAGATGGCTTATCTAGCCTTTGCATGCATGGTTCCCATCTTTACATATTTCATGAGTGTCACCAGAACATGAGATCTGCTTGCAGCATCCTTTTCATAAATTCTGCATGGTTCTATGGTTCCAAAGCCCCGGAGTTTGTTTTTAAAAATCATCTACATACAAGTGTGAATATAACACACTTGGTTCTCTGTTTCTTGGATGTCTAGTTTAATCATCCGGTGTTAGAATGTGAGGGAGTCAGTATCAGTATCTTGCCACATCTCCAGGCTTTGCCCCCACCTTCAAGGCATTGCCGCCTCATTAACAGAGGAAATGTAAAGTGTCGAGGTCATTAGTTTGATCAGTACTCCTTGGCTGTATACCAAGAGCCAGAAAGTGCAGGACATCAGGGAGGCAGCCGTTCAGATGGAACCAGTCAGCAGTGTGATGACAGTGCTAACAGTGAGATTTTTAAAGTGTGATCTATGCCACAGTGGTAGACCGTGGCAGCACAGGATCTGCAGTCTCTGGAATATCTCGAGGGGTTCAGGTAAAGTGGCTGGAGAGAGGAAGTTTAAATCAAGACAGGAAACAAGTTGTAGTCATGTTAGCCTTGCAAAGGACTGTCCCATTTAAAGCTAGCCCCTGTGCTGAGCTGTAGGTGAGAGAGGTATCTCCAGACTCCACCCCCTACTATAGCCTCCCTGCCTTTGGACCCAAATTAGGAACATGACAGACAATCCCGTTGATGTATGAATTCTTTATATAATCTTTATTCCATTTAGGATTCTGGGTAACATTGTATTTTTATTGTCAATGATCTAAACTTGTTACTGACATTCATGTTTAAGCAGACGCTTGGAGTGATTTTATCCTAACATTTCAGTTGGTAAGGTAATGGAAGAAGAAGGTGAGAGAGAGCCCAAAAGGATGGGAGAAGGAAGTCTTACATGCTCCCAACATGGGAGGATTTCAAGTAGACAGGTCTAATGGGCATGTCACATATCTCTGCAGGGAGTTCACTGTTAGATAATAATTACTGGCTTGGATGTATTCTGACAAAGCAGGATTCGTGGGTGTCCTTCTACTGGTTTGCCTGGGAAGGCGAGTGTATGCTGTAGAGTTGATCTAATTGCTCAACTTTAAATCTGGCTTTCCCCTTCATCTCCTTTGAACTCTCGGATTTCCACAGTCATCATAAATGCCTACTTCAAAGGGACTGACATGGTTAAGTGAGTCTATATCCACAAAACACTTAGAAGAAAAATGTAGCATGCATAAAGTACATAATAAAGTTAATGAATCTCTACTACTCAGGAATTTTCTTGGACAGGGTTATTTTAAATATTTATGTGTGTGTGTGTGTGTGTGTGTGTGTGTGTGTGTGTGTGTGTGAGTATGCATGTATGAATGTGTATAGTCTAAGGTTCTTCAGTTCAGGTCTTTTCATTGGTAGCTGGAGAGATGGTATCTCAGTATGTAAGGTGTGTGTTGTGCAAGAATGAGGACCTGGGATTAAATCCCCTTCCCGCATGTAGAAATCAAGTGAGGTAGCATGCAATTGAACCCCGGTGGTAAGGGACAGAGACACACAGATCTTGGGGGCTTGCTGGCCGGTTATGCTAACCCAAACGATAACTTCTCAGTCAGAGACCCTATCTCAAAAATTAAAACAGTGAGTGACACAGACACTTGGTGCCTACTTCTTACCTCTATACATGCATGGGTAGGGGAGTCTACCCTTGTGTGCTCACATAACACACACACACACACACACACACACACACCCTTCCTCTTTACCCATTACTCACAGAATGATAAAACATAGCACATCACATAGTGGTTATGATGATCTAGTTCCAGGCTGCCTATGCTTTCCCACTCCTCATGATGACTTCTCTCTGCGCCTGCTGCAGTGCCAGCCCCTTTGAAAGCAAGACTCTAACTCTAGATGTTCCTGGCTATCTTGTCTAAGTACTGAACCTCTGTAGCCCCTTCATTTGAAGTTTTTCTGAGCTCTCATCCACTGTATTGGGAAGAACCTTTGCTCTAATGTACCATCCCCTCATCCGAAGCATTCCAGAGCATCCCTGCAGACATGGGCTAATTCTGCTTTGATGACTGAAATGTGAATGGAAGCCAGGAAGCTGTAAGGTTTTGAATTCTTGTGTAAATATAAAATGTGATTGCTCCAGAGCTACCATATGCATGAGCTTTCTGCCTTGAAAAGTGGAGAAAACAGAGTTTCATTTCTTGAAAGTGGAGTTGTAGCTTCTTCTCCTTCCTGTCTTTTTGTTTATCTCATTTTTCTAGCTTTTTCAGAACATGTATTCATTTCATAGCTGAGTTGGGAGAAAGGTAATTAAATGTCTATCTTGTACAATATAAAATTGAATTTATTTTATTCTAAGGATGACTTAAGACAGGACAGAAAGCAGAGACCCATAGCCAAACATTGGATGGAGCTTGGGAAATCTTACGGAAGAGGGAGGAGAAAGAATGAAGGACCGTTGAGGGGTCAAGGACATCACAGAAAGACCTACAGAGTGAACTAACCTGGGCCTACTGGGGCTCACAGAGACTAAACTACCAACCAAAGAGCATGAGTGGGCTGGACCTAGTCCTGCTTACACACATGTAGCAGATGTACAGCTCGTTGTTCGTGTGGGTGCTCCTGACTACAGCAGGGGCTGTCTTTGACTCTGTTGCTCGCATTTAGATCCCCTCTACTAGCTGAGCTGCCTTGTTCGGCCTCAGAGGGAGAGGATGTCCTTATGACTTGATGTGCCAGGGTGGGTTGGAACTCATGGGAGGACTTCCTCTTCTCTGAGGTAATGGAGGAGAGGTCTGAAGGATGGGCCTCGGATGAGAAGGAGGAGGGGGCTGTGTTAGAAAGTGAAATAATTAATTTTAAAAGATTTTACTGAATGAAAAACATAGACAAGACAGAAAGTCTGCTGTATCTTCCTAGCTCCCTGCTCTGGCTCTAATTGTGTA
Organism: Grammomys surdaster; assembly: GCF_004785775.1. Taxonomy (NCBI): domain Eukaryota; kingdom Metazoa; phylum Chordata; class Mammalia; order Rodentia; family Muridae; genus Grammomys; species Grammomys surdaster. Next base: position 2,975,841 of record NW_021604592.1, read on the forward strand.
ATCATGAACTAACTTAGTGATCAATCAAGAGAGAACTGTTGTTAATCACGTATGTCCTTACAGAGTAGGGGAAACTTCCCATGAGAATATTCACTTAGAAAAACGGCCATGCCGAATATCAGGATTTTATTAAGTCTCAGTCCAGCCAGGATTCTACCCAGAGCACTTCCAGTGTCTCAGGACTTGATTTTCTTCCCTGCTATGGTGCAGTAACCTCGCTCTAAATTCATTTCACAATCTGGAATCATCACTCCCTCTCAGTAAGAACCAATCTCTCATAGTGATTGTCTGAGTCGCCGCCAGCTCAGCCACATTCTGTACATCACTCACCACAGAGAGGAGTTTTATAAGAAGTCGGAACAATTATGCAGGAACCTGCAATCAGGATATGCCCTCCCAAAATGCATCAGGGCCATCCCAACCTGAAGCTGAAGCAAACTAACAGACAGTATCGCTGACCTACTGAGTCCCCATCCTCTTCAACACTGTTTTTTGTTTGTTTGTGTGTTTGTTTGTCTGTCTGTTTTTAATTATTGCAAATACAAATATTGCCAGATTACCTAAATCCTTCAGGAATCTGGCTGGTACAAAACAAGTATAAGGGAAAGCTTGCCTTGTTTACCTACCTTTAATTTTTGAGACAGATCCTTAATATGCCTCAGGCTGGCTTTGAGTTCCTGGTGATACTTCTGCTCTGGCCTCTCAAGTGCCAGGATTATAGACATGCAGCCCATGCCCAGCTTGGGTAAGAATTTTTTAATTTTTTTATTCTCTGATAGTTTCATACATGCATATGGAGCATTTTGGTAATTTTACACACACACACACACACACACACACACACACACACACACACATTAGCTTCTCTCATTCTCTCCAATTTCCAACAAATCCTACAAGTCCTAACAAGCCCTGCCTCCATTTTCATGTCTTCATTTGGTTGTGTGTGTGTGTGTGTGTGTGTTTGTGTGTGTGTGTGTGTGTGTGTGTGTCCCACAAAGTTTAATTAGGATTTCTTACAGGGCAGGCATGGGTGCCTGTATTTACATCATGGAAAGGTTCAGTGGTACAGCCTCTCAAATGCCTGCCTCTCCCACATCAACCATCCTGGTTCACTGTTCTCTGCCTCCTTCAGCCTGAAAGAGTCCATTGGCTTTGCTGGAAGAATTCATGTTTACAGAGCAGTCTCTATCCTCTATTTGCAAAAAAACCTCCCATCTTTAATTTCTATGGTGATAAGGAAGGAAGGCAATTTAGAAATTTCAGAGCACAGTTGGGGAGAGACTCCTAGGCCTTAGTGATGATTCAACCCCCTCCCGGTGTACATTAGTAGGTAAATTATACGAACAACACTTCTATTACTTCCATTCTGGTGATTGCTTGTTCATGCCTGAGCACAGGAGTGAAACCTTGATTTAAAATCTAAGTCCCATTGATGTGTTTTTATGCCACCAACATTTTTAAAAGTAAATTGAGTAGAAAATTGAGTTTTGGCATATGTGCAGTCTTCTAATATATCTGGCCTGCCTTTAGTCATTTATGAGTTCTCACTGAAAGATGCTGATATAGATTAGATACCATGGAGATCTAAGGAGTTATGTTTATTTGATCCTAATTAATACTTGGCCTTAGATAGATAACCACATTTCTTTCCAATTTTCTAATGCTAAGTAATTAATCAGACAGCAGCTGTTGGCTAGATAAGTATTAAACTTTGACAAACATATATATATATATATATATATATATATATAGTTAGTTAGTTAGTTAGTTAGTTAGTTAGTTAGTTAGTTAGTTTCCCCATGTTTGGGATATATTATGTGTTGAAATCTGTATATGTTAGTATTATATATGTTCTCACTAGACAGTGATTTACTATGTTTATTAATGTTAAAATTGTGCTAAGGTATTGACAGTTATACAAAAATGTTTCTGCCTAGCACGTGGACATGTCAAGTAAAAACTTACGGGCCGTCTTAGGAAAATATATTGCCACATATGGGACATATATGGCATTCTATGTAAAGTATGGGGTGCCTGAGGATTTCATTTTCTTAACTGGAATAATCCTAAACTTTCATAGCTTGCTCCTTCTCTTCAAAATGAAGGTTCCTCCAAAGCAAGTACAATAGTGAAAAACTGAAGGAAAGATTAAATATAGATATTTTATAATCGAAATCAGGTTATTACATTTTAGAAGTCATCAGAATTACCTGGAGGGATTACTGAAGAGGAAAGATTGCCAGGCCTTCTTGCCATACATAGTTTCTCATTCAAGAAGTTGAGATAGAGGTCACAACTTTAATATCTAACAAGATTCTCAGGTCACCTGATGCTGCTGATAGGAGAAACCCTGTCTTTTCAGTGTCTAGAAACAGGATCCATCCAGCTTATGCTGTCAGAATTTCAATAGTGAGGAACGGTGGAGTGTAGAAGAGGAAGGGTGTACACTGATGCTTCTGTACATCTGAAAGGGCTTCAGCTCTGTGGATGACGTAAGTTGACATAAGAGACAGTCTGACTGCTTCTGTGTACTATGTAGGGATCTTGAGTTATTTTTCAAACCTGCTATCTGTGTCAGTAATAGATGAACGCTTAGTATTGCAACTTGCAATGTTTTCCCATCAGGATGGGGTCTTCTTACCTGGGGAACTCCCTGGCCTAATCGCATTATGTAGGCGTCAGTCATTAGTGAGTCTGTTATGAGCTGTCCTGATGCTCATTTCCTCTGGCTTGTTTATGGCCAGTGATTTCTAAGCAAATCTCATCTTGAAGGAAGAGTCTTCCGTCTGGAGAGAGAACTCAGCAGTTAAGAGTACTTGCTGTTCTTTTAGAAGACCCCAGTTCCTAGCACTGACATCTGTTGGTTTATAACTGCCTGTAACTTTAGCTTTCAGGGTGTATGATGATGCCCTTTTCAACCCCTCTCCCCAAGTACTCGAACACATGTGGGCAGGCACATACATAGAAATATAAAGTAAAATAAATCTTTTAAAAGATTTTTTTTAAAAAAAGGTTCTACTTCCTCCTATCAATAGTCATTAGCTTCTGAGCTACGAAGTTGGGTTTTGTCAGCCCTTCCACCTCTGTGCTACACTACTGACTGCCTTGCTAAGCAAGCAGCCATTGCTACTGAATTCCTAAGTGTAGCTGTCCCATCATGTGAGAGGGGGTGAAATACAGATGTCCCATTTGTGGCTCAGCATCATATAGGCACTGGTCCTCTGCAGTTTAGCCCCTGTGAGTCACTGGTCACTGTCCACTGCACAAAGAAGCTTCTCTGATGGAGTCTGAGAGCTTTAGCAGTCTACTGGTCTAGACAAACAGATTTACAAGACAGTTTTCTTTAAAAGTGCTGGTTCTGGTAGATCATCCAGGCTCTGGTGGATGGCCTCGCACCTATGAGTACGTGCATAGCACAAATAGGACTCAGTGGACCTTAAAGGAAAAAAGAAATCTGACAAGAAACTGGGAAGATATGGGAAGGAGCAGGGTGGGTCTGGAAGGAATTCAGAGGAGGAGTGGAAATGATTAGGAATAAATACATTATACACTTTAAGAAATTCTCAAAGAATGAATGAATTATTTTATATAGTTTAAAGATTTTAAAAATTATTTCTTTGACTTAAAGAGATCGTGTTCCTTGATAATTTCAATATTATATTTTCTATCTGGGGATGGGCCAGTGCAGCATTTGCTTTGTAAACATGAGGACCTCCTTAGAATCCATGAGAAGATAGAGACAATCCCAGGTGTACCTATCGTCACAGTGCTTCTGT
>NW_021604592.1:2979719-3038295 GCF_004785775.1 Grammomys surdaster
TTTCTTTCTTTCTTTCTTTCTTTCTTTCTTTCTTTCTTTTCTAAATCTCAACAGTGTAAGTCCACTACACTGTATTTTATTAATAATAAATACGATAAAAGCAAACCTTCTATCAGTTTGCTTTGTTACTACTGCAATTTCGTGGTGTCTTTCGAACTCTCCAAGTATTTCTTGATTTTTTGTTTTATGGAGGCGCTTGTTCATTCTTTCCTGCATTAGCAACTTGCAGTTGAGTAAGCCATTTCGCCATCACCTTTCAAGTCATTGCTGTCAAGGACACAAGACAAATGGTTTTACTGCTACACAAGCCAGTTATACTTCTCATCACTGGCTTGAATTTTTCTCAGGTTTCTGTCTCCAGGTCTTGGAGATATATTTAAAGTTTTGTACTAACTGTCCATTAAAAAAAAAAAAGGTATGTCAGTTCTCATTGCTTTAGCAGAGAACTTTTTAGGGTATCTTTTTGAGGTTGTTTTTGGTTTGTTGTTTTGGTTTTGGACACTTCTTACACTATAGCCTATGTTGGTCTGCAACTCACTATGTTGCCCAGCTTCAAGTTTATGCAATTCTTCCTCATCAGGCCTCAGCTTCTCAAGTGCTGGGGTTATAAGCAAGAGTCACCACACCCACCGTAACTGACTTGTAATGGATATTAGAGCCTGAATCTGTTGCATAATAGCTTCCTTCATTTATTCAGTCAGTGCATCTTAATTGAGCATGCTTATATGCCAGCACAGGGAAATAGCAACAGAAATGAAAGAAAGAAAAATACTAAGTGTCCCTTATGGAGTTTGGATTCTAAAACACTACAGAGGAAGAAATGACTCATGGTGACTGTCTGCCTTGAGTGTCAAGGATAGTCGCTTTAGATAATTATCCTCTGGAGTTTTCCCAAAATTATAGGGATTAAAGACACTGCTCTAAGTAAATAAACAATTTCTAAGACCAAACAAGTTTGTTTTAATTAAATAATAATTATCTCTGTGTTTTCAAAGTTAAAAGTTTTGTAATACTTCCCCAGTCCCATTTAATTTGCTTGAAATCAATTTGTCACTGGTTTAAGAAGATTCATTGTTTATTAGCAGAGAAATAATTTGAAAACGCCTACCATGCCTTAGCTAGTAATGTCTTGTGCCATGTACAAGCTCCTAAGAAACCACTGAAGTCAAATTAGTTCTCATTACTCCTTGCAGCCAGTCAAACTTCTTCATTTGCATTTTAAACTTTATTTCTTCCACACCCTGGATGCAGAATGCCAGACTCAGCATCTCAATCCATATCCAGTGCAGGGAAGAGTTATCTATCTCATAAGCCATGCAGTAGCCCTTGTAGCTTAATAGCTGCCTCATTTCCACCACCCCTTAAAGCATGTTAGACTTACTAACAGGATCATTTTCTTAGAGGTTTGCAAGAGGCAGCTTGTCATTTTGGCCAACTTATTATCATGAAGCATAGCTAAGCATAGGGGAGGATTCTAAAGACATCCTGCCCTGATTATGACAGATCCCTTACTCATTGAGAATTTTGCACCCCACCCACCACGTATATACTATTTGATGTTGGTCAAATTGATAATGACAGAAAAGTCTAGAAATGCTTCTTACAGGAATAGGCAAAGATGGTTGAAACTCCTGGAACTAAAATAAAAATCTTTACTCTGAACAAAGAAGTGAGGAAGGAGCATAAAGATTACCTAAAGATTTGGGAAAAACTATTCAACTCCCGAGAGCCACAGTTTGCCCATGGGAAGTACTGGAACACATTCTCATGTGTTCCCATACTTAGTGTTAACCTGAGCCATGAGAACTTTCTCTCGATCCTAGCATGAGGCTACAGTGGGCATGGTGAGAGTGAATACAGTTGAGAGAAGGATTTCAAAGCTGCCAGTTAGGAACTATTGATTTTGTACGTTAATTCTATGAATGGGTACACGGCTCTTTTAACATTTCTTGAGAAAGATCAGCTGGTTAACGAAAAGGCGAAAAGATCCTGATTCTGTAGTGCTCCAGTCAATAACTGTACAACTACTTGTACCTAATGAGTAAATCAGGAAATGAGCTTCACCCAATAAAAATCAAGAACCAAGGAAGTTAGATTTGACAGAGAATTTTCAGATATAGATGCAGTTTCAAATTACTTCCCCCGACAAAAATACCTTCCAGTTAAAAGAGAAGGATCTCGACACTGTAGTGACAGAGCTGACGACTGTTTGACGCGCCGCTTTTATCAGATGATCAAAGTAAACACACCAGCAGTGATGAGCCACAACAGACTCCCTGTGACTAAAGCATGGTGATAAAATAGCATCCTTTGGGGGAAATTTTCCTAATGAAAATGCATAGCCTAGATCTTTCAGGAGGAAGAATCACACAAATTCAAAAAGAAGGAGACCATGTGAAGTAGCCACAGGTGTCCAGAGGATTGAGATCCTGAGCTGCAGGAAATGTTAGCAGTTGGATCTAAAGCAGTATGACAATAAAAGTGCTCTAACCAAACTGAGTCTCGCCCTTAAGGACGTTAGGGAGAGGTGTTGTCCACACTTCTGTAATTACTGGAAAGGGAGAGGACAAATGCTTTTATGGTTGTATTGTGATTTTGTGGGAAAACATACCTGCATGTAAGAAGCAGAAGCTGAGGTGCCCAATGTCAATAAAAGGTTATTACTATGCTCTCCCTCTCAGATGGATAAGGTCTTTCTTTCCTGCTTGAGCTTCTACTGGGAATTTAATTTTCTTTTTAAAGAAAGGACTCTAAAAACACCTAGTAGATAGACGTTCATTTTAAATTAGAGAGAAGATGAAGAAGACAAAAACAGAGACTTTCAATATTTTTCTCTGGTGTTGGTATGCTGCACTGACCATGCATGAGAATTTTAATTTGATTTTAATTTGATTAATAAACAAAGGAAGGAGAAAGTCAAGGAGATGGCCCAGTGGGGAAAGCACTTGCCACAAAAGTGTGAGAACTTGAGTTCAGACTCCAGAACTCATAGAAAAGCAGACATGGTACTGCACATTGTTAATCCCTGCAGTCCTATGATGGAAGGTAGAAATAGGAGAACACATAAAAGCTGACTGCCCAGCTCACCTGGCAGAGGTGGACAAGAAAGCCCCTGCCTCAAACCCCGTGGGAGGTGCAGACTGACACCTTTGGGTATCCTCTAGTCTCCACACATATGCTATAGCACAATGACCCTGTGCACCTCCCTCTCTCTCTCTCTCTCTCTCTCTCTCTCTCTCTCTCTCTCTCTCTCTGTGTGTGTGTGTGTGTGTGTGCACATGCAATTTATAAAAAGAAAAGGAAGAAATCATCACTGAATTCACCAACATATGCTGACAGAAACTGGATTGCACAAGTTTTCACTATCAATTACTCTATACTTTACCTGAATATAGAAAATCCAATTAGTTCATGCTAGGCTTTCTAATGGTTTTTCTATCAAAATTATTTCTCCTGAAAGCAAATCAACAGTCTCAGAGCCTAATGTGAACTTCCTTTATGTCTGCCAGGGGTTCTGGGTAAAATAAGAGGAAGTGGGATGCCACAGGAAGAATATGCTTTGTGGGAGCAGCAAGATAGCTGAGCAGATAAGTGTGCTTGCTGTGTAAGCCTGGCAACTTAAATCTCTAGCCCACAGACAGACAGAAGGAGCAAACCAACCCTACAAAGCTGTCACCTGACCCTGACATCCACACTCCAGCACAGAAACTCATACATGTACATGTATACACAGTAACATAAATGAAAATATACAATTTAAAAAGAATGTTTCATTACCACTCATGATTCAGTTACTTATCCCCTCAGAATGTTTATTTCTGAGGCAAAATCCAAGGCCAAATTAAATAGTTCTGTCATTTCATTATCCTATTGTGTTAATTTGTAACTATGTCTCTTTCTAATGTGCATGCTGAACTTTTCTAATATGACAACACTGGCACACACAGGACACAATTCTGTGTTACAATAAACGGAACTCTCTTCAGTCATTGGGAACTGTGGGAAGGGTTTTCATGGACTTGTCCACTTTGCTAACCATACACCCTTGTGAAATGTGTCTCTTTGTATGTTCTTGTTTTCTAAAGATGCAACTTTGACTTTTGCCTGCTTCAAGCAGCACTTCCGCCTGGTGAAACGATGGGTGCTAACTGCACAGTGACAGAAATAGCAGTAGGTGTTACTCAAGCCTGTTCCACAGTTCACAAGACTAATAAGGCTCCTGTTCAGAATATCCTGCTCAGATTCTATTATGGAAGAAAGATGAAAACAAATGAGTAGAGAAGAAACTTGCCCCATGATGAGCACTGTGAGAGGGTCACAGCTGAGTGAGACGGCAGCTCTAGGATGGCTTCACCTAAGAGGAAAACCTGAGACAGGGAAGGAAAAGGAAGTGTGTGTGCATGTGTGTGCATGCGTGTGCACATGTGCATGCGCAGTAAAGGAGCAAAGGTGCCTAGACAAGGAAAATTTGAAATCCTGTTTTCCTGCCTCGAAGTGATAAAAGTGGGGGTTGGGGTGTGGGAATCTGTAACTAAAGCAAGTAGCAGACCCCTGCCAGTCAGGATAAGAAAGCCAACTACAGTTAAATATAATAATATAATGCTCAGAGCCAACACTCATTTCCCACATACCCATCAAGGTTCCAAGTGTGTACTCTGTGAAAATTGTATCCTAAAAATAACTCACAAAATATACTTTTGATTTGAAAGATTTTAAGAGCCAAATGATTTCTTTTATAAGACGTGATGGGCTATGGTTGAATTGGATTTTAGAATCAGAGGACCTTTCCATGTTCCATTCTGGCATTCGTTCTAGCCAATGGAACTGGAGTAAATTCATTGAAAAATGAACGTTATTTGGGAAGACAATTAATCAGCTTTTTCAGACATGCAGAAGGGTTGGCTTCTTGGTCAGATGTCTTATGTGGAGGATAGCAGTGTTTTCTAGGAGTAGCTGTGGTTGTAAACTAGTTACTACTTTAGGCTCTCAACTGCCACTGGAGAAGAAATCTCTTTGGTCATATTTTGTGATATGACTAGTATAATTTCTATATTTTGTTTTGAGAAGGGAAAAAGAGTGACTTATTTAGAGAGTTTCACTGGTCTGACCATTAGGAACATGCATTGGTAGTGTGGTGCTTACTGCTTGATAGTCTCGTACATGAAAGCATGGGTTCACCGGCCATTCAACCTTTCAAAGATCTGGTTTAATCTGTGGCCAGCCTGTCCCTCCCTTCTCCTACCCCCCCACCTCTCTTCTTCATTCATATTATCAGAGGAGTTCCTAAGCTTTCCTTGGGATTTCTGTGACTCCCCACACTTCACTTCTCAGTATCTGCTTCACATCCCGAGCCTTAACCTGTTGACAACATATTTATGTCCAATTATGCAGAGGCAAGGAACGTACTCTTTAACTACATGTAAAAATCTGCTTAGTTCTATTGTACTAAGTAAAGGAGTAAGAGATTTTAACCAGGATGTTAAAAATGTACGTGTAAATTCAAATACATTTAAGTCCATGCAAGTGTATTTCTTGATAGTGATTTTTAGTATTTTAGGTCTTGTATCTCATCTTAGCATGGTATTGCCTAATGTTCTTTCTGAACAGCCATGGTCTCTTTTTTGTGTGGATGCTATACTCTCTACTTTATATCAATCAAGAATTCTTTCCTTATCTCCAGTTGGATATTTGTCTCTCTTAAGACTTACGTCAAATATGTTGTTTTGCAGGAAGCCCTATTTGTCTTTTGTTCCATGTGTGCTATGGACTGTGACTGTCACTGCATTACTCTGTACATATTTCTAGTATGCTGAATATGTAGAATGATAACAGCTCATAAAGTCTGCCTACTCTAGCAAGTGAGTTCCTTGATAGCGCACATTTTGTTCACCTTTGAAAGGTTTTGTATTAAGCCTCACTCATTGGCTCATACTAACCACTCCGTAAGTACAAAGTGAATGAGTAAGCAGATGAGCGATAAAAACTGCCTTCAGGAGTCCTGCAATTGGACAGGACCGGAAAGCAATCCAACAGAATTCTAAACCATGAATTTGATCGCTGCCGTAATAGACTCATGGATTTATTTTCTATCCTTCACATGAGATCAGTGAACTGCCTCAAGGAGATCTGATACGAGAGACTGTTTTCTGACTAATATTTAGCAAATGGATAAGTCAGTTACTATCTATAAGAATTGAAGAAAGCATTGACCCTTTCAGCAGCATGCTCTTTAAACAGTGGGGCAGTGCTGTAAAAAACAGGCCCTGTCATGAAGAGAAGGATGATGGGACATACCTTTGTCTCAGATTTCAAACTTGAATCTTCTACCATCATACTAAACTTAAAGATCAGAGCCATAGTCATGCCTTATGTGAATAATAAGCATAGAAGGCAGGTATGATGGTCGTGTCATGTTAGAGACCTATGTTGTTAACCTCTATCTGGCTACTTGTTTTGCTTTTAGTACCTGGATGATCTCTTATTGAAGTAAGAGAAAAGTTGATGACCAGAGGATAGGTTTCAATGTTTATAAGCCATCATCATCATCATCACCACCATCATCATCATCACCATCATCACTACCACCACCACCACCATCTGTTCTCAAACCAGAATAATTTCTGAAGCTGTGTCTTCTGTATTTGCTTACTTCGTTGGTATAAACAAGGCTTCAGCATCAAATAAATATTCCTGTTTCTCTCAATCATTTCTCACATAGATTGCTTGTCTTTCATTGAGAGAAATTAGTTAACCACAACTAATATCGGGGAAAAAATTGCTACAGTGAATCACCTTTCATTGCCTTCAGACTAAAGCCTAAATATGAAAATACACTGGACTCATGTAGATAACATATGTACGTAGAGAAGCTATAAGATTAATCAAAGTTAATAATCTCTGAGCCTCATTTTCCTTCTTCTCAGAGAAGCCAGAGAAATGAGAACTCCATGGAATTTCTTAAGTTTGTTAAATTTCCTCTGTGATTTATTTTTCAATTTCTGATTTAATGTTTCATACCGAGCTGAAGCAATGGACTCATTTCAATATGTAGACTCAGAACTATCGACCTCTCATTTTAAACTTAGAAGGAAGAGTTGCAGAAAAAGCCTCGTTGCAGTTGTTCAATAGCTTTTTGAACGTTCACCTTTTTTCTTCCTGGAACAGATTAGAGGCCACGGTAAGGGAGCTTACCGGTTTCTTTTCTGTTGCTTCCATAAAATACACAACAAAAAGCAACTCGAGGAAGAAGGGGTTGATATTGTCTTACAGTTCCAGAGATACAGTCTTTTGTGTCAAGGAAAACATAGTAACAGTCAGGAAAAGATGCAGAATCAACAGGAATCAGAATCTGAACACAATGCACACACACACAGGAAGCAGAGAGAGAAAACCGGAAAGGGGGCTGGACTATAAAACTTGGGCTCCACCCTCAAGTGATGCGCTCCTTTCAGCAGAGTTCTACCTCTTAACCGTGTCGCAAAGGTTTCTTGAGCACGGGCAGCTGGAGACCAGGAATTCGGACACGGGAGCTGATGGGAAACCTTTTACCTCCAAACCACGACAAGGCGCTTCAACACAAAGTGCCAGAACCTCCTGTCCTCAAGCCTTTGTCTTCTCACTACCCTGTTCTACTGATCTATGCCCCAAATTTAAAACTTAGTAAAGCCAAAACACACGCGGCTGAGGACTCGCTCTCCGTTTATAGTTGTCTCTGTCTCCGAGTACCAGCTACCACTCTGATCTTCATGGCAAGCTGTTGAAAACCCTATATGATCCATTTTATCGCCTCTGATTCACTCTGTGAATTCAAGTCTGTGGTTGTGAATTGTTTTACTCCAGGAACAGTAACTTTTGAGTTAGGAAATAGCATTCAAAGATCATTCTTCAGTCGTGACCCCATAGGCCTTGTGGTCTGTGTGTAACACCTACTTTAGGTTAGTAGTTCCTTATCCCTGAGTCCGTCCTTCTGTGACTTACTTAACACGATTTTCTCCTAGATTTGCAAGCCCCTTGCAGGACACTAAATTTTCAGTTCCTTTGCCATGACCTTTTCTCCTCACGTTTTATGTGTCACTAGTCTCAGAGGTCCTGTCGCAATTGACCTTTCTCTCATTTACCAAATGGAACAAAAATAGTTCAGACACATCTATGATTTTAACCTACTATGTTGATGGTCCACGGTCTCTATCCAGACCTCCCAGTGGCTTCAGGAACCATATTTCTAATTGCCTAGGGAACATCTACAGGCTTCTCAGTGACAAGAGATCCTACTCAAACCCTCTCTGTCTAAGCATATCTGTCCCCGTGACAGGTATTATGTGCCTAGGTTTGTAACATTTAACATTGTTATTTGTTCTTCCCTCTTCTCAGTGAATGAATCTTTTCAAATAGTTCCAGATCCTTCGGGATGACTTTCTGTTTTGATCCACAATTCTATTTTAGGGTTCATGTCCTTAATTTCTTATCATCATTAAATGCTTTTTAAAGTAAGGGTTTTTTCTTACTGATGTAGTAGAATATTTTTAACCAGCAATCAGAAATATAAATCTTGAATCCATCAAGAGATCTGGGCTACAGAGACTGTGGAAAACAGTATGCTAGTGGTAGCTTAAAACCATAGATCTTATTTGTTCTGTTTAGTGATTTCCTTATACTTGCCAAAAGTATTAGGTTCTGATCATTCATAGCTATGATAATAATATTTCACTGTTTCAATATCCTCATATCTATTCATGTTGTATTTTCCTTCAATAGTCTGTTATAAATTTAAATTTATTGCATTACAAAACAACATTTTTAATCACTAAGTCTTGAAAGGATTTTATTGGAGACATTTTCCAAATTGAAAAATGTATATGGTTTTAAGGAGGAAGTGTGGAAAAAGTTTTTCTAGTCTGTGTATGTATGTTGAATTTCAGCTAATGATTTCCTTACATTTTACAGTGATACTAGGACACTTGTTTAGACCTGGCCTAGTGTGGCACGTATTAATGATTTTTAGGCTTCTGATTCTTTTAAGAGATTCCTTTGCTCCAGGGCTAATGGCTATATCTAAGGGGAAAAAACCAAACAAAATCAAAAAGACTCCTAACATGAATCATCTTTCCATTTTGCTGGGGTTCTAAATTCTATTTTATAGTTTCATAGCAACTGATTTATTTCCTTTGTATACCAGAATAATTTAAAACATGAACCTAAGTCACTTTACTATCAAGATCTTTATACTATTTAAATTACTTTAAAATATTGGCTGTTTGCCCACTTGCACAATAGTGGTCTGAATGTTATGGGATTAACCCACCACTTTCTATTTGGATTTTTTTGAGGAAGAATAATAAGCATAGCATTGGAAATACTAGTCAAACATAAATACTACGTTCAAATTTTAGAAGGAGATGAATGCTATGGTGAATAATGATTTTGTTGAGAAAGAAGCACTCACTTGGATAAAATATTTTATTTATTGTATTTGAAATCCCCACTACAAAAGAATAAAGTCACACTCTGTTGGAACTATAAACAGTTATAAAATGCCCTCACCACTAGTCTTTTTCTTAGGATCCTCAAACATTCCAGAAATGGTTTTTCAAACCAATGAAAGACGTTAACATAAACAACATAATTCATCTTTCACTCTCACCCAGACTATTCAATATCCTTTTGGAAATGTGCCTCCCTTTCTCCCACAGCATCACCACTTCTTAATAAGATCACCCTTTTGATCAGGAGACTGCTTCTGATGGGACCTAAAACCAACAGGGTTTATGGTTATGGGCAGGGTCAGGCAACTTGATTACTAAAGGCTGAAATGTTACTAGAAAAAACATTCAACTTTGTGTTCTTTCTCTTTAAAAAAACAATCAAAGCAAAGCAAAACAAACAACAAAACACAATTGAATAGAATTTGAGTTGCCTTAGAACTTTTGGGTGTGGGACCTGCTCCAGAGCATGTCAGCCTTTAAGGATCAGTTAGTTTTAAGCTTTAAAATTCAAAACTTATTAACTAATAGCAATTTGAGGCAGAGAGAAAGAAAGAGAGAGACTTTTGTCAAATTCCTATCAGGTTTCAACTAATATTCTAGTCTTTTTGTGGATTATTTGATGTTTCAAGGCAAGAATAACAAGGAAGGAGTGAGGGAGAGATAGAGAGATACACACACACACACACACACACACACACACATCATGTGCCTGCCCATTGCTGTCTGAACTGTACCTAAATTTCTCTGCCACCCAAATTTCCTCAGGCTTATCACTCAGAGGAGCATGGTGTGGGTTTCTACTGTCATAACCGTATCTATCCATGAATGGCAATCCCAGTACACATTCACCACGCTTGGTCACTTTCATTCGTCATGGTCACTCTTTCAGACCTACATGGGCATGTTTAACATTCTCCCCACACGTTCTCTTCTGGAATGTAATAAACAAGCAAACAACCTTGAATTGCTGTGTGTCCCCTACAGAGTTTGGAATTGCTTTCCTTTCTACTTGGAAGGTAGGGTACATGATACAGAAATGCTTCGATGTGCAAAGACTACTTCACAAAAAAAATCTTAATTTGTTTTTCCTATCTGCTAGATTTGATTTGGCAATAGTGTACACGTGAAGTAGACAGGTTAGCTGTAAATTTACAGTCTGTGTAATGCTCCAGTAGGCGAGCACAAGAAATCTATGGGAGTGGTACTAATTCGGGTGTGTCAATGAATGAATGAAAGGATCTGATAAGGAATAGTTTGCTTATATTACCTAGAGCTTCCATTCAATCTTCTGGAAAGCTTGCTACAGGTAAATCTCTAATGATCTTCCGAAAGTTAGCCGTATACAGCTCCCATAGATTCAATTTAATTAATGACTCTATCCACTTGCTTTTTCAGATGCACAGTCCTAGGCTTTAACCGCTACGGATACTAAAGTCTTCAATTATTCTAGTGATAAATTTGAGAACTTATATAATGATGCCAAAGTATAAGAGTAGTTTAATCTTTCCGTATTAAAGACATATGAAATACATCTAATGCTTGTTACCTTTGTTTTCTGTACGTGTGTGTGTGTGTGTGTATGTGTGTGTGTGTGTGTGTATGTGTGTGTGTGTATGTGTGTGTGTGTATGTGTGTGTGTTATAGTTTGTCATTTATGGGCTAACTTCTCTTGATTTTTGTACTCCTGGTCATTTAAACAACCTGCCTTTGGAGTCCTCAGTTGATGTTTTTTTTTTTTTTTTGGCCTTTGTCTTTTTTCTTTATTGTTTTTTTTTCTGCTAAATATAAAATCCTTAACCTTATACTGGCCTCTTTTCTTTTGTCTTCCAATCATAAATACTAAGGAGTCATTTAGATCCTGTGCTGTTCCAAAAATCCTAGTATGGCGAGTGTAGTAGACTGGCTCACACTCTGCCATTTCAGCACATCTGAAACACAATCCAGCTGTTCAGTCACATTGTGCTATAACAAGAAAGCATAGAATTCAGAACTTGATCTTTTTTTTCCTGGTATCATTCAGCAAAAGTTCAATAGAAAGTATTCTACTATCATATAGCGATAGCAAGATTTGTAGTTGATTTTAGGAATGTTCCTGTAATTGACCTTTTGTTTTCTTTAATTGTATTGTTTTATGTTTGAGTCCCATGAGCTCAAATACATAAAATTACCATCATTTCTTGTAAGGTTCAATGAATGATTGTTGAACACCCACTGTGTACTAATTATTATAGATATGAGGGTGTAGAAACAACAAAGAAATAAACATTGTGCATTAGAAGAAGAAAAATACCCCACTTCCACTGTTAGAAGTCTCAGAAGAACACCAGCACTTGGGAGGCAAAAGCAGGTGAATCTCTGAGTTCAAGGCCTGCCTGGTCTACAGAGTGCCTTCCAGAACAGCTGAGGGTACATAGAGAAACTTTGTCTCCAATGAACAAACAAACAACAATAAAAGTGGACATATGTCTCTTAAAAAAAAGAAGAAAAATAAAGTCACTGAGCATGACCAAAAGCAGAAAATTATTTCACCAAGCTGCTAGGAAATAGTATTTCTGGGCAATTGTGCTTGACAGAGACCCAACTGAAGGCAGAAAGTACCTGGGCCTTTCAGATATCTGGGCGACCGGTCCAGGAGATGAGAGTAAATGCCAAGTTTTTGATGTTCTGGGAACAGAATGGAAGTGATTGTTGCTATGCTTTTAATTCTAGCACTTAGAAGGCAGAGACAAGCAGATCTCTGAGTTCAAGTCAGCTTGGTCTCAAGTGAGTTCTGGGGCTACCCAGTGACTGGGTCTCAAAAAACAAAAAGAAAACAGCAACATCAAAAGATTTACTACTCATTTTTATTGGTTTTCTTTGACTTCAGAGAAAATTTTTACATAGTAATTTGAACACAGATTTGTTCATGATTTCTGCATGCCAGGAGTTGTGCCCACGTAGTTGGGCTCTCCGTTCAGAGACTCACAAGTGTAGCAACAAGCAACAAGTGAAGCTTGCCTTCTTTTTGTTGTTAGAAGACTTCACAGATGACAAGATGATGATCAAGAGATGACAAGATGGTGATGCCTGCTTTTGTTAGTTTGCGTGCTCTGGTTAGGAGCATGTGCTGTCAGCTCCTAACCCTGACTCTTAGGCATGTGATCTCTTACAGTCTGGTCGGCCAACTCTTCAAAGTTACCCAGGTTAAAATCCACAACTGCTGAGGAGCTTTCTATACGAAAATCAGTGACTTGCTATTACCTTTGCCATAGAATATGAATTAACCAAAAGAGTGACTGCCCACTATTACGCACACAGTTTATATGAATCAGGTATAAAATACAGTGAGAATTTGGAGAGTCATTTCATAATTGCACTTGCTACAGGGAGAACAGAGTTGTAGAAGGAACCAAACTGTAGATAGGTGAAAAAGCACCAGAAATCTCTAAGCTAGTGTGGAGATTTATGTAGATGCGTTACCTAGGGATTGTATTCAAATGCAAATCTGACTTCAAAGACTACCTACAGCTGACCCTCCAAAGGCCTCTTTCAGGAGCCCTCTTGTGGAGCATTCAGTGTAGAAAGGATGCCAGTGGCTTGAGCTAGTGTGGCAATGGTAGATATGAAAGATAGTCCAATTAGAGATATATTTAAGGCAGATCCCACATGACTAGTTAGGAGGAAAACTGAGATCTATCAATGATTCGTTAAGTTCAGAGAATGGAGAAAGTGTATTAGGAATATGTTTCAGAGCAGAAATCAAAAGTTCCATTTTGGAAGATGGGTATGGTGATGCAAGTCTTTAATTCCAACACTCAGGGGACAGAGCCAGGTGGATATGCGAGAGTTCAAGACCAGTCTGGACACAGGCAGTTCCAGGACAACCAGAGCTTTATAGAGAGACCCTATCAAAAAAAAAAAATCTAGCTTGTATATGCTAAGATCCAAGATCCAAGTGAAGATGAGATGAAATGGACCAGTCATCCAACTTCTCTGCCACATGCAGTGTTATCTGAGATTAAAATAGTATGCTTCGTAAATCGTGGCTCTGTGACTCTTCCAAAGTGAGTTTATTGTACTGTTACTTTAAAATGAAAGCCATGAAAAGGACACATTGATTCACACTGCAGCTCTCTATGCTTCTTTTACACTGACATTTGTAAAATAAGCAGCATTTTCTTGTCTCTATGCCAAAGTGTCTTAGAAGTGAAATCAACATATCATTACTGAAATCAATAAAATGGTTCCTAGAAGCCAATATGCATCACCGTGCATATCCAAACCACACTGTGCTCAACTCCTTGAGAGGAGTATGGCCCGCATTTAGAGGATGTTTTCAGCACCTATTGATTTTGCTGGAAGCCTCACTGTGAGGTATTATCTGCTTTCTCTAAGACTTCAGAGGCAGCATCATGGTGTGACTAATGATCCTTTCTTTCCAGGGATGTTTTACAAATTAGCTTGGACACACGATTAAGAGGTGGTCTTTCAATCCAGCTTACATTGAAGTTAGCCTGCACCGTCATTCACATCACCAGGAGAGTGTGGTGTAGGCTGGGGTGGCACCAGAAATGTTTACTGCGGTTCTCCCCGAATCCTATTAATATAAACTCAGCTTCACCCATACTCATTTTGAGAAAGAAAAGCTGTTCAAATTTTATCTACTGAAACTATGCTGCCACTTTCCTTTCTTTGTGGTGACTTGTGTGTAGAACAGCTGAGAAAAGTTTAAGCCTTAGACTTGCAATAAATATGGCAAACATTTAAATGGAACTTTAAATAAAAAAAAAATGTCCATTCTTAACCTGAATCAGAAAATGTGGGAGATGATGTATGTCTCCAGGTGGCAGTAAAGAAAGGGCAGTGTAGACTACTTATTGGTTCAGAGGGCTGTTCATTTTGTGGAAGAAATAAAAATTCTCTCCCAGAAGTCTTGATAGCGTATTTTGATTTAATATGGTTATGTAATAAGACCTGGTTGTATGACCAGACAGTGAAAGGATTCTTGATGATTATTTTTCATAACTAAGACATGAACAGATGGAAATCAAGCCAAGCCATTTGGTGGCAGCAGTGACAAAGGGTCTGAAAAAGGCCACCTCCCGTGAGTTGCTAAAGATTTCAGCATCACCTCCTGGTGTTTGACCAGGTCTGCAGCTGAGCATGACCACGTAACTTTCTGAACATTTGGCAAAGGTGACAAAGAAAAGAAGCTATCGATGAACCCTGAATTTAGCAGGTGTATGGGTGGGCCTATGGTTTACAATATTTGGGATTTTAGGAAAGTCTAAGTAAACACATCTTTTGGTGCAAGCCCAGTCTTTATTATACTCTCCTTGTGACGTGGTAGATGATGAGGTATTTAAAACCTAGCCTCGACAACACCAACCAACCAGAGCTCCCAGGGTCTAAACCACCAGCCTGGGAGCACATAGGGAGGGACCCATGGCTCCAGCTGTATATGTAGGGGAGGGTGGCCTTGTCTGGTCCCATGAAGGCTGGATGCCCAGTGTGGGGGAATTCGAGGGTGGGGAGGTGGCAGTGGGGGTGTGGGTGAGGGCACATCCTCATGGAAGCAGGATGGGATAGGGGGTTCCTGGGTGGAGGGGAAATGGAGTAAAAAGATAACATCTGAAATGTAAATAAAATACCCAATAAAAATTTTAAAAATAAAATAGTGAAACTAGGGGAAAAAACCAGCCTCTAATCGAGGCATAATCATTGTGTGACTTATTTTAAAGATATGCCATTTTCTACCGTTCTAATGTATTCTTATGTAATATATTATTTGATAATGTCAAATTTTAGGTTTTACATGGTAATTCAAGAAACTAATTTCCTTCTTCTTTCTTTTCCCTAGGAGCACTAAATCAAAAAAACTGGGGGAAGAAATATCCAATATGTAACAGCCCAAAGCAGTCTCCTATTAACATTGATGAAGACCTGACACAAGTCAATGTGAATCTTAAGAGACTGAAATTTCAGGGCTGGGACAAAGCATCCTTGGAAAGCACATTCATTCACAACACTGGGAAAACAGGTAACACCCTTGTCTTTTGCCTTTGACAGGTTCTTCATATTGAGAATATTTTTAGATAAAATGCATTTCCTTTGAATAAGATGCTAGGAACTGAACAGAGGCGGATAGTACTAGACAAAACGGAACAGAGTCAGCACTTAGTCAACATTTCAAAAACCGGTAAAAAAAAAAAATAAAAGGTAACAGAAACATCATGCAGTGTTTTCTCTTTGTGTAATGAAAGTGGTCTTGCCATTTGGTGATGTAAAAAAAATAAATAAATCATGAAATTATAGCTAGAGAAACGTTTCTACTTTGTGCATAGTCAGACACTTGGTGAGGAGTTCCAGATATTGGGCATCAGAGTTTGATCTTGGATTCTCAATTTCATGCTATAGTCAATAGTTAACTATGACAAGATAATCAATTATAACTCAATTTAAGAAAAACAAATAATAGTCCTTTTATTTGGGAAATTTAAAATTATAGCCTATCTACCTTTCAGGACGTCCTTCCATAAGCATCTTTTGTGAGGTTATCTCTTTCTTGTAAAATGTTAAGTCCTTGAAGTTCTAGAAAATTTTGGTAAACTATATGTAGACACAATAATTTTTCAAGATCTGACATGTTTCTCTTTTGGTTGTTTTGTTTGGGCATGAAACAGCTTGACAGAGAATTTTATAAATATAAGTGTACACCTTTGCAAAAATTAGAAAAAAATAATCAAAATTATAACAGCAGATCTGTTAGTGTGGTTTTATAATGAATAAATTTCTTCTGTATTTCTTGTTAAGGTAATATAATTAATAAATGTAATAATTCAATTTCACATTCTTCAGAGCAAGGATTTTTTCTCTATCAGTGCCTAATTGATAAACATTTAAAATTATTTGAATGAATACCTCAGAAAATTTTGGTATGTCATGCTATAATCCAAATGATTAAAGTAAATTGTTCCAAATCTTGACAATTTAATACAAATTTGTGAGTGTTAAAAGCTGGGCTTTTTAACATATGATCCCTGCTCTTTGGTTCTTTCAAGGTGTAATGGTCAAGTACTTATTCCTTACAGTCTGTTTGGTTTTATCAGTGGCCATTCAAATGACAATATAAACCTTGGAAGAGGCCACTGTCTTGGCTGTTACTCAGTTGCCTTATCTGTAACAGAAGTTACAGTGGTTTTTGCTTCCTAAGGTTATGTGACAATCAAGTATCTAAGAGGTATAAGCAATTGATATCCTACCAGGTACTTCATAAGTGATCCATGTTGACTGCCATTGTTTGCATTGTGGACACTGTGCTTGACATTATTATCATCATAATCAATGGAAGCTTATATCATTAGCTGGGTAGCCAATGTGTGGGATTTAATCACTAGTGTCCATGCCATCTGTGGTTTCTGATTAGCAGAACAAGGACAACTTAAACCTGACTGAGAGACATCATCATCTTTTCACTAGGCTCTGAAGAGAATCATTATCCTTTAGAATCCTTGTAAAAATACAACCAATAAAATCTGTGGGACTTGGGGAAGTTTCCGGTTCTAATGGTGGACACTCCAAGTTCAAATACGAAATGGCAAAGTCCTCTCACATGGTGGGGCTTCCAACTGTTCACTTAAGACAATTTGTGGAGCTATCTGACTTCTGGACAGAAAGTAGAGATTAGATGGAGCAAAAAAATAAAAGTGGGACCAAGAACAGGCTACCAGTGAAAGGTGAGAGTTCTCATAGGGAAAGAATTTTCTTCTGGCCAACTCTGCTGAGCCCCTTTAATATGTTCTATTATTATCAACAAGCAGCTTGAGGCCAGAAAGTCTTGGAGGAATGGCAGTCTCCGTTGACCACATAGCTTAAGTGGCTGTCTTGTGGTGAGAGTCGAACTATGGTCATATCTTCAGTGTCCTTGATTTGTGACCATAAGATGCATTAAGTATGTTAAGAGCAAAGCTGAAATGCAAATGACTTTAAAACTCTTAAAATCTGTCGACTGAGTTTCATCTTAAGTAGGAGGAGGTCCAGTTAAATTCCTAATTTTGTTTTTCAGAAGCTTATATGTAATACTTTGTTTTTTTTTTTTTATTTTTGCTTTAGTCGAAATAAATCTCACCAATGACTACTATCTCAGTGGAGGACTTTCAGAAAAGATCTTCAAGGCAAGCAAAATAACTTTTCACTGGGGAAAATGCAATGTTTCATCTGAAGGATCGGAACACAGCTTAGAAGGACAGAAGTTCCCGCTTGAGGTAAGCTGGCAGCTACTGCCTTCAGTCTTATCATCCCCATCTTTGAGAGTTTCTCTAACAGAATTTGACTTGCTGTCTAGTTGAGAATTTAGAGCATGTAGTTGTGTTTTGATGACTTGATCAATACATGCTTTGCTTTCAAGACTGTAAATGCAATGAGCATAAGAACCATCTTTAACTTTCTACCTCTAGATAACCAGATTGCGACTCACTGGCTAATCAATAAATGCAGATGAGGAATTGAATGAATAAATTAATAAAATAAAAGGGGCGATGGCATCAGTGTACAGCAGAATGCTTTCAGTCAAGTTTCCTAATTAAAACAAGGAAAATCTTATGTTTAAAACTAGAAAAGAGCTATAAAATATGATAAATGATGTGTATAGATAAACATTTTCCTATGTTTCTAAGTGCTGAACTTTCTGGGCAGTAGTTTGTTTTGTATTAAAAGCTTTGCTTATTTTCAGTATTTTATTATTCGGAGTATAGCAACAATAATTATAAATATGCTTCAAATTTTATGTGTAAAGATTTATTTACAATATTAAATATTGAAACAACGACCATGATTAAATACAGTATGATGAAATATTAGGCCTTTTAAAAATCACATTTCGAATGATGTACTTACACAGAAAGTTTCATGCTGGGGCTGAGGAGATGACCCAGTTAGTGACTCCAATGTTCTTATAGCAATATGGGAGGAGGAGATAGGAGACTCCCCAGAACTTCTTGGGCCAAGTTCCTTGGAATAACCCACGGCAAGCAACAAAAAGATCCATCTTCAAACAGGTGGAAGGCAAGACTCAATATCCAAGCCTGTCTTCTCACCTCTATACCCGCATGCCATTACACACACATGCACACACACACACACACAAACACACACACACACACCCTTCCCAACACAAAATGCTTTATCATATTAATGCATTAAAAAATAATAATATGAAAATGGCCTAATCTGCATTAGTTCTCCAACTTTGTAAAACATAAAAAGTACATAATTAAAAATAAAAATAAATCAAGTATGAAGAGCTGACTTAGTGGTGAAGAGTATTTGTTGTTCTTGCAGAGGACTGAGAGTCAGTTGTCAACACCCATATGGAGGCTCAGAATCATCTGTAGCTCTAGTTCCAGGGGATCTGATGCCCTTTTCTGGCCTTCCCAGACATACATATGGTACACAGATAAATATGCAGACAAAAAAAAAGAATAATAAAGCACTAGAAGTATTTTCCAGTTGTGCAGATAAGACCTCAAAGGAACATTCTAGAACCTACCCATTCCTCCTTCCCCCCTTCTTCATTTCTACCCACGCTTTCTTTTTCCATTCCTTTCTTTTTCCTTTCTGTCTTTCTCCATTTCTTTATTCCTTTCTCTCCCACATCCCATAACAAGTCTTCTGAATTCTTTTTACAAATTACGTGTGTTTTAGAGCAAACTCAAACCACCATTATTTCTTCATAACTCATTAAACGACAATATATTAGTCTGTCTTGAATCTTAATCTCCTTCTATCTGCCCGCATTCCTATCCCTGGCCTATCCTTACGACTCTTTTCTAAAGGACGCTGGTGATTTCCCATAGCTCCTTGGTGTGACCACTGCCTGCTCTTCCAGCCCCTTCCCTTATAATGATTCATTGCTATCACAGAAAATGACTTTCAGATTCCCATGCTTATATTTTCTTTATGTACACCTTTCAGAGTCTCCAGTGAAGAAGGAGACAAACCCCCATCCCTTCTGACTTCAATTGCTCAAAGCTATTTGTCTTTCAGAGGTCAGCTGAGACACCCTCTCAGAGAAGGCATTGGTGGCATGTTATAGTCATTGCCATCCTGCTGAATATGGTGCCTTTCCACTATCAATCCTTGAGTATTCTCAGAGGATTTATACTCTTGCCTGATTCTACCTTTATACATTGAAGTTACCTGGATTTCAGTCCATGGGCAATGAATACATTAAAAGCTGGAATAGAGCCCGTCATGGCTGAGCATCTAGAGTGGAATAGACATTCACAAGGGCTAGCTTCACCATAGAAGCTACAACAGGAAGCTTAAAACATTTGGCATTTTTAGATACAAGCAGAGTTCTTTAGAATTTCAGTGGAAGAACAGTAAGTACACCATGATAATACCCAAAATTGTAACAATGCTCCATCAAGAAAGAAATGTTCCCTCAAAAACAGTAAGCTCCAGGTTTGTACAATTCAAGCAAAATAGTTAAAAGAGACTTTGTCATTTTTTTTACATTCAATGATTACTTAATAAGTTATTATCATAATGGCTATTGTTATTCTCCTTGTAGTACATACTGTTTTAGAGAAGATTCTGTGTTTCCTTCTATGTCCAAGGATACAAATGATAGCAAACTTACTTAGGTATATGTGTAGTTAAGAAATTGTTTGGAAAACACAGAGAATATGGAACTGTATAGTGTGTAAAATTTTTCAGTAGACTTTACTAGGCTGGTCAGCTTCTCTGTTACATCTTGTCACTGACTTTTATGAAGTGCTTCTAATAAAGCTATCATCACTCTGTTCACAGATGCAAGTCTACTGCTTTGATGCGGACCGATTTTCAAGTTTTGAGGAAGCAGTTAAAGGAAAAGGAAGGTTAAGGGCTTTATCCATTTTATTTGAGGTAATTATTGTACACTGGTTTACACCTAATTTCTTCTTAAATCATTGCAACTGTCAGTTATATACGTTAATATAAATACATTTATAAGCTGAAGAGATCACAACCCTAATGATCACTGGTGGTCATTTCCGAGACAGGTTACCCTCGACTGGTAGGTTTTAAAAAGGGCTCACATTTATAATTGAATAGGCTTCTTCCACCTAGAGTGGACAGTTCTATGTACACAACGTTACTCATCTGTTTATGATGTCCCAACTTACAGGTAGTAACTGTAAAACATAGCATTTCCCATTTTTCTTTAAATGGTGTAAAATGTAAAGAAGCCTGATTTTTATTTATCTTGTTTTTATCTTGCTGTTGAAAAAGTGTTTGGGACATACTGTACTTTATACTCATTTGGAATTTATTGTTGAACAGTTGTCAATTGTTGCATCCTGTTTTTATAATGTCATTCTTCTCTAACAGGTTGGAGTTGAAGAAAATTTGGATTACAAAGCCATTATTGATGGGACTGAGAGTGTTAGTCGTTTCGGTAAGCTGTTAAGATTACAAGATGAATACCTATTACTATTTGCAGTGTAAGGAAGTCTCTTGTAAAAGATGGAGAAGACGGTATCTTTAAAGATGAATGTAGCTCACTTCCCATACTTGACCACTCTGTATATTTCTCACAAAGTAAAGAACCATTTATAAGAGAATTTTGTGAAATAACAAGTATGAAAACTTGAGCATGGTAGAACATGTCTTTAGTCTTAACCTTTGAGAATCAAAGGCAGGTAGATCTCTGTGAGCTCAGGGCAGTCTTAGTTTATATGTCAAGTTCCAGGGCAGCCAGCTAGGGTTACACAGGGAGGTCCTGTCTCAAATAAATAAATTATTAATAGGTTAATTAAAACTTAATTTATAGGCTATCAATGTAAAAAGGAGTCTGCTAGTCTCTAAATTCATTCTTAAAAACAATTTGATTGTAGTATACTTTTAAAATATTCATCTATTCTAAGTCTGCATTGTATATCACCTTAAGGACTATATGAGACCAATTAATTTTACAAATACTAAATTATGAAGTGAAAAGAGAATTTTACTCAAATGGACACCTATGCCTTGGTGGTTTTCTTGGCAGATAAGTATTGCAAAGAGGTAAGATATTTGCAAGAAGAAGAATGCTAACATTGAACAGAATGGAGTGTGCTTTTTATTATTCTGTCTGGTGGATCTTGTCATCTGTCTCAATAAATGCTGTTGACAACACTGGTGACAAGGCTCAAAACCCATGGTCACTATTTTACATTTAGTAACAATCCATACAAACAATATTCATCCTCTTCTAGTTATCAATAAAATAAAAATTATTACTCTCTTGAAAGCCACCAAATCTAAAGCTGGAAACAAGACTCGCATAGAATCCTTTCTTGAAGGCAAAGTCCAACATAGGGTTGATTCATCTTCTTCACTTAACATTTGAGGATCAGAATTGACTGACATTTTCAGAGGTCAGGAATGTGTAGACTCCTGCAGCAGAGAAGCCTGCTCCAACCCTTCACCTGTAATCATAAGCAAGGTCCAGCTCACTGCCCCTCCCAGTCTACCTAGAAAGCAAAATTCAACATTGGATACCACAAGCCTCACTTAATTTTCTCTCAATAAGTCAGAAAGTGGATTCTAGCCAACGGAAGGAAAGGAATCAGAGTGGATTTCAACACTTCCTTCAAGGTGTATAAAATCTAAACCTAGACTATTTCTGTGTTTTACATCAGCTCATGGGTCAAGAGAATCAAGTTATAAACTGTAACTTGTGAAGTAATAGAACCTTCTCTATTTTCTTTTAAAGTTGAGACCATCCTCTAGAGTACACAAAACTATGGAATTCTAATTTTGGGCTGCTAAGCTATTATTTGAGGGAATCTTAAAGACTAAAAGTAGTTCTTACCCTTAGAAAAGAGATTCTAGGAGTGCGCTCAGCAATGCATTTCTGTCTTAGGTTGGTAAGGCTCTGTGCAGAATCTTACCCATCCTTGGCTTGCCAGCCTTTTAATTTAATAACTCTATCTGGGGGTCCATTTTCATGTTCAAGCGATGTACTTTGGCTGTCAACATGTTGATGTTGTTAAAAAAAAAAACCAAACTTTAACACAATAGATAGGAATAAAAGCATTCCCAGGACAAAAAGGGCTAGCATGACCAAGCTATGTATGCCATTTTTAAAGCTTGACCAAAATAGAAATACTGACCTCAGGCTATGGGTAATTTTATCAGCAGTATCTCAGCAGAGATACTGATCAATCAATGCTCAGCAGAGCAGAATTCTTTAAATTCATCAGCTCACTATGCAAAGTTAAAACATCCAGAGAGGTGTTAGAATTATGCCAAATACACTGCAAAGTGTCTTTAAACTTTTTCCTAATTATAATGACTACCACTGTAAATTTTAGAACTAACATGAATCCAATGGTATTTGGCATGACACTCAAGATGGCTCCTTATGAGGGAAAAGGAAGGTACTCTTGGCAGAATGACCTAAGACAGACTCAGTCTTGTTTATGAAATAAAAAAGGGGGAGAGGCAGAGAGATTTGGGGGCTGCTTGACAAGAATCTGACATGGGCCAAGGACAAGGAAATGGGCTGCTTGTCAGGAATATGACATTGAACAAGGACAAGGAAGTGAGCTTCAGGCAGGAATATGACATTAGGCTAGAACAAAGGAGTAATTTCAGGCAGGAATCTAAATATTAGGCTAGAACAAAAAAGTAATTTCAGCAGGAATCTAAATTTTAGGCTAGAACAAGAAGTAGGCTTCAGACATGAAAATAACTTTGGGTTAGGACAGAAAAATTGGCTCAGATATTTTGCTCATCCTGATAAGCCCTTAGAAACAGTGATCATGGGAGTATTTGTGGAATTTTGTTTATTGTCTTGCTTTTTCTTTGTCTATTTGTGTTTATTGTTTTGCTTGTTCCTTGACTATTTTCATCTATTGTATTGCTAGTTCCTCAACCTAGAATGGACCATAATACTTGCATGTAATTAAAATGGTATAAAGCAAAAAGGAGATGAGGGGATGGGATGGGGGTTTCTAGGGAGTGGAAATGGGGAAAGGGAATGACATCTGAAATGTAAATAAATAAAATATCCAAGAAAAAAAAAGGAGTGTACTCAGACTTCCAAATCCCAATCCATGTTCTCCATGTAAGGAGAGTTCTAAACAACTCAATGCTGCATCATTCAGAATATAAAATCTTATTATTATTTCATGGACTGATTGCTCATCTCCTACTTTTCTCTCTAAAAGAGAAACCTCATTTCTCGTTGAGAGTCTGTTCTTTCTGATCTTCCTCTTACCATAGGTGTTCTGTCCTAGACAATATTGTATTTGTAGACTGAGGGATCAGTAGGGACTTTGCAGTGATACAAAGATAAAATATTAATATTCTTCAAGCAGAACACACAGTAAAGTATTAGTGAAAATTTTCCAAATGCAAAGAAGAAAAACTTCCAGGTAATATTCTCAGTGATTCTCAGATGAAAGGTCTCATCAGAACAACTTATGTGCTGTTTGCTCAATTGCAGACTAGGCCCAGGGATCTGTATGCTGAAAAACCTTTACAAGAAATTCTGAGGTGGCTCCTTAAGTGCCATTATCATAAGAAATAGTGGGTTTTAAGTCCTCAGCAGCTTTCCCTTTGTGCCTGGCTGCACTGTGGTCCTCGGTTACCTGTTTTTCTCCCTCATCTTTTTTTCTCATTGTCATACTCCCCATGGAAGGATCTAGTAAGCTGGTTGGTTGATCATCTATGAGGGACTGGGGTTTAGATGAATGCTGGAGGACTAGTGGAGTGCTCTTGTCCCAGGTGTAAGTCTCTCATGTATTTACTCAGATGACATTCATGATTACTTTTCAAGTCACAAAATGTCACCATTGTCCAATTTTCTCGGTAGATGACTGAAAAGAGGAATCATAACTGAAAATTCTATGGGACATCTAGGACACAATTTGGGGACAAACATGCAAATACCAGCTGTAACAAACACTGTAAAGTTTTAGCCTCTCAGCAAGAAAATATGCTTGCTATTGAGCATCATACAATGGCCATGACACTGTGGCCAACACTGCCTATGACAGAATAAGCATAACACACTAGCCAGCATTCATTGTCTATCATACAGTGAACAACACACAGTTGGTGATAACACAGTAGCCAAAAAAAGGGACATCATTCAATAGCAATCAGATGGTATTCATAATATAGGGTACCTCTTAGTAGCTATCACACTGTGGCCAACAAAAGAAAAGAAAGAGTGAATTCTGTATTAAGGAGAAAGAAATATACTCTTTCTTCTTTTTCTTCTTAATCTTCTTTACCTTTGTTCATGTTCCAAGAAAATTCTGTGCTCCACATATCCACATAGGTCTCAAACCTTAGTCCTCTCTGCCCTGTCTTGAGATCTTCTAGCATCAGTTCATCTTCTCCCGGGTACCAGAACATCAATTTCTACCTCTTTATTTAATTAATATAGTCCACAATCACATTCTCATAAGATACATGTAAAAGAAATTTTATCTTTAGTAGATTATTTAATCACCAAAAAAAAAGAATCAACCCTTAAAAGCAAGAATCAGAAACTGGAGAATACCCACAGATTAACAGGAAAAAACTGATCAGTTCCTGAGAACTAGAATTTGAGATCTGAACTCTGATCTTTTTCATTTTTGAGGTTATAATTTAATCTCGCTTCTCTCTTCCATTTTCCTTCCCATATACCCCTCCGTATAATCCACAAAATCCATGGCCTATTTTTTCACTAATTGTTATTTCATGCGTGCGTGCGTGCGTGCGTGCGTGCGTGCGTGCGTGCGTGTGTGTGTGTGTGTGTGTGTGTGTTTATCCTATTAAATACATATAATGCTATGTAAATGTATGTTTTCAGACTTGACTACTTAGCACTGGACAACCAATTGGTGTGCCTGTTCCTGGAGAAGACCTCTTCCCTTGCTCACAGCTTTCCTCAGTTACCTAAAGTTCTTTGTGTAGGGCTGAAGCCACATGGGCTTATCCCAGTCTTGATTTGGCTCTGAACTCTGGTAATCTCATCTTGATATTGGATAGTCCACAGACATCATTAGTCCATTAGGCCAACAAAATGTAAAGTTTCTAATGGGCTAAAATAAGATTTTATTTGACCTTGGAGAAATGTAATTCAGTCAGATAGGCTTCTATTTGTAAGAGTTAGATTTTAGCTCAAATGTAATCAATAAGTTCTAATTTTAATTATCAACAATATCCCTGAATAGTGTGATCAGGAAGTTGAAAATCTTGAACGCACTTCCTTTTACCTGGGTTTTGATACATGTCTGTATCATCTGGGGAGAGATTTAAAAATGTTTGTGGCCAGGCTGCACTCCTAGAAGTTTTATCTCCAGTGGTGGAAAGTCTGTGACACTGGTGTGATTGTCAAACTCTTTGGGTTACTCTAATATGGTGTCACCTCACATAAACTAAATTGGCTTTGGAAACTACTGTGTAACGAACTAAATCTCCTGGATAGGGCAGAAGACATGTGTTGGACAGGGGAGTGAGAAAGATGGGCAAATACAAGAGACAGATCTAGCTAGTGATTAAATCACTGTCTATATGAGTAAGGGCAGAGCAGAAAGAGCTGGATGCCCAAGGTGGTGGTGTGGACAAGCACTGTTGGAAGACCCCAAATACAATGCACCCAAAATTGTATAGGGATTTTTCCAATCAGCATGCAAGTTCATGAGCAAGAATATACATAGCACAGATAAATATAAGAACAGTCTGCATATAATTATAAGTGAGTGCATATTTTCTCAAAACATTTTCCATTTTTTGAGTTCACTGTCTTAACAATGACTCTTTTTTGACGCCGGGCCTCATGAAGACCAGACTGACTTCAAACTCACTGTGCCACTTGCGATTACCTTGGGCATCTGATCCTTTTGACTCTACCCATTATAGCAAGGATTACAAGTAGACACTGACACACTGGTTTTATTTGGCTCTTGGGATCAGATCTAGGACATCATATGTTCTAGGACAGCAGTCTAGCAAGTGACTTGTATCCTCACCCCTAAATAATTACTTTTTAAATCTTGATCATGGCATCCTTTAAGTTTGTATCATTTCTCCTTTCACAAGTAACTGACAGGAGAAATTTCAAGCTACCTATGTGAAGATAACGTCTCATGTTTGCTTCTAAAAGTGACAACACTTTGAAACCTATAAACCATCGAGAATCGGTTAGTATTTGTAATCTATAGCACAGAATTAAAGATGATGGTGTAGCACAGTGACATAGTACATACTTGCACACTTAAAATACTATGTTCAGTCTCAAGCACTCAGTGAATAAATGGATGATGAATGAATAAATGATGAATGAATGAATGATTGGGTGCTTGAAATTCACTTGTTTCCTCAAGGATCATTAATACAGTTCTTTTTATTGAAATGTCCATTAATTCTACACTACTATTACTATTTCAGCTATAAATCAAGTATTTATGGATCTTTATTCTCCTTTATCCTTTTTCTGTATCTGCTAAATATGGTAGTCTCATGGTTTTCCCAACCATATATGATCAGCAAGACTTCTCATCTGACAATGACATTCCTCTAGCTTTTCATTACCCAAGATGATTTGATTTATAGACTCTGTATTTTGTTTAAACTTTTCAATCAGCATTCCAGTTCAGATAAACAGCATAGAAAGTAGATCATGCTGTTAGTCCTGGCACTGGTCTACATAGTGATTTTCAAGACAGAGCTACATACTAAGACCCTGTGTTAAACAAATAAGCAGACATAATCAACAACAAAAACAGACACTCACAGGGCACACACACAGGCACATACATACACACACACACACACACACACACACACACACACACACTGAGATTTTTGCTTAAGAGTTTATTTAACTTGTAAGTCAATTTAGGGAAAATCAGACCATATCACAGTATTGAATTTTTAAACCTAAGCCATGATCCTTTCCACTTTTTTTTTTAAGAGTTTTTTTTCATTCTCTTTACACTATATTACAGTATAGAGTCTATTTGTATGTCGTACTTGTTGCTATTTTAAACCATGTTGATTTTGCTTTTGATAGCTTCCGGGAAAGGGAATCTTCATTGGAGTGACCCTGAGTATATCAACCACATCCAAGGGCAGGACCCACACTCAGGAGTAGTTGGCCAACACAAAATAGCCTCCAGTTTTGTTTAGCTTGCTTGCTTGTTGTTTTGTGGTTGGTAGTTTGGTTTGTGTTGGAATTTTGCTTGTCTGTTTTTTTAAGAGAGAAAAAGGTCATGAAGTTGAGTGTTGCGCTAGGGAAGAAGAATCTGGGAGGAGTTGGAGTAAGGGAGGGAAGGAATATGATCAAAATATATTGTATGAAAAAAAATTTAAAGAAAAAGAATAGAGGAAAAAATCATGTTACAGAAAAACTATTTTTGTTTAAAGCTGATGTAGAAACATAATTGTTATTTTCCTTGTACTGTTATTGTGCACAGTGACTTTGATTAATTCATCCATTAAATTGAATAGTCTTTTAAAACTGTTTCCCAATATACATGTTTAATTCAATTTTATTTTGAAACATGTAATGGGTAAATGGCAAAAGTCATACTAAACTTAAATGAAAAAGAAGACATTTCAAGCACATTAAATTGGTTCTACATTGTCTATGAAGATAAAAAATGTTCTTTATCTGCAGATAAGCTTACTTAATTTCCTTGCCTTAAAAATTCTTATCAGTGTAATTTTGTTTGTGCTCTTAATTCTTCATCTTTTTTCTTCCTTAAAGCATTTCTTAAAAGACAAGTGTTTATTTAGAGTACAATGCATGCTTCTTCCCGTATAGTAATATTTTTATTATTTATTCTTTTTCATATTTGAGATTACTCTCTACTACAATTGACTTTTCTTTAACTTTCATTAATAGTATTTTGTTGTGCTTCCCACATACCAAAGTGTTAAAAGAATGGAAATGCCCTAATACATGAGAACAGTGCAAGGAAGGGCAGAGGAGCACCCGCTGGTATTGATTCTGAAACTGCAAAGAATCCAGAATCCAAGGAATGCTGGCTTAAACAAACTTTGGCTTTCTTTTTTTTCCATTTTCCCCAACAATAATCACTTAATTACTTTTCCAAGAGTTTTCTCAGTCTCCTACTTCCTTTAAAAATATTTTTCAGAGTGACTACATAGTGCATAGCATTTTGCAACTGCTGTGGGAGTGTTAGCCATTTTGGACACTGTTTATTTAGAAAGCCCACTTTTAAAAAAACATTTTTAAATGAAGTAGAATTACATTATTTTCCCTTCTCCTTTATCTCCCGCAGGCCATCCCATGTCCCACTTCACTGTCAAGTTGATAGCCTCTTTTTCTTTATTTATCACTAACACTTATATCTATTCATGTGTGTTTGCATGTATGTATGTATATGCAAAAAAATTGTATAGAAATACAACCTGATGAGTGTGTTTTGTTGTTTGTGTGTATATGGCTTCCAGAGCTGACCACTCTTCTTTGGACAACTAATGAGGGAGCTAAACCCTGGGTGAGGTTAATTTCCCCTCTCTCAGCACTCATCTGCTGTCTGCGGTTCTTGGTCTAGGGATGAGACCCCATGAAATTTTCTTCCTTTCACAGTTAGCATGCTCATTGATATTGTCATCATTACAGTCTTGTTCCTACAGCCATTTCTAGGAGAGACTGGTTCTCAACTAACGTCATGATACTCTTACTCTTAAAAATCTCTCTGCCTCTTCCTCTGTCCCTGAACCACAGATGTGTGGCCGTGTGCTGTTTGCAAATGGTGATAATAACAACTCCTATTAATCCTAAGAGCTTTTCTCCTCAACACTCCCCATCCCATTTTAAAGAGCGTCTCCTTAAGTAACGCATTTAGGCCTCCAACTCATGAGCCTCCTTCTCAGCCTCGAAGGTGCTGCGATGATGTCATGGGCCTGTTCACTCAGCACACGTTTGTTCCCTTTCCTTCATGTTTAATATCAGACAAAAGTGATGATGTGAGATACCCTTGTCTCTTTCTTGATTTCTAGGGGAAGCTTTCAGTAAGTTACCCTTCAACCAATGCTCACTCTTGCTTTCAAAAATAAACTTGAACAGTATAGGCCTTTGTTTTGGCACTCTGTGAACTAGAATGATTTTTTTTTCAAAAGATATACCTGTTATCTACTGAGGTAATCATATATTTTTTTATCTTTTGATATAAAATGGTCTTTTTTCAGCATCATGTTGCAAGACAAGATATCTAACAACCTATAAAGATACATTTAAGCAATTAGTATGCTCTCTGTACATTTACATATATATACATATATCTTATATATATTGATGTATATATGTTATACACATATCTATGTATAAAAGTCTTAAACTTCAATTCTAACTAAATATATAAGTAAGAATGTGTCCTTGTGTTATAGCAGATTTAATAACTAAGTTCCAGTATTGGAATCCCAGCTGAGCTGTGTATCATTACTTCATAGGAAAGCAGGCTGCCTTAGATCCATTCATCTTGCAGAACCTCCTGCCAAACTCCACTGACAAGTATTACATTTACAACGGCTCACTGACGTCCCCTCCCTGCACAGACACCGTCGAATGGATTGTTTTTAAGGATACAGTTAGCATCTCTGAAAGCCAGGTAATCTCAGAGTTTCCCATAATGAAGTAATTTGAAGCTATTGTAAAAGCATGGTTTTGTAGCTTTGCTGCCGTGTGTCATTTTGGAGCATTTACCGAGGCTTTTGAAGCAGGCATGTTAAATGATTTGGTCTTCTTTCCAGCTGGCTGTATTTTGTGAAGTTCTCACAATGCAACAGTCTGGGTATGTCATGTTGATGGATTACTTACAAAACAATTTCCGAGAACAACAATACAAGTTTTCCAGGCAGGTGTTTTCCTCATACACTGGAAAGGAAGAGATCCACGAAGCAGGTATGTATTGAAATACCTTCTTTTTTTTTTTTTTTTCTGTGCCCCTCACAAGACTCGGCAGAGATGATTATTTTGGTATGGTGGAAAATATACAAGACTTACACAGCTTTTGAAAGGTTTAAATTAACTTTTCTAGCTTTGGGCAAGCAATTTAGCTGCCCTGAATCGTGGTTCCCACATCTACGAATGAGAATGTGAAAACCTCATTCTTTCTCTAGGAATTTTTTACAGGTTAGTTAAAAAAAAATAAGAGCTGGTAAATGAAAGCAAGTTTTCCAAATCCCATGACAGTGAGTAGCATAGCAACCTAGGCCATCCAAATTCACTTTAAAGCATATGTTGGACTAAACGCTACAGGAGGAAAAGGAGTAAGAAGTTGAGATGTTCAGACATTGGGGTGTCACATTTGGTAGGGACGATCATGGGTTTGAGCTAGAGACAGAAACATGAACTGAACCTCAACATGAGATTATGCTACACACACCTGTTCCAAGCCAGGTTCTAAGTTCCAAGGGAAAAAAAATGAGCATCTACTATACTCAATTACTGTTAATAAACAAAAATGTCTTTGTTCTCTTTCTTTGGAGGAAAATAAGTGTGTCTTTGTCATAATCAACCAACAGAAAAAATAGTGGATGTTTGGGTTTCTTGCATATGTTCTGTGCTTTTTCTGGCTGACACAGGAGTCAGAAGCCTTTATAAAGCCAGATGACACAACCAGAGGTATCTCTAACTTCTAACTTTCTATTTATATAAGACTATAGTAATCCATGAAGGAAGAGTTGAAGTTGCCTTTATTGTCAGGTATTAAGATTTCCCAAACTAGATTCCTTTCTTTAATTTCTGCCCTGCACTTAAATTTTTGTCATGAATGATATTCATTGAATAATCAACTTCTTTTTAAATTAATCTTTAATGTCCATGCTCTTATTGTTTTAATATAATATTTAGAATTATTTGCTATCCAACAAAAAGCACAACAACAATGTCAACTAACTATATCTAGTGTGACATAAGCATTCAAAATAAAATTTGACTCCTGGTAAAAGTGATTTCTATAGCCATAACAAATACTTTAATAGTCTTTATAGTGAATAATAGGTAATTGCTTAGAAAAATGAAAATGAACCTAAGCCACCTCCCTTTCTAAAATACAGTAGAAAAAACAACAAATTAAAAAATATGATTTCTTTTCCATTGTACTTTAGATCACATTTTATCAAAACTCTGGATGGAACCTCAGTTTTTTAAGAATAAGATCATAGTCTGTCACTTAACATAAGGTCTTTCATGCTCACTGATACTAATGTTAACCCTTCTTCAGCAAGGTTTCCTCTTTTCCACTAAACTCTCTGAGGCCCTCTGAAGCAGGAAAACCCATTCTCACAGGTCACATTGAAGATGTTTTCTTTATGCCTCATGCTACTCCCTGCCATCTTCCCATCTTTACCCACTCCCTTTTCTTTGAAAGTCAGACAAGACATCCCTTGACTTGGAGACCATTTCTTATCCCCACTATGTCTGAATTTGTCCCAGGCATGGGACTAGTCTAAGGTGGCATCATAATCAGGAAGTTCAAGGTAAATAATGCTCACCTGGACTCTGTTCAATATGACCAAGCATATGTTTCCCACTAACAACCAGACTATAGTAATTGCCTAGGTACATGGCTCTCCAATTGCCCTCCAAGCCTAAGATGCAATATTTTATCTCTTTACATGAATTTCTGAGTTAAACCAAATCACTGAATATTCACTGCATGTCTGAACTTCCATATACTAAAAGCATGATGATGCTTGATAAGTTCAGTGTGTAATACACATGTAGCTCTGAATTGCTATAGGGCAACATAGTTTTCATGATTACGTTAAAGGCTTAACTTAGTAGTATTCACAATAAGCAATAGTAGCTACCAACTATTGCATAACACTCCCTTACCTTGGATCAAAATGTATTTATACATATGTGTATTATACTTAAGCCTAACATCACCCAGTTTATGATGCTGGCCAACATTTTCATGGTTTACAGTTTGGGAAGCTGACACTGAATGATTCGTCTCAGTTTATACAGTTAGAAAGGGGTGATGTCAGTATTTGACCTCAGGTGTCTCTGACTTTAAAGCCTGCCATAGCTCTTTCTCTTTGCCTAATACTTTGAAAGGAATATAATTTTGTAACAAAAATCATTGACCTTAAAAAACAAGGTCAGACGGAGACATTGCAGTCTCCGTGTTCCTTGGTATTCTGAGTTACAATAAGTCGGTGAAGAGATTACTGAGGAAGGCAAGCAGGTCTCACATAGAACATACAGGCATCACTCTTAGTCCTGTCAGCTGCTCATGGATGCTATCATACTATCTCACGGCTCTGAGGCAGCATTGTTATGGCTGTCAGAGTAATACAAATCATATATTTGTCATTTTGTTTTAACATAATTAAAATAGCAGAACTAACTAGGAAAGGGTGCTGTTGGAGCTATATCTATTCATTTAAATTGGAGGGATCTTCTATTTCCTGTCTTACTCAACATGCCTTTTCACCATCCTTGAAAATAGACCTCTCTGCTGAACTATCCTGGTCCTTGACCAGCAGTCAGGCTGTTCTTCATTGCCTCGCTTCAGAGTTTATGCACCTGCCTCGCTTTCTTGGTAGATTTTCACCTTTCACAGTTCACTGTCCTGGAATAAAGGACAATCATTGTCCTGTAGGAGCAAGCTTCTCTCCTGATAAGTGAGGAACAAAAGAGAGAATTAAACAATAGGTTGAGGTTCACTTGTTCCTTAGCCTTTGCAGCTACAAAGAACATGTGTTATTGGCAGGATTGAGAAGCTTTAGATTTTCAGACAAGGCAAAGCCAAGACCTTCTTTATTTAATATTCTTTGAAAAATTGTAATTTCTCAAAGTCAGCAAAAGAGTGCATTACATACACTCAGATTTATGATAAAAGATAGTTTCAAAAAATTAATTTTAAAAACACTATCTGTGTCATAATAAAATTAAGAAGTCATTTTCCTGGTGACTGAGAAAAAGATACAGTGAATCTATTCACTCCCCTCACTTGAACTCTGTCACTGTTCAGTTACAACGATTATTATATTTGACAATAGTGTATATTTAGCATATAATAATAATTATATAGTAATCTTACAGATTCTCATTGTATAATGTTTCCCATTTGCTGAACTTATGAAAAAAAAGTGAGCTACGTGCTCTATACAATTGAGAACGGGGACTTGGGAATATTTAGAATTATTTATGAGCTGGGACAGTTCTTTTTCTATCACAGTGGTTTGCATTTCAGCAAGCATTTATTATTATTGCATTTGTTGAGCATACCCCTATGATAGTCCTCTTTTTGAAGCTGAATTTGACAAGAACTGAGGGTACAATCCAGGTTTTGATTTTTATCAGATTTAATCTGAAAATAAGGCATTTTGTGGGTACCATTGTTAAAGTAGAAAATCTGAGTAAGCCCACAGAAGACATTAACAATTCTTTTTGATGTTATTATTAAACTGACCACTGAAAACTCAATGTGCTTTTAGACTCTTCAGTCCAATTTAAAACATGTTGTATCACACAATGGTAAATATATAATGATATTAAATGAATCTCTAAGAAAGCATTTAAACTGTCATATAGTATTCTAATATTTAGTGAAAATTTATAAAAATCTTTTCCTTAATCTTGGACATTGAGTGTATATTTTTACTCTCAACATTTATAAATATCTAACATTGTCATTTTGGTTACGGCAGAAGTAAAAAGTGTGATAAAAATTGTCAGAACCTTTCTCTTAATAAATGCATCTTAGATCCCCGAATTTCTAGCATATGTACCAAATCATGGCACAAAGCAGGTGACTCCCTATTTGCAAGAGCACTCTGAGGTGAAAGCCTAGACCATACTCATTTTTATACATACAGCAGCCTTTCAGAATTCATTTCATCAGAATGTCAATGTTCTGTTTTCTGCTTTGATGTAAGGCTACTGTTTCTTAGAAAGCCACTTGATTTGAGCATCATAAAGTGAACATGGTAGATTCTAAGAATCATAGAATTTAGAAGAACCATCTGATTGGGAAGGCTTTAGGAGAAGCTGCTTTCTGAAATAATAAGTACTATAGACAAAAATTTAAACATGTATAGAGTAGGAGAAGTTCACATTTATTCCCAGCCTCTGTAGTACCATATGCTTTCTTGCTCTTAGCACACTAGCAAGACTCTCCCATTGAAGAGCAGGGGCTCATTGAGGCATGCAGAAAACACAGTCTGAGCTTCAAAGACCAAAGAGCATTTACTTCCAAACTCAGCATCAGTACTTGATTATATCAATATTGTGACATTGTTGATATTATAAACCACTGTGTATTCACCTCTAAAATGAATTACACTTGGTCCACTCAGAGGGCTGCCATGAGACTCAAACTGAGCTAGCATTTACAATGTATTGCCACGCCTTAGATGAGTGAGCTGCACACTCAGTGACTGATATCATTGTCACGTGTCACATGCATAAAGAAACAAGAAATCACAGTGAAGAAACAAGAGGTCTGTAAAATTTGCGTGCTGAGCATTTAAAATAATTTGGTATAGAATTATGGAATATATGCCAAGCATTAGCTAGCACTGTAATAAATTTAATGTAAAACCTTAAAAGGAGTAGAATATGGTGTGCTTTTGAAGTCAGAGAGCACGTTGGGAGTATCTTTGTAGCATAAGGTACATGAACTACCAGATATTTTCTACTGTTTCTTGGGAAAGGTCATCATGGATTATACATTAGCAAACCTACTTTTGGGGAAGTCAGTAGTTGTAAATAGCGTTTGTTAGTGTCACACCTAGATAGCACTAGCTCTCATTATAGTCGGGAAAGAGAAAAAGATCATTTACTACTTAGACAATCATGCATTACAAATTAAACTGCTGATCATGTTGTTCTCAATGCCTGGAGAAGAACATGAAGTATATGTCCATGCACAGTCAGCAAATGATGGCATTTTGACACTCCCCTAGGCACGCCTACCTGAACTTTCTTATCTTTTCACATTTTTAGCCATAGATCATGCAACTCAAAATATGCTCCCTCCCTCCCAGCAAACTTCATGTGTTTCAGGACACACCCCAGAACAAGGAAGGCCAAAGAGAACTCAAACTAGTTGTGACCTCTACATCAACTTGGTTAACAGAGAGATTTTTTTCATGACCAAGGAGTTCACTTGTCTTTCTCCTCCACATCTTCTCTGGCATCTTTTCTTTCCCTGCCCTTTCCTTTTGTCATCAAGATACTCAGAATTTTGCTTGGTAATTTTGTCATTTTTTTTCTTGATGTAGTACATGTTCTTCCACACAATATAACAACTAACTAACCACCAACCTTTATGAAAGCTAAGCGTGACACTCTACAACCTTAAGTGGATACATGTGGCCTTTGATGAGTCTCATGTGGTCTGAGTAATAGTTGTTTATTTGGTCCTGGTTCATTGTGCATTTCTCTGTGAATGAAGTTTAGAATTTCAAAACTAAAAACACATGAAGCTTTCTGAGTGTCAGTCTTAGAAATCCACGACAGGAATGGGCTTCCAATGGGTAGGAACAACAGCGGCACCTACATGCCAGTTAGTAACCAGAACCAACTTGAGTTCAGGGTTGGAACTGGTTCTATTCCAGAACAGATAGGGGTCTCTGATAAGGCTATCTGGTAAGGAGTCCCTTTGGCTGTGAATGGCACTTAAGCACATTCTAGAACTCTATATGTTCTTCAAGAACCAGGTTCCCCGTTTCCGCCACTGTTGCTTAAAGAATGAGTAGCTGTGATCCAGATTGAGTATAACTTGCGGAAAATAAAAATGAAAGGCAACATTTGCTTCCCGTAAAGTTGATGAGACCAATACAAGTAAATTATAATTCTGTTGGTTTTTAAATTTGTGTTAGCATGTATTTAATATCTAAATATACACTGATCAAAAAAGGAATTCTGGATTTTTAAACTAGATAATTGGCTGATTAGAGTTTACACATACAATGAAATAATTACCCAAATTTCTGGAGAAATTAT
Organism: Grammomys surdaster; assembly: GCF_004785775.1. Taxonomy (NCBI): domain Eukaryota; kingdom Metazoa; phylum Chordata; class Mammalia; order Rodentia; family Muridae; genus Grammomys; species Grammomys surdaster. Next base: position 3,016,140 of record NW_021604592.1, read on the forward strand.
TCAGGGATTACAAGAACCCACTTCTAAGAGTGTCTAATAGGCTTGCAGAAGCCCTGGGGTCCATTTCTAGCCCCCAGTGCAGGTCTGCTCATAGCTACCCATAATTCCAGCTAGAGTGAGTCCACACTCTTTTCTAGACTGCACCATTGCCTTCATGCAGTATAGTCTCTGTGTACAACTCCACACAGAGACACATACACTACATATTCATGTAATCCAAGCTAAAAATAAAATAACAGGTTAGTTGAAGGTTCATATTACTAAATTATTGCTTATCCATTAATAAAAGCAATATTTTTAAAATAATGTTCTTATTATAATTAAGCTCAAAATATATGTTTCATAGCACGTAGAGGTGAGTTAGTAAGTCAAAGGGAAATTTGCCACAGAAGGGAAGATTTTTTATTTTTAAAATAGTCTTATGGAAGCCTACTACTACAGAACTCTCCTAAAATATATACATATTTTAAAGGAGTATAAACTGAGTAACCATATTATGAGGGGTGGTAATACTCCAACTAGACATTGTATGCTACCAAATCAAAGACTCATGAATTAAGAATGAATTCCATCATTTTGAGTTGTTCATTGGCAGGGTCTGATAGGATTTCTAAACATAAAGGGCTATTGATTACACTCCAGACTTTAACAGTAACCCTATTGCTGAAGACACCGTGTGCTTATGTCACAGAACATGGAGAAATCTAGCTGGCACTCAACTGGAAACTTCAGCCTTCTGGCTCTCATTCATACTGCTTGAAGGTGCCAAAGGAGAAAAAGTAATCATCACTCTCACCCAACTCTGAATCCTGAGACCTACAATAAAGACATCCTGCAAGATCCACCGGCTAGTGTAATAGTGGCTCAAATGTAGTGGGTGTAATCAACCACTTTTTAAAAACTAGATTTAAGGCCGACTCCACAATATGGAACTCATCCATACCCTACACTGTCAGCAAGACCAAGAACCTCTGGCTAGATAGGCCATACACCCTGGGGAAACGTCTACTTAAATTATTCTGCTAAATAAATATAGCCATAACACAACTCCTAATGACACATCTTCATATGCGTAGACAAGTGAATGACTCAACCTGCATTGGAGATTTTCTTTGCTGTGTATGAAAATTGACACAGAAACCTTTGACCAACATGTAGAGCACAAGAGACTTTGGAATGCCTAGCCTTCAATAGGATGTCTCTGCCACACTGTCCTCTTGATGCTCAAAGATCTATACAGAAGAGGAAGAGGAAAGATTCTGAGAGTCAGAGACATAGGAAACAGTGTCGTCCAGCCACAGCAGAGCAGATGCTCTTAAGAACTCAGAGACTGGGTCAGTGCACACAAGAACTGCACAAGCTCAAACCAGACAAACTCCCAGTACAAAGGAGTGGAAATGGGCATGAATCCCACTTCTAGCTGAGTAACACTTGCCAACAGAAAACTGCTAGGAGAAATAATGTCAGTTTTCTTCAATTGAGTGACACTGTGCATTTAAAGTACTCCCAAGGAAGGTCCCATGACGACTTCACAATTTTAAGAGAAAGAAAACATGACACTGGGTGGTTAGGAAGGTGGAGATGATATGCAAATAGTTGAGAAAGAAGAATGAATATAAGAGAAATCCATAAGTCCAAACCATTGAAATAACTAATATAGTCATATTAGTCATAATTAAGATAGCTAGGAAATGAAAACTTGATATCAAAGAAATAAAAATTCCTTTGAAAAGTCTCACTTCATATTGACCCAGATACTTAACATCTGAAGCATGTCCTATTTGTCACTAGTAAGATCACACAGAAACGGACAAGCCAGAGAAGTTAGATAAGAATTCTGAAATGTAAATAAAATATCCAATAAAAAAAAAAGAATTCCCTGGATGTATCTCAGCTAACACTTTTCTACTTCTCTCAAGACCTTTGTGTTTTATGTGGTGCATTAAAATAACTGAATTTTAAAGAGTACATCTTAAAGGGGTGTAAGTCACTTTAAAGTATCCCTTTTCTCCAGAAAAAGAGATTTATTTTAGGAGGAGAAGAACTACAAATTATATTGTCAGGAATTCCCTATACTTTCTACAGGTATACTCCTCTACCAGGAAGAAGGAGACAATCTGTTCTCCAATGATAGCATATGTGCTGCCCTTATTTTGAGATTTGTTGATGGTTTTCTGCCATCTGGTGGAAGATCACAGAATAGTCACAGATAGCATTAAGTGATATAGTCTAAACATAACTTAGAAAATATATTTTTGGTCTGAATTCACATTTTCTCACAATGAAAGATTTCTCACAATAATTTCTTCTTATTCTTTTTTTAAACATTTTTTATTAATTATATTATTTATTTACTTTTCAAATGTTATTCCCCCTTTTGGTCCTACTCCCATGAGCCTCCCACCTTATCCCCCTCTTCACCTCTAAGAGGGTGCTCCCCCACCCACCCATCCACTCCTGTCTCAAAGGAACACCTCACTCTAACCACTCCTCCCCCCCAAAAAAATTACTTGTTTGCAGAAAAAAATCTCTAGCTCATGTAATTTTCCCCATATTCATTCAAAGCATATGCTTATATTTTGTGAATAATTAAGGTACTGCCGCAACGACAGAGTTGATCTGTTAGATTGCTAATGCTGTGTTCAAGTCTACTTATGCACGGAATTGTTAGTCGTGGTTGCCCTCATGTGTTTATGAGGCGAATTACAAACTAGAAGGGCCAAAAGAAAAGAAAATCCATTAGGATCACATTCTGAAAAGGTTGCTGGTTTATTTTCAGATGTCTTACCCATGGGGATTGGTTTATCTAAGACATCTATACACTTACATGAAACAGCTTTGTAATTTCAGATATCTCTTGAAAACAGTGCCTGGCCATCAAGTTCCTTTCTTTCTTTCTTTCTTTCTTTCTTTCTTTCTTTCTTTCTTTCTTTCTTTCTTTCTCTTTCTCTTTCTTTCCTTCTTTCTTTCTTTCTCTTATTTTTTAATTAATTATTTTATTTGTTTACATTCCAACTGTTGCTCCCCCTCCCAGAGTTCTTCACCCCATTCCCCACCCCCCACCCTTTTCCTTTGAGAGGGTGCTCTCCTCTTCTCCCATCCCCCATCCTCCTTCCCTGGGGCATCAAGTCTCTACAGGATTTGGCACATCCTCTCCCTGTGAGGTCAGCCCTCGGGGCTTTATGCATTCCAGGGCCTCGGACCAGCTTGTGTAAGCTCTTTGGTTGGAGGCTCCCAGGACTCAACGTGGTGACCTTAGCCAATGAATTTTGTTAATTCACCCTTGTCCGGAGAGATTTTTCTCTCCCTCTGCTTTACAAAGGTCTGTGAGATCTAACCTTTTCTGTGTAAGTTACTCTAAACATGTCACATATCTGTACGTGCTGCAGAGCATAGAGACTCTTTCAGACGGGACTAAAGTTTGGCTCAGTTCCCACCCAGGGTGATCTTAAAGTTACTTTAAGAAGTTTTGAAATTTTTTCACAATAGTATTTCCACATGAGACAAATATCCTAATTCCCTGTAGTTATTTATTTAATCTTTTAATGATGCCAGAGATAGATTTCATCACCAGTTCTCAAAAAAGACCAAATTGATGGTTGTAGTTATCATATGGCTTTCTAGGGTTGGAAATTTTGAATTATTTCAAGCTTTCTCTAATAACAAAAAGAGCCAAATACATATCATGTTTTATAGTTGATTTTTTCTAAGTCCTGAGCTAAGTATGTTTGTCAAGTCTCAAATAAGCTATATATAGACGCCACGAGTTTGACGATATCCTATATTCATTGTTTCTAAAAATGAATGTCCATGTCAAATATTTTCAAAACCATGTTCTAGGCAATAGCAAAAGAAGAGAGGGGGGAGCAATTGTTCTTATTATGTTTTAATGGTATTGAGAGGGCAGGAGCTAATCAGAGTACGGTGTTTTCAGGTGGGAACTTTGGAAAGTTAACTAGATTGAGTTTCAGGTGGAGAAGCTGTGACTGAATCCTGGCGGTGTTCTAAGGATAGAGAAGAAACCATACAGACAGTGAGGTCTACACACACACCCTTCAAGATTCATCGTAGTCACGGGGCCCTCAACCAGGACTTCTACCCTCCAGAACGTTGAGCCAGAGTAACCTTCTTTCTTATGAACAGAATCCAGTTTTAGGTACAAAAAAAACCATCATAAGTGAAAGTATCATGATTAAAAAAGGCATAATATTTTACTTCATATTGAACTAAAATACAATACAAAAAAATGTTCAGAGAGTACATTTTACTTAATACAAATCCTGGAAGCCAACAATGACTATACCAATGATTTACTTTTTTTTTTTTTTGTCCCTGAAGTGTGTAGTTCAGAACCAGAAAATGTTCAAGCTGACCCTGAGAATTACACCAGCCTTCTGGTCACGTGGGAAAGACCTCGGGTGGTTTATGACACGATGATTGAGAAGTTTGCCGTTCTGTACCAGCCACTGGAGGGAAACGACCAAACCAAGCATGAGTTTTTAACAGATGGCTATCAGGACTTGGTAACTATAAGATGAATTACTTTCTGTCTGATAACATTATAGTTTGACTTCCAAGGTAAGAACTTACAAATAATTATATATTTTTGCCTTTGGTCACTTTACATTTTGAGTGAAGGTGTTCCCAGGGAACATGGGCATAATAAATAATGTCAACAGTTCGAATTAAATATGAAAAGATCATGACACTGTCAACAGCATTATGGAAGGTGGATACATATGGAAAACTTAGCCATTGGACATTATTAGTGTGGCCCTCCTTTATCAATAAAGTGATGTAAAGAATAATTAAGTACTCTAATTAAAATCTCACTTTTGGCCCAAGAATCTCACCTTAGATATGTTGTGTATTCTATATTATCAAAAGAAAAAACTAAACAACAACAACAAAACAGGTAGAGGATTTTAAAAGTCCTTTGCTTTTCATCAAATTTCGAGATGACATACGTAAAGTGATAACTGGGTCATGACTTTGAGGACAGAATAATATAGCCATTCAGTGAATTATAGAAAATATTGTTCAGAATCCTTTTGTGACCCACACATCATGGTTTGGGTTACAGACTTTGATTTGGTAGGAAAGGGCTAGCAGCCTCTCATCTGCATGCAAGTACTGAGCTCTACGTTTAAGCAAGACTGGTCCTGGGAACTCACTTTAATAAGCCTGCCATTAGTAGTATGTTGGATAGCATATGGACACAACAGATAAAAATTAAACTACTCTTATATTCATTAGTCTAGAATATAAACATAATAGTATAGGAGAATTGAATTTGTGAGCAAACATTTCCTCTCACAATTTATAAAGAAAATAACTTACTGCTTCGTGAGTACACATGTGCAATTACACATACATGTGAGCAGACATATGCATTTGCATGCAGGTACAAAGAGTCAAGATTAATTTTTTATTGCTAATAGTTTTCTGAGAATAATAGTGTTGTATAATTTGTAATACCTTTCTTCTAGGGTGCCATTCTCAATAATTTACTACCTAACATGAGTTACGTTCTCCAAATAGTGGCCGTATGCTCTAATGGCTTATATGGAAAGTACAGTGACCAACTGATAGTCGACATGCCTACTGAGGATGCAGGTGAGTGCTTCTTGAGATGCCCTTCTACCTTCTGAGTAAATGATGCTATTTTGGTTACTGAGCATACATGCTTTCTTCTGGCTTAGTTTTGTTTTCAGTGTTTCTCTGAAGTTAAATTTTTATTAGCATCCTTTTTAGCACTTGCTTGTGTTGATCCTCAAAACGCCTCTCCTCTCCTTCCTTCCCTGGTCCCATTCCTGTCCCAGTAGCCACTTCTCTGCTTTCATGTCATGTATATTCTCTTACACACACACACACACACACACATTCATGCACACACATGCATACGCACACAACCTCTTCCCTCTCATGGAGTCCTTCTTTCTTGTCTTATGACCTGTACCCACCTATTCCTACACATACCTAAAAACTAAAATCTAGAATCCACGTGTGAAAGAAAAAAACCACCAGTATTTGTCTTTTGGGGTCTGGGTTACTTAGCCTCACACACTACTTTCCAACATCACCAGTTTTCACACAAATGTCATATTTTTTTTTGTAACGAATGACTTCAGTTCTACTGTGTATATGTACTTTGTTTTCTTCATCCTTTCATCTGCCACGCACATCTAGACTGGTACCATTTGCTGCTATTGTGAATAGTATGCTGTGAATAGCAGCAGTAAATATGCCTGTGTTACGAAGTTCAACAAACTAAAGAGATGGTTCTGAACACAGAAAGAGAGAGAGAAATAGAGAGGGGAGGGAGGGGGGAGGGAGGGAAGGAGGGAGGGAAGGATAGATAAAGGAAGGAAGGAAGGAAGGAAGGAAGGAAGGAAGGAAGGAAGGAAAGAAGGAAGATGGATGTCCAATAAATATTTTAATAAGTGTTCAACATTTTTAGCTGTCAGTGAAAGATAAATTAAAAGCACTCTGGGATTCCATCTTACCCTAATGATAACAGCTTTCCTCAAGGCGGGGGAGGGGGGAACAAGCAATGCTGGGAATAAGTAGGGAAAGCACCTATATTCACTATCAGTGGGAGTGAAAACTGGCATAGCTACTAAGGAAACCACCACAGAGAGTTCTCCAAAACCTAAACACAGAACTGACTTCACATCTTTTTGAACAAAGGGAAAACTACTTTTCTGTTATATCTGGTTTCCCATGAGGCTTGGACCTTAGCAAACCCAATATGAATCAATCTGTAAATTTATTACTAATGCCGCCATTTTTACGCTTACAAGATAAGAAACACAAGATCAATTTGTCTTTGCAAAAGTCATCAAATGGAAATGGAGGAGTGAATATTGAGACTTATTTGAGACTTCAACTTAAGACTTGGTTTAATTTCATTTGTACTTATTTCCTTTCAGCCCCCAAAGCATGTAGTAAGTATACTCCATCCCAGGACCATGGCAGGTATTTTCAAATATCTATACAAAGCATCTCAAAGTTTACTTTAAATATTTTTCCACTTTTTATAATTTGATCCAAGGGATGCTTTTCTCTCTCTTAAGTTAATACCAGTCTTATTTTCACAGAAACGAAAGTTGTTTCTGTGTTTGTCTGCATGCATCCTTTTTAAACATTAAGGGAAAATCTTTTGATCTCAAACATATGCAATAAACAAATCAAGATATAGGCATCATTTGATAATTTACAGATTTACATAGCCTTACTCTTATTATTAAAAGTTTTCAGGTGTTAGAATACAGATGTACATCACAATATACATAAACACATAAATGTATATATACATACATAAGTGTTCTTTGGTCATCCTTCTCATGGTTCAAGTCATTAAAATGCCTACAAGTCTTTGTATCAATGAATAGTTATAACTATCTTTTATGTGCAGAGAAGAGAATGCCTCGCTTTCATTGTCCAAAGGCTATAACAGGAGTTTACTCCAATGTGAGCTCACATGATGAGCGTGTTTCATTGCCTTGTGTGATTGACTGCTAAATATCACATTGCATTTCTTTCTCAACTAAATGCTACAACGCCTGTTATTGTCAAGTTATTGTCCATTGATGACTCGTTCCTGTGATGGCATCATTGGTTTTTAATGTTACGCCTCATGGCTTCCATATGATCATTTTCCCTACTGCCTTTATTTCATTGGGTTTTTTTTTCAAAATTGGGTTGTTTTAAAATGGAAAGTAAATGCTAAATTTTATTCAAAAGTGAGACTTGCAGGAACTGGCCACGGTTATATTCTGTACCTTTGTGTTCCAGGGAACAGCAGCTTTCCCCAAAGTCCCCCACATATGTCTATCCAGAAAGTGATATTAATAACAGGATAACATTGTCCAAGCTGGCCAGGCATATATAAATAGACCAGCATATATTATATGAAAATCCTCCTACTCTTACTGGTGCACTTTAGTATGAATTATATTGGGCATTTTCACATAATCATCTTCCTTCGTTAAATCACTCTCATCTCTGTACATAAAGCAGATTCTAAGGCACTTATAAAACAAATGGATTTCTGCCTTTATCCTGTTCTACACTGGTCACTATGTCACAATGTTGAACTTTTTGAAAATTATTGTTCATTTTGAGATGCTTATTGCATATGAAGATGATCAGATAGATGTCTTCTGTATAAACTTATCTCTGAGTGCTTTGTTTTTAGAATGAGTCTGTGTTGGCACATTGCTAACCATTGCAGTATGTTCTCATCTGTACAAAATAGTGAGTACTACAACTTAATCTCTATTTATTCAAAGGATCGGGACACTGTTGAACGTTCTATGATGGGACGCTAGGTTGGATCTACCATTTAATCTCCATGGATGTTTTAGCCCCCTAAAGTGCTTTGTACAGTATTGGTGCTTTAGTATAGGCTGGTATTTGACTGGATAATATAAGAACCCAAGCTAATGAACATAGTAGGTAGACTATCCACTAACTATACCCATCAAAAAACTCCCTTCATCAAGAACCAGTTTGTTTCAAGCTTGGAATTTTCTTGCCAACTATGAAGAGAACCTTAGTTCTTTTAGACTTCTAAAAAATTTTAAAGGCTGCACTTTAGTTCACTTGCTTACAATTCACATTAGCTTAAATATTGTTATTATAGTAAACATGTCTCATCTTGGACAGTGATAATACTTTCTAGTTGGACAAAATGGATTACTTTCTAATTAGTAAATCTTGTTATTTTTGTGGCTAATTTAAGAAGGTGTTAGGTTGGCCATTTCATCCTGTTTACCATGGCACTACTTTTCCTTGGTGATGTGATAAAACATACCATTGGATTATTCTGCTGTCATTTAAAATAAGCTGTTTTCTAAATGCTGTATCACTTACTGATCTTGTTCAATTGAAATTAAGAAAGTGATTGGTAATCGCCCTCGTGGTTGCATGGATCTCAAGTATTCACTCAATAGCTAAGTCAGTCTTCTAAATCTAGCCTTTACCTTGTACATTTAAACTGATAATGATTTTACAATTTTATCACATCTTAATGTTCCTTATAACTACAATACAACAATATTAATAGACACTAATATCTATTAAGTATGATTTTAAGCACTATCTTAAAATCCATGCATATTCATATTAAGAAAAACAATTTAAGTCTCAGGGATGCCTTTTTTAGTGTTAAGAAGTATTCTTTTAAGAGACATGTTAGGAAATTGTCTTTACAGAGAAGTAATTCAGGAGTATATTATTTCATTGTAACTAACATAAGGACATTTAATTCTCTGATGAAGATTATATAGTATAGAGGACACTTTATAGACTTTAAGGTTTTAATAACTGTATGTGTTAAATGTAAGTACATGACTGAATAAATCCATGCATTGGGTCTCCATGCACTGTGTGCTTTGCAGTTTGTCTTTGAGTGTCTTGCTGCATCCCTGCATCTGTCATTGGTTCTCCTGATCATGCCATGCTACTAATGTTATGGAATCATTTTACATGAAATTACACATTGAAGCAATTGGACTCTCCATTACTTTTACATTTGCACTGTGAATCTTGGCTTATCTTAAAACAATTAAATAACTTTGTCGTCAAACTTCATTAGTTGTTGCTTCTTTGTATTACGAAACATTAAGGTTGTCATGTTCTACTAATGTATTACTTTTAAGTACACATAAGATTACATGCGCCTCAAAACAGCATGTGTCACCTGCATATGTTCAGCTATTATACAAATGTGAATTGTAAGTATCCACTCGAAAAGATAAAATAAGACACAGTCACAAATTCACTATCATATTTCCCCCAGCTTTCCTGGGAACTGTCTTGCTGAAGTGAGGATACTCTATAAACCAACATAATTTGTAAACTTTTTATTCATCAGTAACATGCGAGTCAATTGGTAATTATTATAATATCAGTTACTATTTTTGAAGACAATACCAGTAAGGGGAAATGAATATGAGAGCTGTTATTGTTCAGCTCTACTTTGGATATAGCGTTTTAACCCTTCACACTCAGAAGTACAACTTCTTCAGACTCTTGAAAGCAAACACAGTTTATAGAATTGTCCTATTTATGAAACCCAAGAAGTTCTATTAAAATGACCTGAGTCCGGCTGGAAACCAGAGTCAAGATCTTCTGAAGTGAGTTTGTATTTAGCATTGTGAAGTCTCCTGCTCCTATGCTTCCCATCCATGAGACTGACGTGGGATGGAGAGGACATTCAGGCTCCTCCAGAACCTAAGGTGGTTCAGAGAAGGTTTGTTTGTTGCAGCGAACAGCAAAATCACATACTACAGCAGTCACTCCGACTCTGGGGTAATATGGTTCAATTAGTATACACATTTCACATTGGGAGAATCAGGATCCATATAGTTAACATTACTCACAAGTAAAAGGTGAAATCTGTCAAATTCAATGTACACTGAGAATGTTGAAATGAAAGGAAGCCAACCTTCACCCCAACTCTATCAAATAAATGAGATAATTAAAATCCGTGGTCAGAAAGAAACATCTCCTGATGCATGCTGAAAAGAGGATAAAATTGTTGAAGTTTTTTTCATACAGGTGAGAATATATAGTATAACACAGGTGTCATTAAGAAATATTTTATTATGGCCTTCCCTTCTTATAATTAAAATGGTTCAAAGCAGATGAGAAGACAGGGCTTCTGGGAAGCCCAGGTAGTGTCTCATGGACTGAATTTGAAGGCTATACACACATGGACTTTTCTATTCTAGCTGTGGCTTTCAGAAGAGTGAGTCGAAGGTTGTTTCACAGTGCATTGCATATTATTAACTTCCCACATGGTGGTTTTCTTGAGGGTTACAAAGACTCAGGTGTTTGAGAGAATTGAAATGACTTTAACTTGGGCCCATTATGAGTAAAAGCTTGAAAACCAGACGTGGGGAGATGATTACATAGGAACAAGAACAGAACAATTGATCCATAGAAAAATTGGCCAAACTCTTTCACAGTCATCCCGCCCATGAAAAAAAATGAGGAGAGTTTAAAGTAAGTCTAGGAGTATTTCAAGTGAGGATTTTCACTTTAATAGCAGAGAAAAGTAGCAAGGGTAAATCACTTTGGAATAGCTAAGCTTTTAAGAGTGTGAAGGTGAAATCTTAGGAATTGAGGACATTTGTAGACTTTATGTGATTTCTCTTCTAAACAGAATCCATGTGCCCAACCGTGTTTTTGATTTTTACAGTTATTAATACCCAAGGGGTTTCTGATAAGAATGAACTTGTGAGAATAATTTTGATTTTATAGTTATTAATATCCAAAGAGTTTTTGATACTAAGAATGAACTTGTGATAATCTATATTGAAGGGAAAGTCAAGATAGATGAAATATTTAATATGTCCAGTTATGTCGCTTAATTTCTTTAGAAGATGCATATACTGTGTAAAGACTTAAACACAAACCATACACAATATCAAGATGGAGAAGAGCAGAAACTGCCAATGGAGTGCAGGTCCAGAAAAGCTGGAACATATGAAAAACATCTCTATAACAGTTTCCTCAAGCCCTCACTGCTACTGTGCTTATCCCCTTTTGAATAACCCAGATGCTTACCTGAAGCCTGAGAAATATCCACTAGCTCTCGGTAATTTGTCAGTGTGCTAGATAAATTACTTCTGGACACCAAAAACCCAGTCTTTATCTTTTCCCAGCAAGCACTCAACCACTGAGCTACATCACTGGGCTCTTAGCCTATTCTAACAGATCCTTCTTTCTTTCTTTCTTTCTTTCTTTCTTTCTTTCTTTCTTTCTTTCTTCCTTCCTTCCTTCCTTTCTTTCTTTCTCTTTCTTTTTTTTAACAATAAAAATACATTGATTCTAATTGGCTGGGAAAATAAAAAAGCAATTGAATAGATGTGGTTACTGAGTTCTCTACAATAGTCTAGATGCTATTAGCTCAATTTCCCTGGAGAAAACACATACAATCTTTCTCTCTAGATTTCCCTGTGATCAGCCTGTGCTTGACCTTACAGATAATAAGCTCTCCCTCTTGCCCAGTGCAGGATCCCTGTATTCCAATAAGTATAAGCACAAGTCAGATAAGCAAGAATGAATGGCTTGGCCCTTAGTCAGAAGAACTTCAGGAAATTAGCCAAATCAGAAAATTAATCCTAGCCAAGTGTCTAGAAAGTCCCAGTCAGTTCTATCGGCCCTGAAGATTCACTGATAAGAAATTTGGCTTGTTTTTACTATTAACTTTTTCACCATTGAGCGGACTTTTTTCCTTCTTTGCTTTCATGGATGTTGGGGGCAGGCTTGAGAAAGATGATCTGAGCAGAAAGTAGAGATCAATGAAAATGTTTTCATACATCACTTTGTAGTGTTCTCTCCAGTTTGTCTGTAGCGTTGAAACTAGAATTTAACACTTTTATTTTGAGATATTTTCAACAGTAGTGACTTTTCGGTTTTCTTTTAACTTTCTCTCTTTATACCCAAAGATAAGCCTAAGAGGCTGCAGGAGTTGAATTAAAATTGTTAACAATATTGTTTTTACCTTTATAGAACTTGACCTTTTCCCTGAATTAATTGGAACTGAAGAAATAATCAAGGTATCATAGCCATTTTTATATTTAAATGTTTTAAAATTTAAAAGCCTATCTAGAATTATTGCTTGAATTTTATATACTGTTGTATGACTCACTGTTGCATTAATTGCTATGCTTTAATGTCACACACACAAACACACATGTGATTTATGAAAACCTTGGAAGACATTTGATTAGTGTAATACCCAAAAAATATAAGGAAAGAAATTAATCAACTTCACAAATAATTGTAGCTATAAGCTATATTGCAACTTTGTAATATCCATAATTTTCTAGCAATATTGTCCTAGCCTTTAATATTACTACAGTTTTAAATAATCAATGACTGATGGATTCCTAATAAATATAAACCAGGTTATAAACAATATTTTTGTATTTGAACTATTCATATAGAAAGCATACATTTCTAGCACAAGGTCCTCTAAGTAAATAAATATTTGAGAATATAAACAAATTTTAACAGTATCTTTCTATTTGACATGAGAGAAAACAGTTGAGTGAATGTGTATTTCAACCTAACCCCAACTGAGGCTGTATTTTCAAACCAGGTACCCTAGATGATATGGACATGAGAATATGTCCAAATTGTGTGAGAGCAAAGAAACGTGATAACTAATGCCATGACCCAGTAATGGTTGAAATCAGGTTCTCATTTCATATATATATATATATATATATATATATATATATATATATATTTACCTCAATGATTGATATAGCAGCTATGGCTAGTCTTTCTTACAATGGATTATCTGTCTTACCCAAATACTTATTCTACATTACAAGTATTCACACAATTTATCTAGGGATGGCTTTGTGTGTGTGGCCATATGATCATATTTACTTGTGTATAAAATAATGCCTGAAATTACTAATCAATTTTACAATCGAAATTACTAAAATTTCAGAATCAAATCTAAAGAAGAAAAAAACATTTGCTATGCTGCTAACTCAACTATTTTTATCTGATAAACTAAAGCTAGCCCCTGGCTGTAGCAAGTTAGTAAATGATATTGCTTGTGTTCCATTGTATATGAAATGCAGTCTGCAATTACTTTTCATTATAATCTTTGTCATTCCAATTCCCTACTTATTTTTATTCTTAATTAATATTGACACACACACAAAAAAAGGATCTCAGGGGATGCTTACAAAAGTTGCTTGAAGTCTTCCAATGTTAATTACTAGCAATTTGTTATATAAAACTACAGTGTTACAGTTATTATAGCATTTAGTTGTGTGAATAAGCTATAAGTTCTAGCAGTATAAGATTAGGGATGCTAAAGTATGTACAAATACACACACACACACACACACACACACACACGGGATGCTACTACTTCAGTGTCACCAACTATGTGTACTGCAAACACAAGCAGTAGAGAAGTAAGCTGCAATGTTTTCAAGTTACATCTATTATAGTCTATCGTGCTATAGTTAAAGGTTTCTCAACAGGAGGAAGAAAAATAACCCAGCACATCTGTCCAGGTTCCAACAAGAAACAGATGTCACAGTCAAGTGTACTCACTGAAGTTGATTTAATAAAAAAACTCTATTCAGAAATGTTTGAGAAGGTAAATGGATGTCTAGAGGAGGTGGTTTTCTACACTTGGGCATGCAGCTGTCAGAGACTGTTTGCTCTACCTACACCTGAAAGGCAGGACAAAAGTATACAGACTGTGTTCCAGCAAATGCTAGGACCTCGGTAGATGGACAGGGCCATCCTGTGATGAAAACGTAGGTGGCAAGGCTCCTGGACAATATTCTTACTCTCTTCCCACTTACTAGCCCTACAGAATGAGGGAAAAAAGAAGTATCATTTCATAAAGTATAAACAGAACACACTTTGCATGGCTGTGAGAAAAAAGTTGGACATACTGTGGGGCTTAAAATGATAGGTCCAGGTGCCCTGATTAGTCAATTTAACTTTACAAGTCAGAAGATTGCATCCTATTGAAATTAACTATCATAGTATATGGTCAGGTCAGAGCAGATACATTAAATAGTGTGATTTCCTGCAGTGTGACTTGGAGATGAGTTGAGAATACTCCTCAACCACCCACTACTTACTTCCTAATAACTTCTGATCTTACACTTCATGTAGGAGTGAATGAAACAAACTGAAAACTGTGTGGATTGTATCCATGAGGATTTTTAAGTCCTGAGAATTGAAATGAGAAGTAGATCCTCTCCATGTAGAAAACCATCAGTTTGAAAAGGAAACATCTCTGCGTGAATGTAGCCTTAAATTTAAAAAAGAAAGAGTTGAGAAAACAGATGTGATGGTACAGAGAAAAAGAGAGGACAAATTACAGTTCTGCAAGAACTTACAGGACAGGGTATCTGTTAAAATGTTTGGAGTAATATAATACATATATTAATCATAGAACATAAATGATATACTCTTGAAATGGTGACACAAGGTAGTATAACCTAACAAAAATCAAGTAGAACATAGAGAATGTCCAGTCATCTCCCTCAGATCCCAAGAGGTGTCTTACTGAATGTCATAAAATTTAAAATCTGTTAGAAAAGAAATCACCTAGAGTATATGTTTATGCTGTATATATAGCTTTTGTCCCAAAATATGCAATGGGAAAACAGATGAGCACCCATAAAGCTCTCACAAAATTGTTACGGAGATCTACATGGTTTATGGAAGGGTATGATAAAGTGTGTTAATATGGAACATAAGCAAAGATTAATATTAGTGTAGGGACCCATAGAAATCATTAGATTATGTATAACAATACATGACATATCTTTGAGAAGATTCAGTTTAGAAGGGAGAAAAAGGTTAAATGATAACTGAGATTAAATTAAAGGTGTTCTTCTGTTCTTTTTCAACAGACAGGAAGATGCACTTAATCTCGTTAGAATAATCTAGGGATTTGAGAAAATGCAGAATGCTCAACTGTGTTCAAGTTGTAAGGAGACCCTAGAAAGTAGACTCCCACATAGACGTAGCAATGAGCTTTTGAAGGAAAGGCTAACAAGTGCTTAGAGACAATAGGAAGGGAAGGGTAGGGGTGACTTAGTTGAGTAGTGTTTTCAATGTTAGGATCATATGTGATTCTTGTGGGTTGGCTTCTGTTTTCCCCAGCAAGTGAACAAGACTGCTGTCCGCTGAGAATGAGACAAAGAGCAAGCAAGAGGTGGAAGGCTTGAATGGTGCTTGGTGTTGGTGATTAGTGTGGAGTGACATCAGAGAGCTAGGCAGATTCTTAGACTTTTAATATTGAGGGATAAGAAAGAAATTTCATTTCATTAAGCTGAACAGGGGTGCTCAGAAAACCTGGATCAGATTATGAAGCAAATTTTTTTGTGATATTATTTCAAATATTTTTGTGATACTCCTTTGGTTCCTTATTATGTAGTATTAAAACAAGGGCAGCTATAACTAAAGTGCCTTCATTTAGTTTAATAGCTTTCCATAGTGAGCATAAAATAAAATTTATAGACTATATGCCTGTTGAATACATACATAGTATGAATAAATTAGAATAGAATAGAACAGAACAGAACAGAATAGAATAATAAAATAGAATATAGGATGGTGTTCATGAAGGTCAGAAGTCATGAACGTCACACAAGTGAAAATTCATAGTAAAATGTTGTATAAGACATTTAGACTTTGTTTTTCTCTAATTTCTTTATGCTTCTTTAAATTTTGCTTGCCTCTTACAGGAGGAAGAATATAGAAAAGGAAATGAAGAAGACACAGTCTTGAATCCTGGTAGAGACAGTACCACAAACCAAATAAGGAAAAAGGAACCCCAGGTTTCTACCACAACTCACTATAATCACATGGGGACTAAATATAATGAAGCCAAGACTAACCAATCTCCAACAAGAGGATCTGAATTCTCCGGAAAGAGTGATGTTCTCAACACATCCCTGAATTCTACTTCCCAACAAGTTGTTGAATTACATACAGAAAGAGAAATTTCCTTGACGTCTCAGACTGGAACTAACCTACCGCTACACACTGTAGAAGGCACTTCAGCCTCCTTAAACAGTGGCTCTAAAACTCTCTTTGTCTTCCCACAGATGAACTTGTCTGGGACTGCAGAATCCTTAAATATGGTTTCCATAACAGAGTACAAAGAGGTGTCTGCTGACCTCAGTGAGGAAGAAAACTTACTGACTGACTTCAAGCTTGATACGGGAGCCGATGATTCTTCAGGCTCCAGCCCTGCAACCTCCACGGTCCCTTTTTCCTCTGATAATATATCCCATGGATACATATCTTCTTCAGACATGCCCGAGGCAATCACGTATGATGTCCTTAAGCCAGGATCTACAAGAAATGCTCCAGAGGATTCAGCACCATCAGGTTCAGAAGAATCACTAAAGGATCCCTCTCTTGAAGGGAGTGTATGGTTTCCTGGCTCCACGGACCTAACAACACAGTCTGAGACTGGATCTGGCAGAGAGAGCTTTCTCCCAGTTAACTCCACGGACATACAAATTGATGAATCGATGGAGACAACTGAGTCATTTTCTCAAGGTGTTACCGTGTCACAGGGTCCTTCAGTCACAGATATGGAAATGCCACATTATTCTACCTTTGCCTACTTCCCAACCGAAGTAACACCGCAGGCTTTCACTCCATCCTCCAGACCACTTGATTTGGCTCCCACCAACAACATCCTCCATTCGCAGACAACTCAACCAGTATACAATGGTGAGACACCTCTTCAACCTTCCTACAGTAGTGAAGTCTTTCCTTTAGTCACCCCTTTGTTGCTTGACAATCAGACCCTCAACACTACCCCTGCTGCTTCAAGTAGTGATTCGGCCTTGCATGCTACGCCTGTATTCCCCAGTGTCGGTGTGTCATTTGAATCCATCCTGTCTTCCTATGATGATGCGCCTCTGCTCCCATTTTCCTCTGCTTCCTTCAGTAGTGAATTGTTTCACCATCCGCATACGGTTTCTCAAACCCTTCCGCAAGTTACTTCAGCTGCTGAGAGGGATGAGCTGTCTTTGCATGCTTCTCTGCTGGTGGCTGGGGGTGATATGCTATTAGAGCCCAGCCTTGTTCAGTATTCTAATGTGGTGTCACATCAGGCCTCTACCCGTGCTGCTTCGGACACATTGGAATTTGGTAGTGAGTCTCCCGTCCTTTATAAAACATCTATGGTTTCTCAGATTGAAACACCCAGCAGTGATATCATTATGCATGCGTATTCTTCAGGGCCTGAACCTTCTTATGCCATTGAGGGCTCCCACCACGAGCTCACTGTTTCTTACAGTTCCGCAATACCTGTGCATGAGTCTGTCGATGTATCTGATCAGGGGTCCTTACTTATCAATCCTAGCCATATATCAGTGCCTGAGTCTTCGTTTATTACTCCAACTGCATCATTACTGCAGCCTCCTCCTGCCCTTTCTGGTGATGGGGAGTGGTCTGGAGCCTCCGCTGATAGTGAATTGTTTTTACCTGACACAGATGGGCTGAGAACTCTTAACGTTTCTTCACCTGTTTCTGTAGCTGAATTTACATATACGACATCTGTGTTTGGTGATGATCTTAAGCCGCTTTCTAAAAGTGGAATGATGTCTGAAAATGAGACTGAACTGAAAATGTCTTCTTTCCGTGACATGGCATACCCTTCTAAAAGCACAGTCGTGCCAAAGATGTCTGATGTTGTAAATAAGTGGAGTGAGTCTTTGAAAGAAACCTCTGTTTCTATTTCTAGCATAAAGAGCATGTTTCCAGAGTTTCTTGTTTATCCTACAACTAAGGTTTTTGACCAGGAGATTAGTCAAGTTCCAGAAATTATCTTCCCAGTTCAACCTACACACACTGCATCTCAAGCATCTGGTGACACTTGGCTCAAACCTGGGCTTAGCATAAACTCAGAGCCAGCATTCTCTGACACTGCTTCTAGGGAAGTATTACACCCTTCAACACAGCCCTTGCTCTATGAGACTGTATCTCCTTTTAATACTGAAGCATTGCTGCAACCTTCCTCTCAGGCTTCTGATGTTGACGCCTTGTTTAAAACTGCTCTTCCATCTGGACCTAGTGATCCAGTACTGGTTGAACCCTCCCAGGCTGAACAAAGTAGCCCTTTTATGTCTCATCCCGTGGCATCAGAGTCTGCTTCAAGCGAAAGCACGCTGCACTTTACGTCCATGTCAGTTCTTGATATAGCACCTTCTACTGTGCCCTTCACTTCACTTCAAGGCTTAACAGTTCCTCACTCGAGTGAGAAATATTTTGAACAAGGTTTGCTTAAGAGCAAAAGTCCCCAGCAAGTGCTGCCGTCCTTGTACAGCAATGACGAGTTTTTCCAAACTGCCCATCTGGATGTTAGCCAGGCCTATCCTCCAAAGGGGAGGCATGCGTTTGCTACTCCCGTTTTATCAATTGATGAACCACAAAATACACTTATAAACAAGCTTGTGTATTCTGAGGAAATTTTCACGCGCACTGAAATTTCTATTACTGGTGTCCCCACTATTGTTTCTGATGTACTTATACCTACTGAGCATTCTGTTCCATTAGGAAGTGGGCCCATTTCCATGATGACTGTTTCTCCCAACAGAGATGATTCTGTGACCACAGCCAAGTTGCCTCTTCCTTCTAAAGCTTCTTCTAAGCTGACTCATAGTGCCAGATCTGATGTCAATTTAGTGGGAGGTGGTGAAGATGGTGATGACTATGATGATGATGATTATGATGACCTAGATAGTGACCACTTTTCCGTGAATAAATGCATGTCATGTTCACCCTATAGAGAATCACAGGAAAAGGTAATGAATGACTCAGACACCCAGGAGAACGGTCTTGTGGATCAGAGTGACCCAATTTCACATTTGCTATTTGAGAATACAGAAGAAGAAAATGGAGGTACAGGTGTAACTAGGGTGGATAAAAGTCCTGATAAATCACCACCACCAAGTATGCTACCCCAGAAGCACAATGATGGAAGAGAGGACCGTGACATCCAGATGGGTAGTGCTGTTCTTCCTCACACCCCAGGATCTAAAGCATGGGCAGTTTTGACAAGTGATGAAGAGAGTGGGTCAGGGCAAGGCACCTCAGATAGCCTTAATGATAATGAGACTTCCACAGATTTCAGTTTTCCAGATGCTAATGAAAAGGATGCTGATGATGTCCTGGAAGCAGATGACACAGGCATAGCTCCGGGATCTCCACGGTCCTCCACACCATCTGTTACTAGTGGGCATTCAGGAGTATCCAACAGTTCAGAGGCAGGTTAGTTATGAGCAAAGGGAAAGAATTAGATATGCTGATTTTCTTGCTATGAAAGTAAAAATAGAAGAATCATGGAAGAAAAGAATTCTGGTCCACCAGCAGATCTTCACTTTCTAATCAGAACGTTCAACCATTTATAGCTCTTATAAGTACGATTTTACTCGTGATTTCAAATGAATATCCAACATATTTTGGTCCTTGATTTAATTATCTTCAAAATACATTGTTTGTGTGTTGTTACTAATTCCTATCCAATAGGATTCCTATTGTGTGTAGAATCAATTATGTATGCATAATATACGATTAGTATATTACAACGCAGTGTGCTAAGACCATTTAAATGTTCATACTTGTATTCTAAAATAAGTTGTGAACCAATTCTATTGGATTTAAAATCTCAGCAATACGCTATAAGCACCTGTCCACCAATGGAAATAAGGAGACACCTTGCATATGTACATCATCTTGGAGAGCTTCTAAAACAGAACTACAGGGCTAAGATTTGATAGCTAAGGAAGGTTTTTATAAACATCATATTGTTTTTAAACGATCTTTCTTTGAGCTTCTTTATGTTGCCTAAAGAGGGCAGTATAAACCAGCAAAATACATTCTACTTTGTGTTTGTTACAGTATTCGTCACTCCAACTTAAATAAGACATGAATATGCATAGTATGTATAGGTATTGTGTGACAAGATGTAAAAAAAGAAAAAAAGAAAGAAAAAGCCTAGAGCCTTTTCTGTAGGGATGCATTTCATTGTTAATATATTTTATGCAAATTGGTTTATTAGCCAGATGTTTCTTGGAGCAGACTGCAACATACAATACAGATTTGTGCTTTAAATGTCAATGGTAACAAAATTCAAGTTTAATTCGATTAAGTGTATAATTCCATTGAATTCATGGCAAGAATTTTATAATTTGCTTCGATTACATGATAAGGTATTTTTTTAATTAACAAGGAAAGTATTTAAGTCTTAGCAAGTGAAAAGATAAGCTAATGTATAATGTAATACTGGGTAATAATTGCACAGAATTTAATATTCAAAATTCACAGGATAGAGCAAATCTCATTAAAATATATATTCTCTTTGTTATTTTCATCTTTCACATTAGTTGCAAACTCTTCAGTAATTAGGAGATTATATATTTAGATAGGGCAGCTTCTTTTTTCTGTATTCTGACTTGATCTCCATTTATTGCATTTCAGCTTCAATGTCTGAACTAATGTGTGAGAAGGAGTAATGAATCCACGGGTCACTGTAGTCAGGAGTGTTGCTACATACGTGAACTGTTATCAGTCCTCAATTATAGCACTTGTTTTTCTTTTTATACTTTTAGATTTATTTGAAAGGGAAAAATCATGAATATACTCTAATGAAAAGACCATACATATACATATATAACAAAGCACTACAACTAGAATTATTGAAGACGTGATTTCTCTTAGATGTACTAATTAGATTTATTTTACTGTTAAGAGTAAGTTCCTCCACTAATGAAAACAAAGCAATATGGATATGACATCCATCTTCAGGAAATAATATAATTAATGAAGGAAGTAGGATCAAATATAGAATTAGGGAAAACAATTTTTTTAACTGTTTTTAAAACTGTTTCTGTAAAACTAATTCAAAGTCAGTCGTATCCAATTATTGAATATTCCCTAATCTGAAACTCATCATTTATGGTACTTCTAAATTGTAGAAAAACTGACATGATGTTTCTTAAAATAATATAAATAGGGCAAATATACATGAGAGTGAACACAGACTGTAAGGTACTTGATCTAGTTCACATGAAGAATCATTGCAAAACTAACCCTGGGGATGTATTATTAGTGTCTGTCTCTTAGAACATGCTTACATGATTGAGAACAATAAAATATATTTTATGCTTAAATTTTCACACCAAAGTTATGCTGTTTTATTCTTAGCCCTTTAAAATGTTAATCTTATTCTCTATTGCTTAACTGCATTATTGTCATTTAAATAACCCACCTACTAAGTTCTATCAAAGCAAACATTTTAGTCTCTAATAAGTGCAAATAGATGTTATACTCAAAAGCACACGAAGCAGCTAGCAGACTGTACTTTTATAAGGTATGCCATCCTATACAAAATGCCTAGGTTTCAATAATTTGTAAATACCATAGATTCATTCTAACTACTCAGTAACAGAGTTGAAGATCGCATCTTCCATAGAACTTATGAGGGAAGTCCACAGAGAAAGTGGTAGATAGATAGATAGATAGATAGATAGATAGATAGATAGATAGATAGATAGATACATACATACATACATACATACATACATAGATACATAGATACATAGATACATAGATACATAGATACATA
>NW_021604592.1:3038305-3056132 GCF_004785775.1 Grammomys surdaster
ATACATAGATACATAGATACATAGATACATAGATACATAGATACATAGATACATAGATACATAGATAGAAAGAATACATAGATAGAATAGATATAGATAATATATTAGAGAGATAGAAAGGTACATATATAGATAGATACATAGTTAGATACATAGATGATAGATAGATAAGTAGATGGATGGGTAGGTAGATAGACCGATAATAGAGTGTGTTTATAATTCATGCATATTTGCATATTGAATGTAAAGTGCACTTATGCATTTTCAAGACACATATTTCCAAGATACATCATATGTATGATCTGACATATTTCATGTATGGCTATACATATGTATAGCCTAAATATTTAGCTATACAAACCTATATATAATTACACATTATATATATGTATTACAATGAACTTACGGGGCCATTAAAGTTATATAAATTCATCAACACATACTTTTTGTTCATGAGCTTGATTCAAACAATCTAGTGAGTTTTAATAGGCCCCCATACTGCATTCTTAAAAAGTACAGGTGATGTTGTTGCTCCTATTCTGTGGGTTGTAGTCTAGAGCTGATGATATAGAGAATATTAACCACCATTTGTCGTTACTGGGCCCCAAAGGTTTTGCAAAGCAGGTTACTTCATTTATTCCCCATAAACTTTTTCCATAAAGATAATAGTTAGAAAAAAATACAGAGAGCCATGGAAAAAGGAAGATGCTATTTTAAATGTTATAGGACATTTTTCTATATTGATCATCAGATTATTTATGGGTCTACATGAGTTTCCAGAGACATAACAACCAGAGCATATGAATGACCTAAGTAAAAAAAAATCAAAACTTTGGCTTTCTTGCAGGAATATTAACTATAATACAAATATTGGTTGTTTGTGATATTTTACTATATAAGTTTCATAACTTTTATATACACATCTTTGAATTCCACATTTTTAGCAAATACATCTATGAATATCAGCTCCTGGGAAATATGGCTATCATTATATTTCTTTGGTGTACATTCTAAATGAATGAATTCAGTTCTTAACCCTATGCTCTCAACTCTAGTTACAGAAGAAAGCCATTGTGTTCAACTACAGTTAACTATGCAGTAATGTTATATATGTCCATTTATAGGAATTTTCCCAAACTTTAAATGGTATCACATATTGAGATAAAATTTTCATGTTTTCTATGATTAAAGCATTTGGTATAAAACATGAATTGTATCAAATGCTGAATGTATGAAGACTTTGATGGGACCTTCAATTTAGCTTTCTAAGGACCTGTACAGAAAGCAACCAGGGTCACACAGAGTTGGAACAACTCTAGTGAACAATTGCCTTCACTTTCCACCAAATGCCCTTCAAAACAGAGGAAAGCATTCACAGCTCTGAAGCTGTTTTTGACAACCTGGATAGATAACATAGTTACAGTGATTTGTTTCCAAAGTTTTTGTACAATAAAGTACCCAACTGGACATAAAATTAGTAGTTCACCATCTTTTAGATTAATTCAAGTTGTCTTCATATTTTTTTTAGTCCACATATGTGTTTGAAAGCAAGTTATTAGGACGTTTATTTTTTTGAAGTCCATGTGGAAAAACTTTCATTTTTGATTAAAAAAACAGCAGCTAAGAATTTGAAAACAGATTTGATCAAAATACATTATATGCATGCATGAAATTCTCAATGAAAAATAAAAAATAGTAATTTTGAAAATATCTAAAATCAACCCATGTTTAAAATTGAAAGTCCGTTTGATTGAAAAGTTACTATCAATTTTTCTTAATTGTTTACTAAACCACGAGGTTAAAATAAATACACTAAATTAACCTTAGAACATCAAGGTTACATCTGATAACTTAGTAAATAACACTGTGTTTTCCTAACCTTTATTTTTAACAGTAACTTTCCAATGTTGATTCTTCAGTTTTCCTTCGAGCAATTTTTTTCCAACCAGCATTGTTTCCAGATCCTGCTACAACACCCCCACATCTAACGATTTCTGTTTATCTTTTTAATATCTCTAATACCTTGCCTTAATTTTTAAACTTTATTTTGCTTAAACTGATGTATAGACAGCCTTTGCCTCATAGAGTCATAATTTTAAAGGTAAGTGGCAACAATGCAGGTTGCTCTTAATCAGTTGGAAACGGCCCATGATTTTTCCTTCATCTTAAATCTCAACTCTCTCAATTTTCTCCGACTACAGAGGCCAGTAATAGTAGCCATGAGTCTCGTATTGGTCTAGCTGAGGGGTTGGAGTCTGAGAAGAAGGCGGTTATACCCCTCGTGATCGTGTCTGCACTGACTTTTATCTGTCTAGTGGTTCTTGTTGGTATTCTCATCTATTGGAGGTAAGTTGAGTGTTTTGGAAATTTGCATTATTAAAGCTCAGACTTCTGCCTCTATTTAATCTAAAGGAGCTCCAAATTCTCAAAATTCTTTTTACATTAAAGCTGTCATTAATGTATTCATCTCCAAACATGGCAAACATATGAATCTAAAGGATGATGTTTCTGTACTTAAAAGATTGAAGGTAAAATGGAAGAACTGTGACTTTAATGTTTATTAAGATGTCTTGTCAGCTATATTTTCATTTTCATCAAATTAATATTCTAATATCATCATAGCATTTACCATAAGTAATGAGCTTTTTGTCAACTCTTATAAATACAAAAGTTATTCTTTAGAAAAACAATTTTATTTGAAAAATCTTAAATAGTGACATCTATCAGCTATGTATAGTAATGAAAAATAATAGCCTATACACAAAAGCAAACATGAAACAATCAAAATATAAAGACATGGGAAATGACTATGTTAAGATACAAAGGCATTTATTAAAAATCTTTATAACTGGCTTTGAAGATGAAATATGCCTTCATAATCTTCACTAATCCTTCCAGATGTTTAAAGGACCAGGACAGTTGCCTGCATACTAAGCTTCCTCCCTTGTACCAAGCAGAACAGACAACTAATTCATGACACAACACAAGTCAGTTAAACTGATTCTTGGAAAACAAGAGCTCAATGATGATATGAGAATTCCTGTCCATAAGCCAAGAAATTTCCTTGCTTAGTAATTTATGCCATTCTTCTGGAGGACATTTGTGTTCAGGAGATCTAAATTAAATTCTTTCTGCTAAATAGCAGCATTCTATAATTTCAAATCACTGCTCTTTGTTATCCACGAATGTTTTTTCTCAATCTAATTATTAACTGTTTTCCATGTATCTTGTTAATGACTGTGTCAACTACAGTTGGGAAATATAAAAATAGTAAATTTTGAATAAGTATCATTGCTTTTAAGAAACTCATGCTTACTGAAAACATTCTTTTCTATGAGAAACTTTTAAAATATTACACAAACATATATAGCTAGCGGCTGAAATCTAATGCGTTGTGATCAGAGAACGTGAGATCTTTTAGTGGATGAGACTTGCAGAGTCAAGTGGAAAACAAAATGTTGGGCTGGCCCTGCATGTGATTCTGGAATTAGCAATGAAGATGAAGGCATTCCAGACAGGGGACATGGGCAGATCCAGGAAGCTGAATGAACTGAACTGAATATGCCCAAGTCAATGATGATTCAAACTTTTCTTTTTATGTAGCTCAGTGTTGATTGTATTTAGCTCGATGTTGTTGACTGCATGTGGCTTGATGTGGAACTAAAACAGAACACTTCTAAGACCAATTGTGTCTCATATCTGACTCCCTTTATTCAACAGAATAGACTTCAGGATATGCCAACAGATCATGTTTTTGTTAGAAATCCATTTAGTCAGCAACAATATGCAAAACTGCTTTCTTCTGCCTGTGCTCCAGTGGCTACTGTCACTTTGTACAGTAATGCCATGGTTAACAGAGCCTGAACATCGCATAGAGCCTATAAATTTTATTCAACCAGCATTTGTTTGATTTTTTTCTACCCCTCCCACTAGACTTGTTGCCCAAAATTTTGAACACATTTTTATAGTCAGTTTATACAGTTTACTCACTTTTGCCTAATCTGATTTTCCCTACAAAATGAACTATTTGGATAAATAATTTGTTTTAGAACAATTTAACAAAAAATGCAAGCTGTATCATATTTCATATTAAATAGTGCTAATGTTAAACTCTAATAAAAAGACAGGTAATTTGTATATAAATGAATTCATTAGAGTAAGTTTCATAATTTCTACTAATTGATCTGAGCTATCTTGTGCAAATTTAAATTTGTTGTGTTTAATATTGTCTGATATTTCATGAGAAACTTAAATCTGAGTTTTTTAAAACTTTTGTTAGTATGGATCGGAAATTTCTCTTTTCCTCACAAACATTGTTTCATTTACCTTAGATGTAAGATGCCATTAAAAGAAGAACATTTTGAGTGGTTTTGTATATGTATTTTGTCTATTAAATGTGATGTTAAAAAAAGAAATAGGACCCCCCCCCCGACAGCGTTATTAATTTAACAGGCTGGCAAGCCAAGGACAGGTAAGATTCTACACAGAGCCTTACAAACCTAAGACAGAAGTGCATTCCTTTTGATAATGCATATTCCACAAAGGGTAGGGAAGGCATTCTTGTCAGAACAACCTAAGACAGACTTAGTCTTGTTTATGAAATAAAAAAGGGGGAGAGGAGAAGAGCTTTTGGGGCTGCTTGGCAAGAATCTGACATGGGCCAAGGCTAAGAAAGTGGGCTACAGGCAGGAATCTAAATTTTAGGCTAGAACAAAGAAATAATTTCAGGCAACAATCTCAATTTTAGGGTAGAGCAAAGAAGTAGGCTTCAGACATGAAAATGTCTTTGGGCTAGGACAGGGAAGTAGGCTCAGATATTTTGGTCATCCTGATAAGCCCTTAGAAACAGTGATCAGAGAAGTGTTCATGGAATTTTGTTTATTACCTTGCTTGTTCTTTGTCTATTTGTGTTTATTTTCTTGCTTGTTCTTTAACTATTTGCGTCTATTGTATTGCTAGTTCTTCAACGTAGAACTGACCATAATACTTGCATGTAATTAAAATGATATAAAGCCAAAAAGGAGGAGAGGTGATGGGATAGGGGTTTTCTATGGAGGGGAAATGGAGGAAAAGAATGGCATCTGAAATATAAATAAATAAAATATCCAATAAATGAAAAAAAATAAAAGAAAAAAAGAAAGAAATCTGCCCTTTGCTAGCCCCCTTCAGAACCTATTCACTGTTGTGCGATATTTGTCTGCATGAAAATAACTCTCTAGAAAACATAACTTTTAAATTGATTGTAAGATACTTTGGGTGTAGTAAATTGTGGCAAATCACAACAGTCTCTTGTTCAAGGTTTGTGTGAAGTGTTCAAATCCCAATGTAGATATATTTATTAATAATATAATTGCATCAATCAAGTGGGTACATTTTTTTATTTGTGAAAGCCACAGGCTGTGGGAAGGGAGAATATGCTAACATGAAAGAAAGCATGACAAGTCAAGGACAG
Organism: Grammomys surdaster; assembly: GCF_004785775.1. NCBI lineage: Eukaryota > Metazoa > Chordata > Mammalia > Rodentia > Muridae > Grammomys > Grammomys surdaster. Next base: position 3,043,758 of record NW_021604592.1, read on the forward strand.
TGCTGAAAGAGACACCCTAATGAAACCTCACTGCAGCAAAACAGGACAGGCAGGTGCGCAGGCAGGCTACTGCTCATCTGCTTCACTACAGAGTCTTAGGGTCCCTTCTTTTAAGGAAAAGAAGATTCTTCTAAAATTGATTTTAAGTTGAAGAAATGAAGACATTACTTTGCTTACTAAAAAAAGAAAATCTAAGGAAAAATACCAAAACAATATATGTTACTCAGTCTTTGTTAGCTTTTCCAAGCTAGTTTGTCTAAACTGAAACAAACAAACAACAAAAAAAAAAAACAAAAACAAAAATACCCTGCTAGATCAACAGGGCCATCTGTTTAAAGTGGGCAGTGAAATGCATTTTACTGCTTTTAAGAATTTTTTTGGTGACTATCAGTGCTAGGTGTTTTTTTTTCTTTTGCTTATTCAACAATTTCATATCTTTAGAGAGCTTTGTGCCCAAACCATTTTCAGCCTATTTTTTAATCAAGTTATATTATTAGTGTCTTATTTTGCAAGTGTATGTGTGTGTGTATGTGTGTGTGTGTGTGTGTGTTATGCAGGCATATGTGCATGCGTATTTACATGTCTGTGTGTTTACTCATGTGTGTGGATATGCATGCAGATGTGTATGTACGCATACGTGGCAAGATCTGAGGTTCATTTTTGGTGTCTTCCTCAATCTCCCTCCTTCAAATATAAAGTCAAAGTGGAACCCAGGTCTTGCTGAACCCACGTCTCCCAGTTTAGCTGTGCTGCTCAGCTAACTTTGAGGATATCCAAGTCTCTGCCTTCTGATATTCTCGGATTACATACAGGCTACCATGCCCACCACTATCCAGTTTACACTGTTTCTATTCTGTGAATAGAGGTCTTATTTGCAGATACTTCTTAAAAAATATCTTTTAAGGCATATGCATTTTTATTTTGATGAAGTCCACTTCATCCATTTTTGTTGTTGATTATGACTTTCTATTATATCTAAGAAGGCAGATCCTAACCTGAAGTCATAAAGACTTACCATGTAAATTCTTCTAAGAATTTTCCAGTGATGAATGGCTCACACTCCCTGACTTGAGCATTTGTTCCCGAGCTAGAAAGATCAAGAGTCTAGTTCTGGCACTAATAAGGAACAAACAGTATAATGCAGTGGGATGAAGAGCCTAGAAATTATTTCTTATGTTTGTGATCAAGTCTTAGACAAGAGTCTCAAAGCTTTCTCATGAACAGGTAATGTCATTTCAACCAACGGAACAAGGGAATAGGAGATGCTCCAGTTGGCCCTTTTTTTTTTCATAACACACACACACACACACACACACACACACACACATATACACTCATAAATAAACTCAAAAAAGATCACAGATGCCAGCAACATGGGTCAGCTGGCACTAACTTCAATCCCTGGGATCCACATTGTTGGAAAGAGAGAACTGACTCCATAATTTGTGCTCTGACCCTCACACACATGTGCTCCCTGCATATGCATGCAAAATAAGCAAATAATAAGGGAAGAAAATTAAAAAGAGATCATAGACTGAAATGTGGGAGGTAAAGCTATAAAGTTCTCTACTATAACTTTTGGTAGAAAATTAATCTCAAAGTGGAACATAAGTTCTATCCTTTGTCTAATTTACCTAAGTGTCTACTTGTACTTTGTAGAGACACTGAGAGAAAGTGGTTTAGCAGAAGAATAATTAATCATAAATAGTAAAAACTGAGTCCCTTCCCAATCTCACCTCTAATTTATTAGATAGCATTGATTATGTCACTTCTGACCTATGAATGTGTTTCCTCTGTTTTCCATTGGGTGATACCTGTAAGGTCATTTCTAAGTGTACCATGAGACTTTCTTTAGGTGGTCTGTCAGTGAATGCTTTTGAATGTTATTTTGTATTTCTATGAGGACTCTGAAAAGGGATATAATTACACATTTCCAGCTTTTAATTCTAAATACTGTGAAAGAAAGGTGTAAATTAAATAATCAGATTACCATTGATTGATGGAACCTATGTCTACAAGTTTAAAACAGTCATCACTTTTTTCAGCATGGTGGAGTGATAATTAGCAGGAGACACAGTTATCAACACTTAGCACATAGACGTGAAGACACTCACTGCTTATTCAGAACAGATGGAATATAGAGACTTAGGCTTGTCATACATTAAGTAATATGCCTTGAAATTGTTTTCCAGATGTTTTAAGGTATAATTTACATGAGCCACACCGTAAGCTTATAAGATGCAAAACTACTTCCATGGGGAAGATTTGTAAATAGCTCTTTTTAAATAAAGGAAAACTACAAAAAATAGAGCACTTTAAAAGACTTAGACTTGAAAAATACCAACATTATGTGTGGCAAAAGGACACATCATCAAAAGTTGTGTAGGATCAGAACATTCCATAGATACAGCTGTTTTCCATGGAAAAATGTAGAGCCAGGAAATATAAATTATCTCTTGACTCTTAATTCATATTTGTGGGACCTTAGGGATGACTAACAATTCTGAATATAGGCTTCCCCTACCATAACCACCTTCAAGTAGAATGTCACTGTCCACATAAGACTGCAGTGTTGCAAACAACTATGAAATTTTAATTATTTCCTCATTTGAGATTTTTGGTATGATTCATAAGAGTTCTGTGAAAATTAATGTCAAATATCATCATCAGGCCACCTGACTTCAAAAAATATGTAAAGATTTCATTACGTATTTGAAGCAGTTGGTACTAACCCATATTCTCTAAAACAGATTAGCAACATGGCAAATTACAAGGTTAATGTTTCTACTTATAATTTTATATTCTATTAAATGCTTCCTTTCCCCCATCCTCTCAGTAACTGACACATCCTCTGTTCATCTACTTATCCAGCTTGTTAATGTTGTTTTGTTTCATTTTGTCTTCCCATCCAGATTTTTTAAGCTACATATTCCTTCTATATCTTTCAAAAATTTTGAAACTTCAAATTATCTTACTTGAGGCCCAGACAATAGAATCTAGCATGCATCTGAATGACATATAGTTGGTAGGATTTATTTAATACTACAAATCCATCTAATTCAGCAAACACTGGGTACCAATATATTCTTGTCACTATATTAAGTGTTGGGGTTATGTGAAATCAAGGGACAAAGCCTTATTTTTAAAAAATGTAATAAAGATATAACAAAGAACAGTTGTATTATAAAATAATTATCCTAAAATCAGTTATTTAAAGTAATTAAAATGCTGTATTGTCCAGAAACTCAAGACCATTTTTTGAACTCAACAGCTATTTTTTTTTTCTAAAGTAGTCTCTTATAGATATCTAAAACTGAAAATTTGTATCAGGTACAGTGGATAGAAGGACTGAGGTTCACAGACCTGCTTAGGAGAGGAGAGCTATTTCACAGAGCAGATACCTCTGAGTTGTTCTGAAGCTTGAAGATGATGGTTGTCTGCCCTACTGATGAGTAAGACATTTGTATCCCAAGGAAAATCATGCTTAAAGCAGGCAAGAGATACTAGTTGTCAAGAACAAGGCAATTTCAAGTGCCAGCTAGTTACAGATTATTAGACTATAAATGTCGAATTAGAAAGTGAGAAAAAGGACCACACATAGATAGGTTTAAGTAACATTGAAACATTATGGATGGCATAATCGAAAACTATATAAAAATTTGAACTAGAAGTAGTAGATAAATCTAGCAAGAAGGTAGCTATTAATGGAAAGGTAGGCACAGCATTACAGCAGGAAGACCTACTCTTTTTGTATCATTTGGTAATATTCAGGGAAAAATAGGCTATAAGTCAGTAGAAGAAAGAATGTTTACCAGCTAAATATGATTTATGACGTCAAGCCTCTTGTTACTGAAAGTCCCAAACCGATCCTAAACTAAATACCAAGGACGATGCTAAATGATTCATGGACCAGCTGTGAATTGCAGGAAGTCCCAGAAGGCATGTTCCAAGTCCATTTTCTCCATGTCAGTGTCAGAACATGCTAACTCCAGTTGCATACACAACAATTTTGCCATGTCATGACTGTTCCAGTTTGGATTCAGAGTCACTCATCTGGGCTGTCATTAACAGTTTCTTTATCCTGGGCCTGGTGATTTCCAACTTTCCCATTCCTCATTTGGCTGCAGACTCTGCTTTCCAAGATGAAGTTGGTCTCCTGGTGCCTTTGACACCTGCTTCCTTATCCGTTTGTATTTATCTTCTTAAACTACTGCTTTCTCTGGAGAATTCACTACTGTTCCTCAGTGTAGCTTTTCAAGGGCTTATACTCCCAGAGCCAGGCACCTTGCTATGAACATTGTTGCTTTATATTTTTCTTGTATCTTGGCATTAATTTTATAAAATAAGTTATAAGTATTTCACACTATATTCATTGAAAAGGTATCTTGGGGTACCTACAACCTGATGGTTCTCATGAATAACCTTGTAGTAATTACCTATTTTGAATTATTGGTTTATATTTTGGTGGAGGAAACTACACATACATGTAAAACAGCAAAACAATAAAACCAAATGCATAAACTTTCTAAGATGATTCAACCACTTTTTAGTCCTTAGCACACTTACAAAGGAATTCACACTGTCTCTTAAATTTTGAATTTAATTTATCCCACTGGAGTTGTCACATGAAGTTTACTCTTCCCTTGAGTTGCTGGGCAGTAGTAATGACTCAAAATTTCTGGTCAGCCACATTGTCACAAAAGCAAATAACTAACACTCTAGTTTGTACTGTGTTGCTAAGTTATGTCCTGGGGGGGGGCGGGTATGCACTTAATGGATTTTCAGCTCATGATGTTTTTCAACTTAACCATGGCCTTATCCAGCTGTAGTCCCATTCTATGTAGAGGAGGATTTTCATTTTTTTATAGTGACATGTGTCACCGAGCAAGCAAGGGGAGAAGAATAGTGACAGAGATATTCAGGGCTATAAGAGGAATAGAGCGGATGTAGAAATAATGGGGAGGAGGCATGTGGGCAGCGGAAGTGGTAAAAGCCAAGGTGCTAAAGTTCAAATATGGCTTCTGAGAGAGAGAGAGAGAGAGAGAGAGAGAGAGAGACAGAGAGAGAGAGACAGAGAGAGAGAGACAGAGAGAGAGACAGAGACACAGAGAGAAAGAGAAAGAGAGAGACAGAGATACAGAGAGAGAAAGAGAGAAACAGAGAGAGAAAGACAGAGAGAGAAACACACACAGAGGGGGGGGGCTGAAGTCTGCTGGGTGAAGAGGTTATTGGCAGTGAAGTGACGAAGATTGGTGAAAACTCCAGCTCTTGGCTGAGATAACAATATGATTCTAATAACGGTGGGAGGCCATTCAGGATCTGTATCCAGGGAACTGACTTACTGGAAAAATACTGAGATTTAGGAGGTCACTGAATAAGAACAAATGTCATGTTAAAGCTCATTAGGATTAATAACGTGTAGCTTGAAGCGTTAAAATGGAAAATAAGATTAACATTTTCCTGTAGAGAGATATTTGGTAGAAACTCAACCATTCATGACTAACTTAAATAAAATAACACACATCAGAAAGAGTCATTAGCCGTTTTAATGACCTAAATCCAAATTACAGGATGGCTTGCTTTATTGTATAGCAGCGGTTGTGCCTTTGCTCTGCTCGGCACTATGTAGTGTGCTCTCACCAGATGTTACTCTTATTATCTGAAAGAAAATAGATGCAGGTGACACTGTAGGTCACAATTGTCCTTGATTCTAAATATATTCATTCTCCAAATGCTCATCAACAAGACTAGCATCTGTCAGAAATAAAAATCACTTCTAGTTTGGCTTGTGTGCTCATTATCCTCTTAAGTTCCACCACTGCTGCGTTACTGAACAGTAAAAGCTGCCTTCTTCTTTTCTCAAAGTGATGTCACTGTATAATTTCATTTCTATATAGACATAGCTTTGCTGACCAGCTGAATATGTTCCAGAAGACATGATTGTTTTAAGCATGCTCCATGGGCACTATCTTTACTTTCAACCCGTGTCCTGCCAAGTTGACAAGACACCTTGGTATATGCCAATATGGGAGAGTGCCTGAGCACTGACATTTTCTGTATCTGCAAAGTAGTATTTGGTACCAACCACCCTTCAAATGCTACCTCTGCTTGTCTGATATCTGCTCACTCTTCTGCATCTGGTGCTGATAAAAGTGAGACAAACTCCATGACATGAAATTCTTCCTTCTTTCTGCTTTATGAAAACAGATGTAGATGGAATATTTACTCTCCTGGTCATGGATCCATGTTTAGTGTAATCTAGATACTTCCATTGATATTTTCAAGAAGCTTAGATATCATCTTCCTATGTGTTCTTTTTCTTTTTTTTTTTTTTCAGAAAATGCTTCCAGACTGCTCACTTTTATTTAGAAGACAATACATCCCCTCGAGTAATATCTACACCACCAACACCCATCTTTCCAATTTCAGGTAATGACGAGTGCTTATGAGTATCTGGTATAGAAGAAAAGAAAAATGAAGGAAGGTTTGCCTTTAGTGGAATATTTTCCAAATATCTATAATGCACATAAGTAAATATTTGTTTCTAAAAAAGTGTTATATCTTGTGTCAAGCAAACAGTCTTATATACTGTTCTCATTAATTTCAAATATTCTTAGTCACAGAGATGATATAGCAAACTAACTCATAATTATTCAGCTATAACTGTAGAAAAATCACTAGCAATTAATATTAGTTGAAAATAAACATCCTAGTTGGGTTTCTGTTGTTGGGATTAAAAAACATGACAGAGAAAAACATGACAGAGGAGGCTTATTTCAGCTTACAGTTTATAGTTCATCACTGAGCAAAATCAGGACATGAACCCAAGGCAGTCACCTGGAGGCAGGAATTGAATCAGAGAACATGAAGAATGCCACTTACTGGCTTACTCTCCACAGCTTACTCATTTTGCCACTCCCTTTTTAATGCAACTGAAGATCACCTTCCTAGGGGTGGTACTACACATAGTAGGATGGGCTCTCTCTGATCAATCATTAATTTAGAAAAAATCTCCATAAGCATGCCCAAAGCACAATCTGATGGAATTCCTCACTGGAAGTTCTCTTATCTGAGGTGACTCCTTTGTGTCAAGTAAACAAAAGCTAACCAGCACAACAAGGCTTTCACCCATTTCTACTGCAGTAGAGGAAACCTAAGGAAAATGGTCAGGAATGTGGACAGGAGGTTAAAAAAAAAAACAGAAATAAAGCTAAAATGTAATTTCTGTAACAGTTAGGCTTTCTATTGCTGTTATAAAAACACCATGACCAAAAGCAACTTGGGGAGTGGGGAAGGGGGATAATTTCATCTTACAAAGCTCAGGTCACAGTCTATCACTGAGAGAAGTCAGGGCAAGAAATCAAGGCCAGAACTCTTGAAAGTAAGACGTGAAGGACAGGATGTAGAGCAATACCACCTACTGGCTTGCTCCTCATGGTTTGTTCAATCTATTTTCTTATACTACTCAGATCACCTACACAATGTGTGCACGGCCCACCTTGGACTGGCCTCTCTCACTTTAATCATTAATCAAGAAAATGACCAGCGAGCGCACTTGGCCAATGTTAAAGAGGCATTTTCTCAATCTAAATTTCCACTTCCCAAATGGCTCTAGTTCAACTCAAAATGCCATAAAACTAACCAAGACATTTGCTCGCTTTTCAACTCGACATCCAAACACATACCATCATACTATAACATTTTCTTCCTTGTTATTGCCAAGATACCATGTTCATATGAATAACACAAGTATAAAACATTTCAATTTTTAAAATTCAACAGTCTTTAAAAAACTAAGACTCTTAAAAAAAAATCAGTCTCTTTCAAAATTCAAAGCCTCTTTAAAATATCCAAAGGAACTCTAATTTCCAAAGATTTTTCAACTGTAGACTCCTAGAAAATTAAAAAGTAAGTTGCATTCTTCTTATTTCAAAAAGGAGGAACAGGGCACAGAATCAGATCAAAGCAAAAACCAAAGGCTAGCAGTATAAAGCTCAGTGTCAAACTTCTCAGATTATGATGTTCTGGGCTCCAAAGGACCTTGGCAGCTCCACTTCTCTGGCTCAGGCTCAGTCATTCACAGCACATACAACTTGTCTTGTAGGCTCACTATGGCTTTGATCCACACCTGCTGCTATCCTTGGAGGTCATCTAATGGTATTGGCATCCCCAAAGTGCTAGAGTCTCTGCTGCAGCTGAGGCTACATCCTTACATGGTCCCTTAATGTGCCAAGCCTCAACTTCTCTTTTTGATCCCTTCATTCAAAACTAGTACCACCCTCGAAACTCTTACATGTTACCAAGTTGGGCTGCCAGCAAATGATAGAGCCTAGGTCTTTTGGGAACTATAACTTCTGCCTGTTGATCCGAGGAAATACTCCCCCGATGATTTTTGCCTTAGTGATGTGGTTTTTTCTTAATCACAGACAATATTCCAGCCTCAGATGACCAGAACCACAGACTCCTCAATGAAAATATTAAAACATCCTTAAAAAAAGTTCTTGAGGGACTCTCAAATTTCCCTCTGAAACCTCACAAGCTAGACCCTCCTCCATCATCTGCACCGTTCTCAGCATAAACATCCAAGTACTGTCAGTAGATCATTATGCTCTGAACACTCAATGACTTCTCTCGCCCCAAATTCCAAAACCCTTCCTAAGCCTCCCCAAAACATGGTTACATCTCTCTCAGCAATCTCATGAACCTGGTACCAGTTTCTTTGTTAGTTGAGGTTTCTATTGCAGTGACAAAAAAACTGTGAACAAATGCAACTTGGAAAGGAAAGGGTTTATTTCATCTTAAGACTTCCAGATAAAGCCGGGTGGTGGTGGTGCACGCCTTTCATCCCAGCACTTGGGAGGCAGAGGCAGGTGGATTTCTGAGTTCGAGGCCAGCCTGGTCTACAGAGTGAGTTCCAGGACAGCCAGGGCTACACAGAGAAACCCTGTCTGGAAAAACAAAAAAAAAAAAAAAAAAAAAAAAAAAGACTTCCAGATAATAATAGTCATCACTGAGTGAAGTCAGGGCAGGAACTCAAGGCAGGAATCTGTAGGCAGGAACTGAAGCAGAAGCCATGGAGAAACATTTCTTACTGGGTTGTGCCTCATGGCTTGCTCAGCCTAATTTCTTCTACAGTCCCACACTAACTAATGCCCAGGGGTTTTATTAGTCACAGAGGACTGGGATCTCTCACCCATATAATCATGAATCAGGAAAATGTATTGGCAGATTTGCCTGTAGATCAATGTTATGGAGATGTTTTCCTAGCTCTCAGGAGTTCCTCTTCTCAAATGGCTCTTGGTGTGTCTAGTTGATATAAAATGTAAGAGGACAGATCATTTCTTATCCACCTGTGTTTATGGGAAAATATATTTCTTAATATTGGGGTGCATACATACACATATACCCAATACAACAGTGGTTGTTGTTCTAAGAGAGGAGAAGGACAGGAATAACAAGAACGTACAGTTGTTAGAAAGCTTCCAGATACTGAATGATTGAATTTTTAAAAATTGTCTATCATATCAACATTTGTGTGAACACTATTCAAAGAGTAGGAGCATTTAGCAAACACTCCCTGACCCTACAGTTTTCCTTTAGGGCCCAAATCACAGCCATTTATGTGATTGCATTATACATTATAACTTTTCAGAACACAAAGGGCTAAGGAAAAATGGACACATCATTCTCTAGGGTCTAGCCAGATAAGTGGAGTCTTCACCCCTTATGAAGAAAGCTCTTTGCAACAGATAGAGACCATTAGAGAGAATCATAACTGATCAAAATGCAGAGCTGGGAGCCCAGTTCCCACTGACAGGCCTACAACACAATTCTGGTACCTAAGGCTCAGATATCATTGTGAGAGATGCAGTAGGAAGACTGCAAGAGCCAGAGGAACAGGGAACTTGCTGTGGGACAGTGTCTCTAAGTTATAGCCGAAGCTATACACAAGTGTCTCATCAACATGACTGCCTAAGCATGAGCTGAACAAGGAGAACAGCAATAGACATCCTATCATGGATGACAGAAGACCCATGGGGCCTCAAGCCTACAAAAACATCTGCAGGCAACCAAGGTACAATGAAACCTGGTAAAATAGTCTTCTCCAGGGAAGAGCACACCACATCAATTTGTTATCCTAACACTGGTCCACCCTGAAAATATATTTATACCAGTAACATTATACATTCTGAGCAGCTTGTATCTGTGTGTTTAAAAATACAAACACACACACACACACACTAACAACAACAATTAGAGAAAGAGAACAAGGGAAGTATACATGAGAGGATTTAGAGGGAGGAAAATAACAGGAACCAATATAATCTCAAAAAATTTTTAAAAATATTTTAGGAAAAGGAAACTTTTTAAAGAAATGCAAGCAAAGGAAGAAGAATAAGATAGTGACAACGTCACCAGAGCAAGAAAAGAGGCTGGTCTTCCATGTGATCATTTACATATGTCTTATTTCAAACTATTTAGATGCTCCACAAATTGCTGCCAGAGACCTGGATTCTGTGTGTTGTTACCTTCTGTAATCCCATTAACAAAATATAAGAAAAACAATTGTTTTCTTTACATTTTTCTTTATACCAGCATTTATGTTACATAGAATATGTATTAATAATTTTGTTCTTTCCACATATAGAAGTTGCTTTCTGTTCTTCTAGCTTATATTAAGACTATGAGGTTACGGGGCTGGAGAGATGGCTCAGTGGTTAAGAGCACTGACTGCTCTTCTAGAGGTCCTGAGTTCAAATCCCAGCAACCACATGGTGGCTCACAACCATCTGTAATGAGATTTGATGCCCTCTTCTGGTGTGTCTGAAGACAGCTACAGTGTACTCATATAAATGAAATAAATAAATCTTTAAAAAAAAAAAAAAAAGACTATGAGGTTACTTTATTAGAGCATTGACCCTTTAACACTTTTAGGATATTGAGACTGCAAACTCTTAGATATCTATGGAATTGTGATTTTTTTCACTTCCAAACATCTGCTTTACATACCCCATTATCATGGGCTTTCAGATTAGCTCTAAGATTAGCCAGAGTCCAGCATGATGTGTTACTATCAATAAAATACAGTAATTCAAAATCACGGACTTATCTAAGAAATCCCAAAGCCTGCATTTTGGATGTCAAAAGATCAGTAAACAAAGACAGGTCTTCTTACTCACTCAGGTCTGAAACACTCACCCTTGATCATGGAAGTATTTTCCCTTTATGTAAAATTAGGAAATGAAGAGATATCCCAGTCTCACTTGCAGACTAATTATCAAAGGACTTACCAAAATACTTGGTGTGTCTGAAGTGCTGGGTTGGCTGGGCATGAGGTACTTGTGGGTCTAAAGGACATTCATAGGAACTAATGATTTAGGTGTGACAAATCATTTTTGTTTTCTTACCTAATTATAAATGCTAACTTTCAAGCACGATCTTTCTATAGGTGTGAAGCTGAAATTACACCTAGGTGATTCTCAAGCTTCACTGGCTAATTCAATGTTAGTATTCAGGTCCACCCACCTAAGAGGAAGAGCAGATGGAATCTAATCTTTTTTTTTTTATTTTAATCAACAAATTCTTAGTAACTGAAGCTTAAAATTTTTAGAAAGCCGAAATGCTGAACATCTGTTAATGTAAATAACTATTTCTGGTGAAATGTGTTTGACATTTCCTTGTTAGAAAAATCACTTGTGAAACCGTATACTGTGAACTACTATGTTTTAATCTCAGAAAAAAAATCTTTCCTAGAAAAGAAAAGGAAAGCACAGGGCTAGCTGCTTAAAATAATTTGGCCCCTTACAAATAAGTTAACAGATTCATGGCTTCGTTTACATAGTACATTTTCAAGTTAAAATTCTTGAAGCTTTACATATGAAAAGCTCCAAAGTTTTTCTTAAATTATCAAATACATTATCATTATTATTGAATACCCCTCATATAAATGCTTTTTCTTACATGTAGAGAGAAGGAAGAAATATTTTCAAGTATAAACATACATATCTTGTCATAAAAATAAGATATCAAACTATGTAACTTTATACAGTTGTAAGTGCACTGTAATGGATTGAAAATATAGCTGGGGATTATGGGACAATGTCTCAAATCCCACACTTAGGAGACTGAATCAGGATGGCAAATTTAAATCTAGGCAGTGCAAATGACAAATTTAAAGCCAGCTTTTATATCCTACGTCCATAAATACAAATAAATAAACATGTATTAAATAAGTAAATTAATATATAATTTCTGCATATCTTTTTGCCAGAATTTATATACTATCTTTACTCACATAAAACAAAATTGTCCAAAACAAGATACAAGATGACCTCATTGTTAAGAAATATGACTTTAGGGTTATTTATAAACTAA
>NW_021604592.1:3056532-3081454 GCF_004785775.1 Grammomys surdaster
TATATATGTGTGTGTGTGTGTGTGTGTGTGTGTGTGTGTGTGTGTGTGTGTTAATTGCAATTTAGTTGGGTTATCAAGGTTGAATTTTGAATTTATTTTAAACAATACCTTATAGTGGAAGAGACAGTAATTTCCACTGTTATCCTTTCTAATGTGTTTATTTTATTCACTTAGATGATATTGGAGCAATTCCAATAAAGCATTTTCCAAAGCACGTTGCAGACTTACATGCAAGTAATGGGTTCACTGAAGAATTTGAGGTATGATTTAAATATGTCTGTTCTAATAATATCAAATATAATAAATGTCAACAATTCAGCATGAAACTATTTCATGATGTAAAGGCACTGAAACCACTTTTGTTTCTAGGAAAAAATATGATATCCATTTCATAATTACATATGTGCCTAGGAGATGTCTTTTAGTTACGATATAACTTAGAAGCTTGGCTTTCTGTTTTAAAAGTGAGCATGCGCTAGTAAAAGAAACAAGCGTTAGTGTAAATCCTCTCCCATTAAGTACATATTGCTAACATTATTCTCTTAAAACCTAAATAAGTAATAGTGAATTCTTTTCTAAGTTACATAAATTATACTAAACTACTAAACCTGATGATTCTCAGCAAAACTGTATGAAGCCTTCAGCAACACAAACTCAGAGAAGCATTTAGAAACTTTTGTTACACAAGGTAAAAATCACATGCAGTTTCCACGAAAACATACATTTCTAAAATCATCTGAAGTTTATAATCAATAAAAAAAAAATGTCTAATGACACTGTTAAATGTTCTTAGAAGAGGCGGAAAAGTTTACTGCAAGTGTGTCATGCCCACTGACCTTTCACTTCAGCATACTTCTCAAAATAAGGAGTCACACGTCCCATATTAAATAATGAAGACGACACACACACACACACACACACACACACACACACACACACACACAAGGAGCAGTCATCTCTGAGGGTTACAAGTGACAGGCCAGGGGCTTCATAGTCAACATTTATTCATCTCCAGGATTTTATTATATGGGATCATATAAAAATAACTGATGCAATTAAACTTCATAGAAATGAATTAACAACTGATAAATAGCAAAGCTGGGATCTCATATGCTTTCCATTAACCTTAACATCAGTAAGCAGTGGTCAGCTTGTCCTTCCCATCACCCAGTCACCCTAGCTAGGAAGCACCAAATTCTATATATTACCTTTTTATCTCTTCTTCAGTCCCCACCTCCACAGCCTTCCCTAGAACTCTCTCTTTAAAGGTTTTGGAACTCTGGCCCTGATTTCAGGATTTGTTGTCCCTCGATCTACTCTTTTTGTACGGAACAACTTCTTACACGCAACAATGACTTTCTAGATCCTGTCAATCAAGACGTAGGTAGGGAAGGAAAGGACCACAGACTAGAAAGCTTTCAGAAGAGTAGAAGTCAATTGTGCTATAGCATGATGAGTCTCATAGGTAAAGCATCACATTTGCTCTCTTAGTATAAGCTGGAGGTTCCTGAGAGTACAGTATTGCTACAGTGTTAATTCCGCTGTTAACGACACTTACTCCTGTTAAACAAATATCAGGCTACCATCAAACAGAGCTATAGTTCAACAGGGGAAATGGGCAAAGATGGCCATGATTTCCTACATGCACATACACAAAAGCAAATACTAAGGGGTAAAAAAAAATTATAGTTAAAATTGTCTCAAGGACAGTCATTGATTCACACCTATCAAGCAATCCTGAAATTAGTAAGCAGTTCATAGAATTAAATTAACCTAATAACCACATTTTTCTACTCAAAATTTTTCTTAATCCCATTGCTTTTTAACTCAGTCTCATTTAAGAAAATTTCTCATTAACTGAATAATTTCCTAAATAACTAATAATGTTATACCTCTTAAGTGGTTCATATATTAGATTGTTTTTAGTCATTCAGAATATCTTGTGACCAAAGAGGTCTTAAGAGCTTTTATAGGGAAGGGTTGGAGAACTTGCTAGAGGTTAGATTCATATTTGGGTTTTATGTTTTCTGAAATTACAAGGCTTTGATGTTAAATATTCTAAATAATTCTAAATATTTAAAATTATAAACTGATTGTTTAGATAGGAAACACTTCTGGACAAGTCTTTAATCCATTTTAACAGAAAGTCAGCCAAACAGTTTTGCTATGCTCATAGAAGTTTTTTTTCTTTAATAGTTCTACTAGTTAAATCTATACAAAGTACAAAATGATGGTGTCATTTAATCACAGATTAAAACTCTTTTAGGAGAATTCAATGTTTTAAGAACCCTAAATCTGTTATAAACCACCTAACAGGAAGCTATTCCATAAAATAACTCAAAACACTGTATCACTAATTCAGAGTTTCAAATAGTGCTATTGTGGTCAATTCAAACTATCTTTGTACTTAAGCCAATCCAATTACTCTGACAGAATGGGTCATGGGATATGTAGTTCTTATTAGCATTTTAAATAGTCATCATACTACATCCACATCCCCATTTAAACATGTTGGTTTTTTTCATTTACATAATTAAGGTTCCAAATTATGTGGCATTTTGATTTGTGTGCAACTGTTTGAAACATTCTGTTGTGTTAGTATGTGACAAATGTATTTATTGCATGATCATAGTTTTCCATTGTAAACCTAATATGAACACTTTCTTTTCTCATTTGTCGTGTGCTGTGGAATTTGATTTCTTTACTTTTTTGGCATTCATTTCCTCATTAGACACTGAAAGAGTTTTACCAGGTAAGGCATTATTTCACTGCATTTCCTTTTAGCCAAGAAGTAGTTGTAACATGTAAATATGTAATATATATATATATATATATATATATATATACAGTTTTTACTAGACCATTTTATTTGTTTTGTCTTCCTTATATTTAAAGGCACTTGTTTTGAAAGAATTTATGTTAAAATGCGATGCATGCCTTTTTTTTTTCCAGGAAGTGCAGAGCTGTACTGTTGACTTAGGTATTACAGCAGACAGCTCCAATCACCCAGACAACAAGCACAAGAACAGATACGTCAATATTGTAGCCTGTAAGTATGTTCTTAACTCAGCGAACTGCAGTCTCATTGCTGCTGTTGTCAACTGGTGTCCTTGTGCTATCTGCCAATGGACTTCAGTCAAGTTGTCTCAAGATCTGTGAGATCAGGGAGAGACTCTTCTGCCTGCAAACCCCAGTATCACACTAGGGTCACTTCTGCGCATGCTATCATCAGTGGCATTGACTTCTTTTATACAGAAGGATCTTCAGTTTTAATCTAGTCCTTTCCTTGGGCCCCATAACCTGTATTGCTCTAACTGCGATTTCAGCCATTGTTTATAGTTCACAGCCCAATTTCTACTGAGAATCGGCTTGTTCTTAGTGATTGACCAGCTGAGATTCTCTGGGCTTCCTCTTCCTGCTTCTACCTGTGCTTGCTTCCAGTCTTTCTTGGAATTCTTCCTGGAGTTTTACACAGGTTTGGCTTTGAAGATCCTCTTTGCATCTCCCCACCCCCTTTCTTCACTTCATTCTTTCTCATGTTCAAGTAGTGCTGGTGCTTCCATCCTTAATGCAGTTTGATGTCTGTCTTCTTTCTATTGCAGGTCTTTCTTCATTCTGGTTACAGTGTTTATTCCTCCCCGCCACCCCTCCCATCCACACCCACTCTCTGTCTCTCATCAGAGAAGAAGAGGCTTCTAAGAGATAACAACAATACAAAAACAGAATAGAGTAGAACAGAATAAGGTAAAGCAAAAACTATCACATTAAAGTCGGACAAGGCAAACCAACGAAAAGAAAAGAGCCCAAGAGAAGCCACAGGACTCAGAAACCCACTCACCCCCACACTCAGGAATCTCATTAAGAACAATAAACTGAGAGCCATAATATATACACAGAGGCTCTGGTGCTGACCCATGAAGGACCTGTGCTTGCTGCTTCAGTCTTTGTGAGTCCATGAGTTTTGCTCAGCTGATTTAGAAGGACTTATTCTCCTAGTATCCTCTGCTCCCTCTGGCTCTTACATTCTTTCTGCCTCCTCTTTCTTGGAATTTCCTGTAAAAACTTAGATCCTTTCCCATGTGATCTTTGGATGGCTTCCTAACAAATGCATTACCAGAAGGTCGCTTAAATTCTGATTCCAGTCCAGCAGTAGGAGCACACAGGGCTGCATCCTCCTCTCTTTAATTATCATGCTCTCCTCAGCAGTTTGCACTGATGCTGCCTTCCTCGCCATGGGATTCACACCAGCATTTACTATTTAGCGGACAGTTCCTCTATAGACTATAGATTTGTTTCTTCACCTGCGACATTTATCCTGTTTACATTAAGGGCTGGAAGTTCCCTTAGCATTGTAAATGCTACTGTTTTATTTCCAGCGGAAAACAACCTGGAAAAATATGCATTAACTATTTTAGAAGTGGAGAAAGACATCCAGACCCACCTCTCAAGAGCCACAAGTCTATTTACATGTCTGTACTCCTATAGCCTGCTACTCTTGGCTGGATTAACGGACCTGCCATCCTTCGGTTAGCCATCTACTTCCTTATCCTTGTTTGTAACCCTTCACAGACACTCCCAAGACTCCTTCTGCTTCCTTCACTGCTTCCTCTTCCTCTTCCAACTTCATGATCAGAGGCCATCTGCTGCTGTCCTTCCTCAGCTTGGTGAAGCTCCCACCACACCTGTCTCATCTAGAACTCTACTGTTCCCAGTCCCTGTGCCGTTTTAAAAATCTCTCTAACTTTGGTTATTGCCTTATTACACCAATTTAGTTTCTGCCTCGAATTCCTCTTGGCATTGTGTTCCTTCTTCTTGGGACTTGTACATCACTCCTGAAGAACTTAGTCTCACTGCATTAGACGCTTTCTTAAGTTGGAGATCATTGTCCATCTGTCTTTGTTACGTTGGTCAAATCAATATTCCCCACTAAAGTAGATGATTTTGTGTTGAGTTTAATTTTATGATAAAATTATGATACAGATAAGAAGACTTTCATTATGAAGAGCAATCTGTACTTTAGTGAAATATATTCTCTTTTTGTTCCAGATGATCATAGCAGGGTTAAGCTCACACAGCTTGCTGAAAAAGATGGAAAACTCACTGATTACATCAATGCCAACTATGTTGATGTAAGCATTTTTATGGGATTTTTGTAAATCCCTAAATTTGTTGTGCCACAACAATGTACATATAGCGTTGTATAGTAAATGTTATCTGATATATAATGAAACTGCAAACAAACAATAAATAAATTGTAAAAGATCCTGTGGCTACAGGACTTTGGATTAAATAATACTGTTATTCTTATATTATTTTATAAGAGAGGGAGGGAATTCAGGCTAAAATGTACGTTCTAGATAGAATATGGATATTCTCATAGACTGATACCTCCACAAATGGGAGGGTATAGGCCTAGTACTTAGTTTTAATTTTCCCGAGGTTCCTGGCACAGTGAGATAGATAGATAGATAGATAGATAGATAGATAGATAGATAGATCTGTGAGATACATATCTCACTGATGATCAATAAATCTAAACTGAATATTTCCCATGGTAGTACCGAACAATATGCAAATGATATTATAAAGCCAGTATTCAGCCTCTATTGTTTTAAACGACCTCACGACATCAGCTTTGTTGCACTCTTGAGAATAATAGATTATGTATCATTTAATTTCCCCAATGTGGTTTACTGAATATCAACAGAACTCTGTCATTTACCTGGCTTCTGGTCTCACAGTCTTCCTTTGAGTTCATTCTACCTTCAACACTGAGTTCAGAGACGTGAATTCCTACCTATAGAGTGTTCATTATAAGAGCGTCTGCTTCCTGCCTCCAGAGGAAGCCATTCGTGTGCCAAAGAATGTAGACTTGGGAGGGATAAATACTTAGAATCCAGCTCTGCCACTGGCTAGCAATGATATTAGGTGGTCATTTAACTCCTCTGAGCTTCTTTTACTTCAACACCAGGTTGGGAATGATGCTTCCATTTTGTAGAGATGATAGGTTAGGACAGTATTTGAAAAGTGTCAGCCCAGCACCATTTGCTCCTTAAGAGACAGCTGGTAATGTGTAAGAGACAGCCAGGCTTGGCGTCTCCAAGGAAAGGAAAGAGCCCATAATTGTAGCACTTTCTTAACTCTAAGACAACTGAGCTTCATTGGCTGAAAGTCATTTAGAAATAACACAATTAAGGACTAGACATGAATACTTTTAGACCAAATGCATCTGGAGCAGAGATGCAAGCCTGTGGTCATCTCAAAGATAACTCAGTATTTGGTACAAAAGTTAAAATGGAAGGCAAATTCCTGTCTTTTCTAGTGCTATCATTGTTCTACAGCTTTGCAAGTTCTTTGTGCAATTTTCTGATGCTGAAAAGGGGGTGCTGACGTTAGATTCCACAGTTTTAAGTAAGCACTCAGGTACCAAGACACACTTGTGACTTGTTTCTTCAGGGTTACAACAGGCCGAAGGCTTACATTGCTGCCCAGGGTCCACTGAAATCCACAGCAGAAGACTTCTGGAGAATGATATGGGAACACAACGTGGAAGTCATCGTCATGATCACAAACCTCGTGGAGAAAGGAAGAGTACGTAGCCATCTGTCAGGACATCTCTGATATCAGTTAGGGGTGCTTCTAATTAGTTCATTTCATTTTGTTTCATTTTCTGAGACAGGTTCTTGTGGAACCTAGGCTGACGACAAAACGTTGATTTTGATTTTCTAATCCCCCTGCCTCTGCCTCCCAAGTGCTGGAATGACAGAGCTGGACAATCATTCCAGCTACTTCTAATTTCTGATACAATCAATATTAGCAGAAAAAGTTAGGAAAGGCAATCAGCATCCTTTCTAATTATTTGCATCTTGTGTTATATGTATGAGTGTTTTGCCTGCAAGTATTTGTGTGCACTAGATGCATGCCTGTGGCCTGTGGAGTCCAGAAGAGGGCATTGGAGCTCTCAGATACTGAAGTTACTATATGGTTTGTAAGTTGCTATGTGGTTGCTAGGAATTTGAACCTGTGAAAGAGCAACAATTGCTCTTAACCACTGAGGCATCTCTCCATCCCTATAGGATTCATCCTAATATGCATCATGACAACTCAAAGGAAACTGTTGACATTATCAATCAAAATGCTTCATTATTAGGAATCGGGTTATCTGCTTCCTCGATGAATTCTTCATAGTATAAGAAAGAGTAAATTGAACTTTAGTGAAGAAAATGGAGAGTGAGCAGGTTTCAATGCATGGAACGTAGGTTTAAATGCAGAGCCTGTAGGAAGGTGGAGCTCTCTGCTTTAATTTTGTTGTCTGAAGGGAGGAAAACAAAACTAGATCATCTGAGTTTTTTTTCACACCTTCGATCTCTGTGTCATCTATAACTAATTTATCATCACCTAGAAAAAAAAAAAGAGACAATAGTTTAAAAGTTTAGGATGGAGCTAGAGAAATGGTTCAGCTGTTAGAAGGACTGGCTGCTTTTCCAGAGGACCCAGGATGGTGTTCCAGAACCTACATGGCAGCTCACAACCACCTGTAACTTTAGTTCTAAGGGATCCAGTGCCATTTTCTGACCTCTGTATGCACCAGGTACACAAGTGATGTGTGTGTGTGTGTGTGTGTGTGTGTGTGTATTTCATATATATGAAAAATACCCATACACATAATATAATATACAATAATAATAGTCCATTCATGTTACTGTTCCAAACCTTTACTTATTTCATGTTGGATGTTGGAAACATAAATATTGCATATTTATTTTTTTCTTTTACAGAGAAAATGTGACCAGTACTGGCCTACTGACGGTAGTGAAGAGTATGGGAGCTTCCTAGTCCACCAGAAGAATGTTCAGGTGCTTGCTTATTATACTGTGAGGAATTTCACCCTAAGAAACACAAAGATAAAAAAGGTAAGTGTTTTAGGGTTTCTGTTGCTGTGACAAAACACCAGAACCAAAATCAGCTTGCTGAAGAAAAGGTTTATTTCTACTTCCAATTCCAAGCAACAGTCCATCATTGAGGAAAGACAGCAGAAACTCACGGCAGGAGCCTGATGCAGAGGCCATGGAGGAAAGCTGCATACAGGCTTGCTCCATGGCTTCTTCAGACTGTTTTCTTATAGCACACCTTGGAACAGCAACCCAGTGGTGGTCCTGCCCACAATCAGCTGGGTCCTCTTCCATCAGTCATCATTAAGGAATACACACCAGAGTCCTTACCCATAAACCAATCTGGTGGAGTATTTTCTGAATTGATGTTCTCTCTTCCAAAATGACTCCAGCCTGTGTCAAGTTAACATAAAAACTATTCAATAAGTTATAACTAATGGGACTATACCACCAGTAGATGACCTGATAAAATATTGGAGCATACATTCACAATGAAATATTATTTAGCCCTAATAAATATATGATATCTGTCATCTTGGACAATTTAGATGAACCTTGAAAACAGTATATTAAGTGATGTAAGCAAGAAACAGAAAGGCAAATGTGGCGTGGTTTTATTTATATGGAGACTCCAGGAAATTAGACTCCTAGAAGTAGAGAAAAGAATGGTAGCTACCAAAGTGGGTAAAGAGAACCATAGTGGTGTTGACTAAAAGGTGCAAGAATAAATCAGTTGAGAGATCTATTGTATAATATGGTGATTACAATTTAAAAGGATGCATTTAGGGTAGATTTAAGTATTCTTACCACAAAGTGTGTGAGATAATGCATTTGTTAATCAGCTTAATTAGTGACCCACAAGGTTTCCATAGCTAAAAGATGTTTAAGCTATATATACATCGTAGTTCCTATCTGCCCAATAGAATAATTTCAAAAGTAAAATAAATGATGGATTCTCATCTAGTATTTGATGGTCTCAGTCTTTACTTAAATACATGTGTGATTGCCCTTGCTGGATTTTTGTTGCTGTGGTACAACACTGACCAAAAATCAGCTTGGAAAGGAAAGAGGATAGTTGGCTTACTGTTTGTCATCAAGGGCCACCAGAGCAGGAACTGACGCAGAGATCACTGTGAGGAGGAATACTGCTTGCCAGCTTACTCCCCTTTGCTTGCTCAGCCAGATTTCTTATACAGCCTAGGCCCACCTACCCTAGGTCAATCACACTGCCTCCAATAGACTGGACTCCTACATCAATTATCAATTATTAAATGCCTCCAGAGACATGTCCACAGGCCAATCTGGTGGAGGCAATTCCTCAGTTGGGGTTCTCTCTTCCCAGCTGTGTCAAGCTGACAACCAGGATTAGCCATCACAGTGATAAAAACCAAATTAGAGTTAAATCTGGATAACTAAATGTACAGAAAGCTCTTAACACAATGACATCTTAATCCTAGTGATTTCTTCCACGTAGCTTAGCATCAGCTATATCTTTAGAACCAAAAAGCCATGGTGCAGTAGACTGGTAGGTGAAAAATAATTCCTGACCCATATATACACTTCCACAGTATAGCTTTGACATAATCCCACCACCCACCTAAAATGGGTAGGAGTTAAAAATCAGTGAGGCATATATACTCAGAGATTGTCCTTTGAGATTTTCACAAGAAATAGGACAAATATGAATAATAGATAGATAGATAGATAGATAGATACATACATACATACATACATACACACACATAGAAAAATACAGAGAGATGGTGCTGGTGGTGGTGGTGGTGGTGGTGGTGGTGGCGGCGGTGGCGATGGTAGTGGTGGTGGTGGTAGTGCTAGCTGGATGGAAAGAGATGGAAGAGTGGGTGGATGGCCATTAATGGATGAGTATAGTTAGTTAGATGGAGTTTGGGGATTGGATTGACTCATGTAATTTTGGAAATGACCAAGTGTGAAGTCTGTGGATGAGAGTAGAAATTCAGGTAAGGATTGTGCAAGTTAGAGCCCAGATCATCAAGACTTCATCTAACATTCTAGTTGGGTGTCTGTGCTGAAGTCTTGAGAAGCATCTCTTCTTCAGGAGACCTCAAGTCTTGACTTTCAAAGCTTCAGCCTTTTGGGTCAATCTCACATCATGGAAGATGAGCTGATTTACTCAATCTACAAATTTAAATTTTAGCCACATCTATTAAAATCAAAAACCACAATAAAATCAAAGACTTTCACAAAACTGATGACACCTGCCTAGCTAAATGGACGTATAAAGTTGACTATCATAAATAATATAAACATATGGGTGTATGAACATATATATTCTCACCAAAATAAACTCTAAATACATAAGGTAAAATGTATGATAATTAGCTTAACTTAGCCATGTCACAATGTATCCATGCTTCAATGTATGCATATGTGCTGGACAACATAAATATGCGTAATTCTTATTTGCTGCTATCAGCTGTCTGAACTCTTCCAGGGCTCTCAGAAAGGAAGATCCAGTGGGCGCCTGGTCACACAGTATCATTACACCCAGTGGCCTGACATGGGGGTTCCCGAGTATTCCCTGCCCGTGCTGGCCTTTGTGAGAAAGGCTGCCCAGGCCAAGCGCCACGCAGTCGGGCCTGTTGTTGTCCACTGCAGGTGAGTCTCAGAGATGTCCCCCTAAACCCACAGAACTTCTTATGCTGTCGCATGAGGACTCAAGGAACAACTTATACCAAACTGGAAATAATTTCATGCAACAAGAGAAGTGAAATTATATTCCAATCAGTATAAGTATTGATCAGTAAGAGGCGAGTATACTAGCTTCACAATTGGAAGGCTACAAGATTTCAGAGCAGCAGGTATTGGTCTATCTGATTGTTGAATTGGATTTCAACTTATTAATGGTGAGATAGGCACAACACCGTTTTGTTCTTAAACATCCATTAGCAGCACACAACACCATAGGATGGGACTTTAAATGCTTAAAATATTGTCCCTGGTCTGACTTAATCTGCTATACAGTTATCATGCTAGGTTTACATTAGAGAAGGCAAGGCACTCAGACTTGGAAAAATTTAGCAAACTAATCTGACTTTTTAAAAATAGTTTGCCCCTCCAAATCCCTTTCTTGTTTTCCCAACTTCTCAAAAGTCACGTTGACTTGGTGAGCAATTCATTGCTGCCCAGGAACTAGAACTTTCAAGAGGAGGCCGATGAATAAAAATAACACCATTTTGAGGAGGGGGGGCAGTTTGTAGAACCTATGCCACTCTTGTGGTTTGTAGTTAAAATAATAGCAGTTAATACTGACAAAGTGTGGCTGCAAGGATCGCTTTCATTTCTCTACTCAGTGCATGTTCTGAGGCAGTGCCTGTGTTTTTGCAGAAGCAGCTGTCTGCCTTTGACACACAGGTAGCTCACCTGACACATTCTAACCACCCTACTTGGACTTTTCCTCAGAAAAAGTTGGACAGGTTGATCTGGAGAGTTTTTAATCTGGTTGTTTGACAAACTAAGGAAAACCAAAGAATGCAGAAAACAAGCTTCTGAAGGTCAGGGATTGTCTCTGAGCAAAGGGACAAGGACCTGACTATTGTGCAGAGTGGTGCTAATTCTCTCTACAGTACTTGTGGGGACAGTTGAAAAGAAGCCCTGCTTGAGCTCTGTCCCTCAGACTGAGGCTTTGAAGAAGGTGGCTCAATAATGGCCCTTTAGAAATGACAAGGCTTGTGTTTTATTCCTTGTGGTCTCACTGAAATGAAACTTTCAGCTGAAAGCCCCATCAGATTCTTTTCTCTTTAGTGTCTAAACCTTTGCAAACATGTCTACCTGGCAACATAGACCCAAGACCTTCACCTTTCAGAGTTTGCTGAAGCTGATGCTTCCACTTTTCTCAGACTAAATATCTATTTTACTTACTATGAACCGTATAGCAGACAGTCACCAATAACTGTCGGAACTACTTTTAACACATCCCATGAAAATAGTCCAGTTGCTTTACTGTGTGACTCACAGCAGAAACAAACCCCAAAGTAAACTTTGTCTAAAGCAATACCCTGAACTGCCACACTGTTTATAACTTTAGATTGCTAAGTTTATGTATGGCTGATTGGCTTGAGGAAGGAAGCTGATTTTATCAACATGACAACTAATAATGACCAACTTTCACACTCCTTTTGTGCTTGACATTAAAGTATTACTTTCTGTTCGTCCGTTCAGTGCTGGCGTGGGGAGAACAGGCACATACATTGTGCTAGACAGTATGCTGCAACAGATTCAACATGAAGGAACCGTCAACGTATTTGGCTTCTTAAAACACATTCGTTCTCAAAGGAATTATTTGGTGCAAACAGAGGTACTGCTTTTTAAATATATCTTTATTCATCTAAGGTGTAGGCATGTCACTGAAATCTAGGTATGTTATTCTCTGAGGGTGGTCATAAGGAGGGACTACTTACAGGGAGGGTAAAATTGACAGAAATGCATTTGCTATGGTCTGAGATCTGAAGTCCATTGGCAAAGCGGTCCTTCAGAAGCTAGAAGAGGTGCATGCTTTCTTGCCTTGTGGCTTGGATTCTGGTGGCTGCATGTATCCTTAATCCTGGGAGCATTAATCTAATTTCTCCCTCTGTCTTCTTATGGCTATCTTCCCTCTGTGTTTAAACTTCCATCTAGTGATATAAATGCCAGCCACTCCTCTCTGATGGTTGGCATTGAAAAAAAAATATTATATCTGTAGTGCCTGTATTTATAAGACCATATTTAGAGGTATTCCTGTGTTGAGCTGCAGCTTATCTTTTAGGGGAATGCAATTCAACCTGTAACACTAAATTACTAATAAATCACAAATAGGCCAGCAAAATGCCACTTATTTGGGGACAAAAATGAGAACTATCTTTCATACGACACTAACTATGGTAAAGATCCAGAATCAGTAGAACACTCACCATGCTAGCAAACACCTAAAGCTGCTCAACACAAGCAGTTAATGGATTCCATTTCTTCTGTTTAAAATACATGATTGTATACAAGGCAAGGCAGAGTTTACAAATCTCTGTGTTATTCTTTCCTGCTTCCAAATAAAAACCATCATAGGTTAAAAGCTATGATATAACCCTAAGAATAACTAGAAATACGTGACTAGTCTAAGACAAAAAACAAACCAAAACCACATTTCATCATTGAAATAACTTTCTGTCAGACAGGACCAGAGAAAAGTTCCATTAGTGAAATAGAAGAGAATCATTAGACACAAACTAGACAAGCCTGAACCCAACTATTCCAGTTTGTTCTCTGTTGCTGTAACAAGATGTTGGGTGAAAACAGTTAAGAAAGGAAAGGCTTTGTTTTACCTTACAGATTATAGCCCCCTAATGCAGGGAAGATAGGACAGGAACTGAAGTAGTCTCTGGAAGATGCTGACTTTCTTTTCCTCTGGCTTCCTCAGCTACCTTTCTTATATAGCCAAGACCCACCTACCCAGCGATGGTTTCACCCAGAGTGGAGTGGGGTGGACCCTCCCACATCCATTCACAATCATGAAAATAACCACACACACACAGGCTAATCTGAATGAGAAAATTCCTTGATTGAGATTTCTTCTTCTCATCAATGTCCGGTTTGTGTTGGGATGACGATGTACCTAACCAGGAAACCACTCTGTTCCTATGTGACAGGCTACTAGGAGACTAGCCACTAGAGCAAGTCCACCAGAAGTCCTGGAGTTAAGGGAGTGCTCCTCATAGAAAAGTGAAGCTCAAGACAGAAGGAAGGCAGAGGACTTGGCTTTGCCCTGACAAGTCATCTGTCTTCCTTCCAAACCAGCAAGATCAATGGGAGACAGACAGGAGGAATGAGAAGAGGGTGTTTCTGCCTGTGCCACCTCCTTTCCTGTCCACTTTTCTACTGGGCCTCATTAGCAACCTTAGGCAGGACCACTCACAAGCATTTTGTTGAACTCTAGCTTTCTGCCCAAATGGAAGTTTCTACATTTGTACCCAGATGTCTGTCAGAAAATGTAAAGCAGTGCCTTCTGTCATGGTTGTTTTCTCAGGAGCAGTATGTCTTCATTCACGATACACTGGTCGAGGCCATACTCAGCAAAGAAACTGAGGTGCCTGACAGCCACATGCATTCCTATGTTAATACACTCCTCATACCCGGACCGACAGGCAAGACGAAACTAGAGAAACAATTCCAGGTGAGTTTACTTGCTCAAATGCCTCTTGGATGTCAGCACAGAACTGATCGTCACTGTACCTCCTCTTTGACTAGACAAGGCCAAGTGGAGGAGTTGGGAGTGTTGCTAGAATAATGGCTTTGTGTTCGAACCGCCCTTGTTCCTTACAATAGGTTATAGCATAGCGCAACACAGTAGATTTTAAAGAGATGCTTAATTCTGAGTACCAAGAGGAAAAGTTGTCAGAAACCCTAGACTAACTTTGACAAATACAGACACGACTCAGCCCAGGAAAGAAGGACATGGAGAATAACAGAATGAACAGACAGAACTTACAATACAAACTGTATAAGTGCTCCTTTTGCTTTAAAAAAACCAGACCACTTCAGCACAAGTGTGGTGGCTCAGGCTGTTCCTGCTACTCTTTGAAACAGCCTGTGTCTCATTTGAAGCCTTCGGACTAAAGTAGGCCACCTACTTACAATAGTTTCCTCAACCCCAGTTTCTCCCACTCACCTGTTTTGAAATAGAAAACCCGAGTGTTTGTCAGGGGTTGGTGGAGGCATGCTTTCCTCCCAAACTTCCAAAACACAAGCTTTCTGACTTTCAGAAATTACTTCGAAAAGATTTCTGAAAGTGGTTGTTAGCAGACCTGCCTCTCATTGCAAAGAAAGTATACAATGAGGGCTATGATTTCTCTGCACACGATCTCACACGATCTTCAAACATCTGAGGGTTTCAGGAGAAATGGGGCTAAGGAAAGAATATCTAAGAAGAATTTAAAAGCTCCTGGAGAAAGGTTAAGAAGCAGTAATCTCAAGATCCTTTTCTCCTTGCTATCTGCCTAACCTATAGCAGAGTATGCTAACTATCATCAATCCCCTGCCTCTGACCTTGAAACTGCTTTCTGTGCTCTGGGAATACAAAAAGACTGGTGTGTCTTCTAATGATAGAACTTGTTTGCGGAAAGACATCAGGCCTTGTTCAGCAGGACTATGCAGATCTCAAAGGACGCTTTAGAGAAAGTATGCAGACTAGGCTCTTAAAAAGAAAAAGGAAAGATGAAATAAATGAAGTTTGAAGGATACCTTTTGCAGAGATGAAATGCCATCCTGGGAATCCAATTTTACATTTATATCACCTGTTGTCAACAGAATTCTCACTTAAGTATGATTTACCCACCTCATGGTTACTTAGGAGAACTGGTGTGGCTTAAGCGGACTAATCCAGGATTTTAAATAGAAATACAACAAATATTGAATTAAAAAAAGAGAGATTTGACTTTTTTTTATTGCTGCTCACAATATAAATAGGAAATGCAGATATAAAGGCATGTTGTCTTATTTTTAAAACCACTATTCATTCAGATTCATACAAAGAAATTTTTCCTTGAAAGAAATTGCATGTCTATTCCATAAATATTTATCAGATACCTATTAGTTGCCAGGCTTTGGTGTTTAATGCTGAACTGTAAACTTATGGGCTGGGTAATGGCTCAGTTGATAAAGTGCTGGCTGCATGAGCATGAGAGTGTACATTTAGATCCCTAGGCCCATGGCAAAAAGCTTCATACAAGTGCAGTGCCTGTAATGCCAGACCTGTGCATCTCTGGGGTTTGCTGTCTCATAGTCTAACTGAATTGGGGAGTTCCAGGTTCAGATATAAAATTCATGTCCAAAGAAATAACTGGAAAAGAACTGAGGAGGATACCTGATGTCAACCTCTAGCCTCCCCATACACACACACACACACACACACGCACACACGCACACACATGAAAAATTTAAACATGCGTTTTGAAAAACAAACATTAAGGAGGAACTAGAGAGATGGCTCAGCAGTTAGGAGATTTGAACTGCTCTAGCAGAGGACCCATGTTCAGTTCCTAGCACCAACATTGGGCAGCTCATAACTGCCTGTGATTCCCGCTTTAGGGAATCCAGCACCCTCTTCTGGAATCCTCAGATACCCGAACTCACATGTACACATACCCACACACAGATACACAGACAGATACACAAAGATTAAAATATGTATTAAGAACATTAAAATATGTTCAGCACCCTCTTTCTGGAATCCTTATATACCTGAACTCACAGGTGCACATACACACACACAGACACAAAAATGTATATACATGAATTAAATTATATATGATATATATTATATATACTAAAATATATCTTAAAACAATTAAAAGAGCACACTCAGCTCATACTCTCAAGGTGCTTGCAACCTAATGAAAGATACAGATAAGAAAGTAGACAAACAAAAAACTGTGGAAAGCACCACTGTGGAAGAAAGGATGCTATAGGTGCACAGGTGGAGGAACAATTTAGGGAAGAATATATGTGTTCATAAGAGGTCTTGGTGTTTAGCTTACAGGACATTAGATTTGGAAAGGAAACGAGACAAATATAACTGCTCAGATTCTGTTAACTGGGAGGGGACGATGTCATTTCCTATGACAGAGAATTCAAGAGAGAAGGTGCATATTTGCAGGATGTGATAGAGGACAAGACTGTCAGATCACTCCTACATCTACATAACTCTAAAGTACTAGAAGCATATTAGCAAGACTTTCGTTATTAAATGGAATGACTGAAGTACAGGGTTCTACAAATAAAAAGTCTATTTGGGATTCTAATTCTATGGATGCATAGTCAAGGAGCCACATCTGGTGCTGGAAGTCTTAGGTTCTTCAGAACACCAACTGGATATATGACAAGTAAGAATGTGTGTGTGTGTGTGTGTGTGTGTGTGTAAAACTCTACCTATTTTATAGCCACTAAGGTTAATTCATAAGAGCTCTAATGTAAAGACTTAATGTAATCCTAGTCACCTCCCCAAATCTGCACTTCTATACACCATAGGTGACCTCAGCTTTCACATTCTCAATGCCTCTCAGTAGAGATTAAATTTGAACACATGAAACCTTAGAAAACACATTCAAATCACAGCCAAACCATAACAGAACTTGCTTCAGTTAATGTGTGTAAGAGGCAACTCACTACTGCATCTAAATGGTAAAAGATCAGGAATGGAGAAAGAGTCTGGCCTGCTTGGAGATGATTATTTGAAGCCGTGGAACTGGATAAGATGGTCAATAAAGATAAGATGAGATGTTTAAGAAGCTTTGGGAGAAAGGATGGAGATACAGCCCAGTGGTAGAGCTCTTCCCTAGCACATAGCATATCCTAGGCTCAAACACCAATTAAAAAAAGAAAGAAAAAGCAAAAGATAGAAAGGGAAAAAAAGAAAAGGCAGGGAAGAGAGGAAATAAGAGGAGTAAATGGAAGGCATGACAGAGTAAGAGATAGTGAGAAATAAAAGAATCTAAAGAAAGTAACATTTCAAGAGTAGAAAGTGAACAGAAACAGCAAATGCTAATAACATTTGCAGAAAAGGCAGTAGAACTCAGGCCTGGGCACTGATGATCTTTGCAACAGTTACTGCATTGAACCCAGATAACTGAGTTGAAAAACAATGAAAAGGGCACAGCCAAGAAGCAAGCTCAGGGGGCTGGAGATGGCTCAGCAGTTAAGAGCACTAACTAGTCTTCCAAAGGTCCTAAGTTCAATTCCCAGCAACCATATGGTGGCTCATAACCATTTGTAATAAGATCTGATGCTGTCTTCTGGTGTGTCTGAAGATGTACTCATACATATAATAAATATTTTTTTTTTTAAAGTAGCAAGCTCAGGGGAACAAGAAGGCCATTAGATGAGGAGACAATTAGAGCAAAATGTATTGACATTAGGGCTCCTGAACACATATGGCATGCACACAGAGATAGATACACAGACAGACAGACAGACAGACACACACACACACACACACACACACAAATAAAATATATATGTATTTTTAAGACTTGACACTAAAAGAAATAATAAAGATAGGTACTAGGAAATATTAGCTTAGAGGCTAAGACAGATTTTATGTTGCTTATTTGGATTTGGTTGTGTGTTTGTTGTCTTGTTGATGATGGTGTTATTGTTTTGTTTTGTTGTTTTTTCTAGAAAGGGTTTCTCTGTGTAGCTCTGGCTGTCTTAGTACTCTATTTGTAGACCAAACTAGCCTTGAATTCACAGAAATCTGTCTGCCTCTGCCTCCTAAGTGCTGGGATCAAAGGTGTGCACCACCATGCCCAGCCTTGAGGGTGTTTTAATAAGAAATGTATGAGCTTCCTTTAAAACTAGGGGAAGTGAGATTAGTAAATCCTTAGTGTAAAGAGATAAGACTGAGAACACATGCAAAGGGGTGGGTTCTGAAACAAGAAGGCCTTAGTGGTTTGTAGACTGGAGGTACTTAGAAGTAAATATACAACCTCCAAGTTGTCCTTGACACAGGAAGGGGTAAGTATTCACAAACACAATAGAGGCATGCTAAGGGTAATGCCTCTCACCTGGAATCTCTTCACTCAAGATCCTGAGGCATCAGGATTGCCACAAAGCCGACATCAGCCTGGGCTAAGAGTGAGACTCTGTTTTAAAAAAACAAAAGTTGAAGAAATTAAACATGATTGTAATTTAGAAATATTTTCTAAATTTTTTTACATATAAATAAAAACAAGATAAATATATTTAAAAAATGAACCCAAAACAAGAAACAAGAAAGAAATTGTACCAGATTGCCAGAACTCTTCCATCTGGCCACTTTTTTTTTTTTAAATGTTAATCAAAGGCTTTATAAGTTTGGTAATGCTCAATAACAAGATGCCCATACAATCAGAAGTGTAACCCAATACCCAACCTAGATATAGCAACTGCCTTTGACTGGCAGAGACACACGAACATCCACCTCCATGTTTCTCTCCCCCTTCCCCTACCCCAGTCTCTCATCTCCTAGCCCCTCCTCTCCTTCTCTTCCTCCTCTCCTACTCCTCTTCCTCTCCTTACTCCTTCCACCTTAGCTCCTCCTACATATCACCCTTCCTGTTAAAATTTAAAAAAAAAAAACTTTTCTCTCAAAATACAATTAGAGCATAACTATACCAATTTGTATGAGGTACAAGATAGACCTAATACCCAGTCCATCATTTTATTGACTAAACAGACTCTCTATCATCTCTCCTAACTAAAAGATTTAGTTCTGAATCTGGCTTTTTTTCTTGGCTTTAGAATGAATGTCAGCTGAAAACCATCCTCTCAAATCTTTTCTCTCAAAATTAAACATGATCATAATTTAGAAATATTTTCTAATTTTTTTTCTAAATTTAAAAATATACTATAGGTGGTAACATGGAGGAGGACATAGGCTTTGCTAGATTTTTAAGAAACAAAAATTTTCAAACCTTGGTAGTAAAAAAAAATAATAATCTCAGTGGAAAACCAACCTATTTTAGTGAATACCTAAATATTTGATACCTTGATAGTGTGTGCATAAAACACTTATAGAGCAGTATTAGTAAAATAGAATTTGGGATTTCAGTGACTGAAAAATTACCAGTATATCCTGCAGCACCCTGATGAAGTAGTTTGTAGGATTCATTCCAAAAATTAAATAACTATTTAACATGAGTGAGAGTAAGTAGAAGAAATGTAAGGGCCTCACCCACAGAGGAAGGCATCAGAACGTGCCCACAGAGGAAACCATCAGGATACACCTACAGAGGAAACCATCAGGAGGATCCTCTCAAGATCAAATGGCTTGAAATACAGCATAGAGACTTCTGAGACTTCTCTCAAAAGGGGCTTACTTCAAAAAGTGCCTGGGATCCAAAGAGTCGGCTATGTTTACATTAAATGTCATTCTTTCGTTGAGGTGTGTCAGTGTATGTTTGGGGATCTGGGTGAAGTGCATGAGATAACCTGCACATTTCCTTGCCTCCTTTGTCAGCTTCTGAGTCAGTCAAATATTCTTCAGAGTGACTACTCAACAGCTCTGAAGCAGTGTAACAGGGAGAAGAATAGAACATCCTCCATCATCCCTGGTAAGTCACACAGAATCTTGCAAAGCCAACTGGGTGTTTTTATTTCCATGATAAAATACTTTTATGTCTTTCAGTAGTAATTATGTGTACTAATTATGTTATGTATATTGTCATATTGTCCTAATTATACCCAGTATTTGATTATTAAAAATAACTCAAATCCTTGACGTCTTATCAAAAATTGGAAAACTTAACTTTAACAATTAGTTTAATCATTAAAGGTATCCATTGAGAAATGCAATTGTACTTTGCATTTGGGGGTTGTTTTGGGGGGATGGGAATAGCTCAGTGCAGTGAGCATGTTTGTTTACCTGCAATGTTCTGTGTTCCAGTGGAAAGATCAAGGGTGGGCATTTCATCCCTGAGTGGGGAAGGCACGGACTACATCAATGCATCCTATATTATGGTAAGTCAAAGACATGGTGGGAGAATCTACATGCCCATCTGTGTTACCAGAATTAATAGCAGAGAGGGCTACTGGATGCAGCAACAACACCTGTCCAATACAATCCACCCAATACAAGGACTATGGCACACAGTCTTCAGTGGCCAAAAGAATAGCATCATAGTGTGCTAGGACTGAAGAAACCTCAATTGAAATCAATAAAGAAATACCGAGTCCCAAATTCACCATTCAGAGCTGATGAGTAGACATAAAACGTATTCTCATCACCAAGGCACAGATCTGAAGCAGAGGTAGGGTACACCAACTTCAACAGAGTCCAAACTCACTAAAATTCACACTCCAGGTTTGCAGCACAGCTCTTCCTTAAGTACTGGAGTCATTTGTGCTATTGGCCTTTTAAAGATGTAAAACCTTCCTTCTGCATTTAGATTGTCTGATAAATGGACCGGTGCTTTGGTGGCTTTTGTGTGCCCTCTATTACCATCTTACGACAGTCAATCACACAGCTTGGTTGCAAATGAACGAGTCTTAATATTCATTCCCAAACCACTGTTCTAGATAGACAGAAAAGAAATGACCTAAGAAGATGCGGGAAATTGAGATGCAGGAAACAGGGAGATGCGGGAAACAGAGAGATGTGCCGTTATCACTCTCTAACACCCACCACATTTCAAGTGAACCCATGGGGGTAGTGAAAGACCACACTGCAAGAGGAGAGTTTCAAGTTCAGTAAAGAGCACATAAATCATTCGATTCAGTTATGCTAGTTTCCAGGCTTCCTAAGTACAATCAGAGAGGACCCTTCCTGATCCCTCTCTTAGGGGAGGCAGCCAGGGACCAGGACATGGAAGGTGACCTGGGTGAAGAGATGTGAGATTTCGTATTCTGAAGCCTGGGGTTTGTGGACAATAAGGGTTATAAACTCTGCCATGGATTTACACTCTATCTAATTCAAGAGAAACTTTCACAAGCCGTTTTGGTACATTGTCTTCTAGAGGTGATGCCACTTCTTAAGGTAAATGTGTCCACAGCAGTTAACTGCATATACCCCAGTTTAATCACCTTTAAAATGAGGATGATGATTCTATTTCATAGATTCCTGAATCTTCATAGATTCCTGAATCGGAAGAAAACTGTACCTAGCATATAGTCACCGCCTAGTAGATGTTGGTTGTAATACATTATTATTTCAGCATTCAACCTAGAATTAAATGCACTACTTTAACAAAACCACATTTCTCTGTTTAGTCATATGTTGGGCTCTTGTATCGTGTCTTTGGTTTTGTAGGGTTATTACCAGAGCAATGAATTCATCATTACCCAGCATCCTCTTCTGCACACCATCAAGGACTTCTGGAGAATGATCTGGGATCATAATGCCCAGCTGGTGGTTATGATTCCAGATGGTCAAAACATGGTAGGTCGGTTTTCGTTCTTTTCTTGTAAAGAAAACATAATATTACAATAGTCAAAAGCCTATTATACAAAGAAAAATAATCTTTTTCCTACCTAATAGACTCACTGGAGTCATGCTTTGCTGGACTGGATTGGTTAAGCAGTTCTGTTGGGTCAAAGTTGTGAATGAGAGGTCTAAGTGAAGTAGATTTAAGTTGCTAAATAAGTATTTATGGCCCTGCTTAAGCACATCAGGAATGCAATCACAAATGACACCAGTCTATACACTTTTATTTGCATTTTTTAGATAAAATACAGAGTATTGTATTGAAATTTCCATGTAAAACATTTCTCATTTTTTATTTTACTATTTTATTTTAAATTTCATGAAATTCATAGTTGAAGAAGTAGTTACATCCTCTTAATAATGTCAGCCAAGGCTCTTTTATGAAGGAAGGACTTAAGAAACTTTTAAATTCATGCTTTGAGGCTCTCATCCATGTATACAATGAAGTAAGATCATACCTGCCCCCAACTCTTTGTGTATTTCCCATCACACACCTTTTCCTACTTGCTTTCTTTTTTTTTAATAACTTACTACAATTATTGTTGACCATATAAGCACGGGTATAGCAGTATGCATGGAACATGGGCATCTTACAAGTGGCCATAGTTCCAAAGAAGACTGAATCTCCCTCTGGAGCTGCTCTCACCTTATCAGCTAGGGTGATGCCACAGGACTTCCTCTCCTGTCGATGCTGGAAAGCTTTACTTAAAAAAATGCAAACTTGTAAAGGAAAGATCTCTTCAGAACCATAGTATCAGTGACATGTCCACTCTTCTTTCTGTTTGTAAAGCCTAAAGAGTCAGTCAAAATTAATACGTGATTTGGGCTTGTCATATATACTTACCTCTCATACTCAGTTCACATATCTAAAGTTACAGAGATTTCATTGGTGAGCCCTCTCTTCAGTCACCCTACTCAGTTGGCAGTTATAGAAGCAACAAGTTTACCAATCCTACTCTTGAGCCAGGAGCACAAAATGCCACTGTGATAGTTTGGGTTGTGCTGTATTCTATTTCACACATAAATCCAATCTGGATTAAGATTTCAAGGACATTTTAATGGTAAATGTTGTTATCCAAAGAAAATTTTGATTTTAAATTTCTTTGCCAAGCATTTGAACTGATTTTCCAATCAGACTGATGAAATATTTCATGAAAACTCTCTATTCTCCCTTGGTCTTTCTCAGGCAGAGGATGAGTTTGTTTACTGGCCAAATAAAGATGAGCCCATAAATTGTGAAAGCTTCAAAGTCACGCTTATGTCTGAAGAACACAAATGCCTTTCGAATGAGGAAAAGCTGATCGTTCAAGACTTCATCTTGGAAGCGACACAGGTGTGGAAGGAAGGGGGTTAGAGGATGAGCTGCCCTCCTGCTCATGTGTGATACATGCGGTGACTCGGAATCTATTAGAAGTGGAAAGGATTATGATTTCTTACAAAATGAGACAATTCCAGAGATATTCCTATACTTATCATTTTTACTTCCAAAAATCTTACAGAATCGTCAAACTTCTAATCTTAGCTAAACTATACAATTCTTAACTTCTATGTACACAGAAAAGCAAAGGTTTCTCTTTCACTCCAGATTGGTTGCTGATAGAACTTAGGTTGAAAATTAACAAACAAACCAAAATAATTCTAATTTTCTTTCTTTGAGGTTTTTTTTTTTTTTTAGTTCTGTAGATGGGTCTTTAGCCTGTTTGTATGTCTGTGTACAATATACATGCAGTGCCCACGGAGGCCAAAAGAGGGCATCATATCTGCTAGAACTGGAGCTACAGATGTATGTGAACCACCATGTGTGTGCTAAGAATTGAACTAAGGTCCTCTGGAAGAGCAGCCAGTGCTTGAACCTGCAAACCTATCTTTTCAGGCTCTAATTCTAATTCTTGCTTTAAAACCAGCACTCACCTTGTTGTGCTTTCTCCCATAGGTATCCATAGTTAGAAAGAAGGCTTACTTTAAGAAAATAATCAATAGATACCCATTGTCTTGTCATATGCATTATTCTGACCACCCCCATTGCCTACCTCAGCCTTAGGAAATACAGTTTTTTTCCAAGTGTTACGCAGAAAACACACTATACAATAAGTATTCAGATTGATTCCAGTTCAATGCATCTCAGATATATAAATCAAATGCCACTGATGTCTGAATTTCCAGGTGGCCAGCCCTGGAATAAGGGGTAGTTCTAAAGCAGTGGTCAGGAGAGCAAGGTGAAGTAGGCATTTCCGTGCGCTTCATAGCTACCAGACTCATTCCAGCTTCTGGGAAGTTTGTTAAGTGTATAAGGTCAAAATCTTGGATTCTGTTATTCTTTTTTATAAAGACTATTTTTAAGGTATCAAATATTATATAATAAAATAATATTCATAAGCTATATATAATATATCAAAGTGATACACTAAATGATTCTCTGGCTACTGAGTTCAATAAAGGGACACAGCCTTGACCTTTAAGATCCTTCAGGTTCCCACTCAGCCATTCTATGCTCTCTCCAGATATAGTGACCTCTTCCGCAATTAGTGTTTACTGATCTCTGGATTTACTTCATAATTTCACCCTTTTATCTCTGTTTTCTTTAAGACTGTGTTAGTTTGATCTTATATCCTGACCCTTAGATGAATCATGTGTATACTTCATTATAATATTGATGACACTCATTCACACAATTGCACATTAAGTCAAATCTGTTTGCTTCTGCTGTTAACATATTCATGGTATTATTTTTTCTATCCAAATTGGGGTACTACTTGTTTAAGTCTGCTTCATTTTGTTTTGTTCAAAAATTTGCAATTACAAATGGTACCTGACTGAATATGTTTACCTACATGGAAATACTTACTGGGTTCACCCAGGGATCCCTTATGGGTTATTGAGGATGAGAACATCCCCTCCACTCTAGCTATTCAGCTTTATGATTGTTTTAAAAGTGGTCCTGCTCTGAGATGTCTTCTGATTTACAGCTCATGAGAACTCTGGAATTTCCTCATCACTGCTTATGTTGAGGCTGAAATGGTTTCTTCTTCTTCTTCTTCTTCTTCTTCTTCTTCTTCTTCTTCTTCTT
>NW_021604592.1:3081464-3089184 GCF_004785775.1 Grammomys surdaster
TTCTTCTTCTTCTTCTTCTTCTTCTTCTTCTTCTTCTTCTTCTTCTTCTTCTTCTCCTTCTCCTTCTCCTTCTCCTTCTCCTTCTCCTTCTCCTTCTCCTTCTCCTTCTCCTTCTCCTTCTCCTTCTCCTTCTTCTTCCTTCACTAATTTTAATTTTCCTTATTAAAAATGAAGGCAAATAACTTTCCAAAAATTGTCTATTGCATTGATAATTCATTTCTAGTGGTCGGTCCTTAGGAGTTTTGCCCAAATTTTCATAGCGCCTTGAAATTTTATTAACTTACTTGTGTGAGGTCTTTGAATATTCTAGGTATCAACCCCTTTCCAGGTACACATGTTGCAAATATTTTTTATGTAATTTTAACATTTTTAATTTTCTGTAAAAAGAAGCTTACAAGTTTAATTCATGTGGATTTTACTATCCTCCCCACTCCATTTTATTAGAAAGAATCTACCATTTAGGATTCACTGTTTAACGATATCCTGTTGGGGGCTTAGGAAGCAGTTCAGTAGCAGAATGAACATTTAGCCTACATAAATCCCTAGAGTCTAGTCTTTGCCACAAAACAAAACTGAGATCTAAAACAAAATATGTCTGAAATTAAGACACTTACCTACATAGCATTTTTTGCTAAATGTTTTCTATTTTTCTATAGTTTCTATATTGCATCATACAAGTCAAGAGTCCACTTTTATTATTAGCCATGTGATATTATTTTTCTAGTGACCTCATGCTCACAGACAGCAGTATCAGCTCAGGCACCCATCTGAATGTGGGCTTGTTTCTAGCACTACTACTTCTTTCTACTGGGCTCCTTGTCAATCTCCCTGCTGACCTGAAAATGCCTTCATTCTAGCTTATACTAATTCTTGACATCAGATAAGCCAATTCCCTATAGTGATTTTGGAAGTTTACATTGACTACATAAAATTGATTCTGAGACACTTGTTTTCAAATATAGCATCTCATTAAGTTCACTTTAGGGAACTGGAGGTCAGAGGCTTACTTCACTGTGATGTAATCTGGTTAATCACATAAAAAGTAATTGAGACTGGAGTTAAAAGAAGACATCCACCCCCATG
Organism: Grammomys surdaster; assembly: GCF_004785775.1. Lineage (NCBI taxonomy): Eukaryota > Metazoa > Chordata > Mammalia > Rodentia > Muridae > Grammomys > Grammomys surdaster. Next base: position 3,082,548 of record NW_021604592.1, read on the forward strand.
CCAGATGTTTTCTTATTGTGTTGTCTAATCTCTGAAGTCTGCTGATGTTTGATAGTCTCTGTGCTCTTTTACAAACAGTTTTTAACACTAAAGATTTCCTTTTGTAACTTACAATTGAGTAGTCCAGACACATGTTTAGGACATGCTTTCATGGTTCAACCACAAAGAACATTGCTTCTTTCTTTCATTAATTCATTTATTTATTCACTTTATATCCCAAGCAAAGTCCCCCTCCCTCCTCTCCTCCCAGTCCCACCTTACAAGTCCCTTCTGCCATTATGTTAGAAGGGAGGGGTTGAGAAGATGAATCAGTTGGTAAAGAGCTTGCTGCTGAAACATAAGAACCTCAGTTCAATTCCAAGTACTAACATGAAAGCCAGCCCCCATGGTACTGGGGAGGTAGAGGTAAAAAGATACCAAGTGCTGGACCAACCAGTCTAGTCCAAATCAGTAAGCTCCAGATGAAAGGTTCTGTCTCAGAGAATATGCTAGAGAAACATTGTAGACATTTAATATCAACCTTTTAACCCCATGTGCACCTACATACATGGGTACACATGTACAGCGCCACACACAGGCCTAAAATGGAGATAATGTTTTATCCCGGCGAATGGCTAATTCACGGTTCATGTCCCACTGCAATGATTTCCTCCTCCCACTATGACGGATGAACGACACGTGAAACATGCACTATTTTTATCATCTAGCTTCGGTTTCTGAATGTCCCACTTACGCCACTCATGACCAGCTGTCACTAGCCCAGCAGTGCTCTTTTAAAAACTGACTTGTTCTTTCTTCTCATAGGACGATTATGTGCTGGAAGTAAGACATTTTCAGTGCCCCAAATGGCCAAATCCGGATAGTCCCATTAGTAAAACATTTGAACTTATAAGTATTATCAAAGAAGAAGCCGCTAACAGGGATGGACCCATGATTGTTCATGATGAGTAAGTCTTGCCGTCTTAGTCACTGAGACCCCTGGATATGTGCATGCCTCTGTTGTCCCAACACCAGCCTGATGCTTCGTGTCCATGTGCTGAGTCAGTCAGGGTGGATTAGCTGCTTCCTGTCATAAAGGTGACACAGAACATTCTGCCTCCCTGGTAACTCCTAGTGAAGGCAGATCACCTATGTCTGAAGACTGGAATCTGCTCTTAGGCTTTGTAGTGGGAGTATTTGTGAAGATGAGGCAGTGTTTCGGTACTGGACTTAAAGGAGCTAATGTGGGATACATTGCAGCTATTTACTTCTTGAGAGAAGAGTAAAACTGACTATTGTTTGGTAGTTTTTGTTGTTGTTTCTGTTTTTCCTAAGAGAACAATCTTTATTTCATAATTTCTTCTGTTTGTATAACAATGAAAAAGGCTAGAATTGCGCTAAATACCTATTCTATAATAAAATATATAGTTTATACATTATAACCTCAGCCAAACATTTTTCTGCCTGCCTCTTTCATAGAATAAAAATAACGAAGCATAATCAAACAGTAAAGCATTTTATAAAGGATCTTTTTAATGGCACTCTTGGCTCTGTCCCCAATTCAACCATAATTCTACGCACAATAAAAAGAAAGAAAGACAAGCCATTTCAAGGCTGTGTGCTCTGAGTTAAAAAATGTGTCTGATGCATCTGATGGAGTCTTTGCCCTGTCTCTTTACTGAAAGGCATGGAGGAGTAACTGCAGGAACTTTTTGTGCTCTCACGACCCTTATGCACCAACTAGAAAAAGAAAACTCCATGGATGTTTACCAAGTAGCCAAGATGATCAATTTGATGAGGCCGGGAGTCTTCACTGACATTGTAAGTGATGGACCTCACCTTTCACTGTTGAAATATCACTTCCTCGATGTTACTAAAGTTTTTATTTTTTTCTTTAATCACATATAAAGAAAGTCACAGAGGCTGGTAGGTACCATTAGCTTGTATCATTTAAGCCAAATTACAAGTATGAACTTTTCAGAAGACTGGCAGATTAAAAAATGTTTAGTCACTCAGAGCCCTTTTTATAAGATTCACTGTGACTCTTAAAAATACCTGTAGTGGAATTACCAATGAATTGGTTTGTTCAGCAAACTGAAGAGTTGCATTCCTGAGGTTCAAGTTGAAGCTTCACACAACAGCCAGAGATATATCTCAAAGACTTAAATGTTAGACTTATTCACTCTTTTCTCAAGCCGAACTTGTTTATGGAGTTAACAAATAACTAATTCATAGGTGCTTTTAAGAGAAAAAAGGCGTGTGCAGTCAAGAATGAGACACTGCCAGCCCTTCTGGTTTCAAGATTTAGCTTAGAAATAATCTGAAAGTTGTTGTTATTATGGCAAAATAATAGAAAGCTTGGTGAGAGTCTTGAGTGGACAGTCTTACGGTCACTGTCAGCTTCTTAGCTGAGTACAGAGGAGGACCTCATAGAGAGATGACTGGGAAGCACGACGCCCTTTTCCCAAGGCAGACCATCAAGCCAGACAAAATGATGGGGAGTAAAAACCATTTGGTGAGCTGTGTGTCTGTCGAAGTGCAGTTTCTTGGTGACAAAACAGTCATTTTTGAGCACTTCTCATAAATAGATAGAAACATTTGATTACATAGCCATTAAAGGAAGGAAACTGAGACTCTGAGTTTTGAGAGTTAAGGATAAAACTCAGTTAGTAGAATGCTTCCCTAACAAGCACGAGGAACTAGTTTTGATCCGCACATCTACATAAATGGATAAAGAAAACACATCTGTAATCTTGTCACATGGGAGGTAGAGACAAGAGGATCAGAGTTCAAGTTCATCCTCATCTATGTAGTTCAAGACCAGCCTCAGATGTATAAAAAAGAAGAGAAAGGAAGAAAAGATGTTGCTTTGATAAAGGCTGTAGATGCTGAGCACAGATGAAGTTTATCTGCATCGTCTTTCAACTCCAAGAAACAAGGGAATTAAGAGCTGAGTGCTTATCACTGTCAGATGTGCACAGCTTTTTTCTCCATACTCAGTGTCTATTTGCTCATTGCAAAGAGATTTGGGTTTAACCAAACAGATACAACTAAATATAGAATGTGTACCTCAGCTGAGTACAAGCCCGTTAAATCAGCCCTGTGCCCTTATATGAACAGTTCTAAAGTGTGTCTGAAATCATGCCTATTTTTTTGCAAAGTCATGCCTTTGTTGAGCTTCTTCTCTATGTTCTCCCTTCCTGTGTTTTCTAGGAGCAGTATCAATTCCTTTACAAAGTGGTCCTCAGCCTCGTCAGCACAAGGCAGGAAGAGAATCCATCCACCTCTCTGGATAGTAACGGTGCAGCTTTGCCTGATGGAAATATAGCTGAAAGCCTGGAGTCTTTAGTCTAACACAGAAAGGGTGTAGGACCACCCTCCTCCATGCATTGTCTCTTTCTAAAATTAGAAAAATGAGTCCAGTTCTGTTATCTGTTTACTTCCCAAGACCTGACGGTAACTCATTCTGCTGCCAAATTGACACCATTAACAACGTGTGCCTTTTTGAAAGACTTCTTGTAATTCACTTATTATGTTTGAACTAAAATGATTGAATTTTACAGTGTTTCTAAGAATTGAATTGTGGTATTTTTTTCCATATTGATTTTAACAAAAAAAAAATCAATTTGTAGATAATAGGAAATACCAACATTGGAAGATATTTGTTCTTAAGTGTCAAATTTTTAGCTGTATTTGTAGCAATCATCAGGTTTGCTAGAAATATAACTTTTAATATAGTAGATTGTAAGTAAACCACTTTATCCCCAATGATATTCTACATGTTACAACTGCAGTATTCACCTGAAGTAGGAGTGATAGTAACTTATGTAAATACTGCTCTGGTATCTCCATGGACCAAATTTATATTTATAATTGTAGATTTTTATATTTTACTACTGTGTGAGTTTTCTAGTGGTGTACTTGAGTTTAATTATGTAGCTTACTCTCTGGTCTTACTCACTCTACGTGTCTTCTAAAACTGTACTGTGTTATTCAAGAAACTAACCTTGTTTCTGCATGTCATTTTAACTTTTGTGAAAATAGAAAACCATGTGTTTTAAAAGATGTTTTTATGAGAATAACACCTTACCAAACATTCCTTAAATGGTTTTTATCTGAGAAGTTGCAAAAATAAATACAAATATTGCCATTAACTTGTGTTCACTTGTGGAATATTGTGGTGACCTATGGGTAGCAGTGTAACGGAATCTTCTATTCAGCTGTTGTAATAGTTGTCTCAGTGGTTTACACCTGAATATGCTCATCCTTTCTAGCTCTTTCTAAACTCTGGCTGGCTGGTTCAACTCAGCAGTTCTGGCTCAAAATTCTTCTCCAAGTTGACTGATTCAATCAGGCTTCTCTCAGCTCTACTTGGCTCTGCTTGACCTCAAACTAACTCTGGCAATTTGTTCTAATCTTCTAGCTTCTGATTATCTAGCTTCAACTATCTCTGCTGACCTGCATGAACTCATGAACAAATACAAATTCAATTCCATTGTACTGCACTGCACTGACTGCAAACTGACTCAACTTCCTATTTACTGACTCCCTGTGCTGCTCTTAAATGGCTTTCCTCCTGAGAGTTGAGCATCTCCTATTTCTGACTCATTCTGTCAAATCTTTCTCTGATTAGTCACTTTGTCTGCCCCTCAATTAGACATAACTTTCAAACATAGCCGGTTCCTTATACAAACTAATTTTACCTTAAAGGTCTATATTAAGGGCATGTCTGTATTGCAGCCAGACCTGGGTCTTTGGATATGATCCCTTATCAGAGCACCCATATTGCTGGATTAAAATTCCTCTACATGATAGGAAATTGTGAACATAGGTACCACTGAGAAAAAATGAAAAGCCCAAAGAAATGGAACAGAATATCAAACTCTGGTTCCCAAACTGTCTTCTCTGTGATACATAGGGATCTTACAAAATTTTGTGATTTTGAGTTCAACACAGCAGCTGATGTTGCCACTACAAAATGTATCATTAAACCATTGGGACCCACTTGCTCAATAAGCAGAACCATTACGTATTTCTTTTGCCTTATAGGATTGCCCTGACCTGGATATGCATGACTACCAAAACTCCATGTGCTGACATTTTCACTCCTTGGAAGGCAAAGAGAAAAGGGTTTATCGTGGTAGGGAAAGCATAGCAACAAGAGCAGGAGGCTTCTGGTCACTTCAAATCTTTAGGGAGAAAGAAAGAGAACAGGAAATACTCCCTGGTTATAAAACTTCAAGGCCCTGTCCCCTGAGTCATTTCTATCAGGAAGGCCCCCACCTCCAAAGGTTCCTTAACTTTCCAGAACAGCACCACAAAGTACTGAGCCAGACATGGCTCTGGTGGGGACCAAATGACATGGCGACAGGGTTCTGGCCCCTGGGATAGGGCCCTGGTGTGAGCCTCCATGAGTGTAGATGGCTGCTGTGGGCATAAGGCTTGTTTATGTAATAATATACAGATTTTCACATTCCTCCGAGAAATGTCCTCCCAGTAAACATTAATGATGCCATGATAATCAGACAGCACAAGTCCAGGAGTCTAAGGTATGGCTAATGTCTCTGTGAAAGGGTAAACACCTAGACCTTCAGGGCAGCCTTTAAGGCTATGGAAAAGAGCTCTCTATACATGAGATCAAAATATATATAACATCTCAACTATGTAAAATATAAGGAGGCAATATGAATTATGACAGGCTTCCCTATGAGCCAGCTTGTCAGAAAGATACAAAGACAGATAGATTCCTGAGTTCAAGGTCATCTTGGGGCAAAGCAAGGTTAGGCCCAGGGTGTGATAGAAATGGTAATTTCAAGAGAGGGTCACACTCAACTAACTTAGCTTCTGTGGTTAACAAAGGCAGACAGATCTCTGAATTCTTTTGAAAAGTTAAGAAAAAAAAAATGTATCCCTGCCTGTTGTCTCTTGGGTCCCCAGTGGAAGAGTTAGGGAAAGAACTGAAGGAGCTGAAGAGGATTGCAACCCCATAGGAAGAAGGATATCAACTAACCAGACCACCCAGAGCTCCCAGGGACTAAACCACCAACCAAGGAGTACACATGGATGGACCCATGGCTCCAGCCGCATATGTAGCAGAGGATGGCCTTGTTGGACATGAATGGGAGGAGAGGCAAGGTGGTGGATCCTGTGAAGGCTTGATACCCCAGTATAGGGGAATATCAGGGCAGGGATGTGGGAGTGGGTGGGGGGGAACACCCTCACAGAAGCAGGGGAAGGGTGTTGGGATAGGGGGTTTCTGGAGGGGAAACCCGGGAAAGGAGATAACATTTGGAATGTAAATAAATAAAATATCCAATAAAAGAAAACAAAGATGCTTATTCATAAGATAATCAAAAAAGGACCCAGAATAAATTACTGAATTGATATGTAAATAAAAACTGGATGTTTGGTCTGCATGAGATGAGCTAGCAATAAGAGACAGCAGTTCTTCTCTGGAGAGAAAAAAAAAATCTTCAAGAATTTTTCTTACCAGGATTTCTGACTTGGTTAGAAGACCCAATAGTTCGTTGTTTTTTTTTTTTTTTTAACAGCAGCTTTTCTGACTTTGAGCTATCCAGATGCCTTTTAGAATTTTTTTCTAGTAGAGAGAGCTGTCTGAGCCAGAGAGCTTTTAGAGCAGAACAAAAGGGGGTGGGGG
>NW_021604592.1:3089584-3141845 GCF_004785775.1 Grammomys surdaster
GAGGGAGGGAGGGAGGGAAGGAGGGGAGAAGGGAGGGAGGAAGGGCTAGAGTAATTTGAAAAGCCATCCCAGCAGAACCTAGGTCACCAGCTTGGACCCACAATTTGACTTTCAGTGACTCTTTTGGCCACTCCCAGACACTACTTCTCTCAGAACCCTCTCAATGCCCAGGCTGGTCCTTGGCAACAATGTGTTCAAACACAAGTCTATAGGGAACATTTTACATTCAAACCACAATAACACCCTTAAATAAAAGAGACCTGAGAGAAATCCCTTACATTTTCTATTACATGAGATTACAGCAAGAAGACTACTTCTGTGCATATCAAGTTCTTTTGAGCTCAGCAGAGCTGGCCCGCCACTCCCCTGCCATGATGTGGTATGGGCATGGAGGGGATGCCACCCTTACTTTGTCACCTGAGGCAGTTGGGAGAGCTGCTCCCTCTCTCTCACTGTCTGTAGCACTCTGGAGAGCAAGCTCTGCATCTCATCTGGGCTACATAGTAGGGCTGGCCCTGCTGAGGTTGGGGTGGGTGAGCCAGTCTCAGGGGCATGAGAGCAGGAGAGCTGGTCCTGCCCATTGATGACTGTAGCTTTGGATGAGCTGGCCAGGGCAGTGCTGAAAAGCTCACCCTGGTACTGAGGGTGCAGGATAGCGAGTGGACTGAACATCTCAACTACCACACAGGCTGAGATCCGTGGCTTTGAGTTGGCCCACCCCAAAATCTACCTCATCTATAAACTCTTGGAACATATGAAAGGGCCCATCCTGCACATTCAAAGCTGCAGGGTCTCCATGACACAGGACAACAGCAGGGACTAGAGTCCCAGTGAGGATCCAGTATTAACGGTATAGATTGATGACAGAAAAAGTTAGAGTCCTTGGAACCAGACCAATGACTCATTGCAATGAACATTTTCAAGTAAAAATGTGTGGACAAAAGGATATATTTTGGGACACACTGTGACTCATTACACTTCCACGACAAGATGTTTTCTATACTTTGCTTTGTTTTGTTTATTGTTTTTTAATTTTTTTTTTTATGGGGAAGGTTGCAAGGGAAGAGGACAAATACGAAAGTCTTTCTTTCCCCTTCAAGTTGATTTAGTAGTGATGCACTCTACACAATCTTGTCCATGAGGAAATGATTATATAACCAATACATGAAGTCATTTACAAAGACTTTAACACATACTTCCTGAGACAGATTAAAACAAAAGTTCTTGTAAGGTGTGACAAGCCTTCCCCATCTCTCTAACCTTAATGTTTGAAATAACAGTGAATTCTAAGACAAGTCATAAACAATGAAGCTGGCATGAGAAGATCAGGTGATCCTCCAGCTGTCATCTCTATTAAAACGTCATTGTTCCATTACATCCATAGCTGTCATTCTACTCATAATGCAATAGCTCATAACACAGCTATGACTTCATTCCGATGACATATTCTTTTGAAATTGCTAACTGTATTTTATTACACATCTTTTATCAGCCTATCATTGTCAAGTTTGCATAATATTTCACCTGGAATACCAATATGCTGACTGCATGATATTCTGATGCATTATAATATACTCCCTTCTAACTAATATGTTGAGATGTTACAGTAGGTAGCTTTAAATATCTAGGTAAATAAATGAAAGAAAAACTGTACTGGTGTTAAGAATCTGAACATCCTTGGTCTTAAATAATAATTTACAAGTGTTTCCCCTGATAAGATAATTGTCTTTAAAATAAAAGCAAGATTTGAAAAAGGAAGAACACAACGTGAAATAGAAATGTCTCATTCACTCCTTAAGAAATTCTAACAGTCCATCACCACAGGAGTTTCTAAACAGTTCTCGATACACAGATTGACCTTAGAGCAACTTGTCAGAGAGCCTAGTTTGAATTGCCTCCTCCACTGTTGTATACGTGGCTGTCACCCTGACTCTCACATTCCTGTTTCTGTTTCAGTACCACAGTTGTTGTAACAGTTCTGAACGAGTCACAGAGAGATGGGCCGGTACAAAGAGTTTTTATCTTTGTTGCTCACTTATTTAATGTCTCTTTCTATTAAAAACAAAAAAAACCTACCAGCATTGAGGTTCTCAAAATTAAGGTGCTAAAATACCAAAGGCTATTATTATAGTTATTATTTCAAGTCATTGCTTTAAATAACATTTACAGTTGAAATTGTGCACTTCCTGCTTTTAATGCATGTTGTCTGTTTGATTTTAGATAATATTAAATAAGAAACCTTTCCCAATTTACCTATGTGGTATTCCAGTTTGAAGCCCAAGAGAACACACAAAAGGGCTCAGAAAACTGTCTAGAGAAAACACAAATAAAATCGAAGCCAAGAAGAAAGGCTGAGCCCTTAGAGTCTTAATGATATTCACAAAACGTCCCTGCCACTGTCCTTAGGGCACCAACCTGTGGCAGATTGGTTTCAAAAGCATGACTTCAGTCTATTCTATGTCCCTTGACATTAATTGTATCAGTGGAACAGATGACCCTGTCACTCACTCTCTCTCTCTCTCTCCCTCTCTCTCTCTCTCTCTCTCTCTCTCTCTCTCACACACACACACACACACACACTTTGTATTGATTCTTTGTGAATTTCACATTGTGTACCCAATCCACTCATCATCCTGTCCCTCTATATCTGCCCTCTACACTCTACCCCCACCCTCAATCTACTCCCACCAAAAGAAAGCAAGACATAAAAATAAATGAAAAAATAAAACAAACAAATAGAACCATCTTGCCATGGAAGCTGCAGTATGTCACAATGTGTCACACAGTACACCCTTTTGCCCAAACAGCTTTACTTGCAAATGTTCATTACACTGAGTCATTAGTCTGGTGTGAAGCCTCCAGCTTGTACTACACTACCAATATTGGATCTTCGCTGGGACTCCTGCCAGGTATCCTATTGTTGCTCTGTGTCATGGAGATCTTGCAGCTTTGGATCTTCAGTACTGGCCCTTCATGCTCCAGCAGTTCATAAGTGAGGTAGATGTTGGGGTGGAACAACCCAATGGTGTGGACTGGGCCTGGGTGGTGCCTGTGTTGTTCAGCCTGGCAGTTCTCCACACTTTGCCTAGGTGAGGGGCAGAAACCGCTCTCCTGCTTATGGTGTCCAACAAGGGGTGGTACTGGCTCTCCGGCTCCCTTGCCATGAGGCCAGCTCTACCTCAATGCCCAGGTGAGATACAGGGCCTGCTCTCCCACACACCTCTTTTCTTGCTTTCCTCCTGTGTTTTACAACATCTCTGCTGGTTTCTTCAACTCCATTTGGTTTCTATCTCTTTCAAGCATTTCTATCAACCTGAAGAGAATGAATGACATAATTTTTTTTTCTTGCTTCCATGCAGAGTTGTTTTGGACTCTGTCAACCTCACCATGAACCAGGCTCAGAAGAAATGAAATAGTTTACTAGAGTCACGTGCTTGACGAGTTTGCTTGACAACAACCCAGAGTCAAAGCTGAGGGCAGAATTCATGCTGACTCACTAGAGTCTCCTGGATCCTAGAAGGGGTGTGTGTGTGTGTGTGTGTGTGAAGGAGGAAGAGAGAGGGAGGAAGAGGGAGGAGGGAGGGAGGAAGAAAGAAAGAAGGAAGACAGAAAAAGAGTCTAGACAGGAAGCCCTTGAAGAGAACTCTCAAAAATTGTGATAAGGATGCTGAAGCTCTTCACAGTTGACCCCTGGCAGGGGTGGGGGTGGGGAAGGACTTAGTTTTCTTTAAGGGGCTGCCCATTGGGAGTTTGACCATGTTCCAGTGAGTATATAGGCAACAACTGAACTTGGCATTTTTCCTTTTGTTTTGCAGGAGGGCACAAGGGTGGGAATGTACCTGGGAGGACTGTGAAGTGAGTTTAATCAGGGTGCATTATTTGAAATCTCTAAATCAATCAAAATATGTTAGTAAAAATATTCAGGCAGGTGTGGTGGCCCCCAAGTAATCACCACACACGAGAGGGAGAGATGAGAGACCTCAGGGCAAGCAAGCTGGCTAGCCTAAAAGAATGAACTCGTTCTGGATTCAAAAAGAGACTCTGCCTTAGTATCTAAGGTAGAGAGCGATCATGAAAGACACTCATCAAGGACAAGCCTCCATCTGCACACACGTGCATAAAGAACATGTCTACACACACATAAATTTGTATACTTACTTGCAGGCGTATCACACATACATGTGCAAAAGAAAATTGGGTTACCTTTTTCACATTGAGCTATAACAGCTCTTCATATATTCTAGCTACATATACATCCCTGAATAAATCATTTACCAAAAAAAAAAGATCTAATTTTATAGGTTATTTGGAAGAGAGACTGTGTGATTCTTTTCCCATTATTCGTTTATTCATTTTACATTCTAACCAAAGCCCCCACCTCTCCTCCCAATTCCTCCCCACTTCCCACTTCTCATCTGATAAAGGGAAAGCCATCTCCTAGGTACCAACCCACCCTGGCACATAAAGTCACTACAGGACTAGGTACATCCTCTCCCACTGAGGCCAGACAAGGTGGCCCAGTTAGGGGAACAGGATCCATAAGCAGGCAACAGAGTCAGGGACAGCCCTGATCTAGTTGTTAGGGGACCTATATGAAGACCAAGCTGCACATATGCTATATATGTGGGGGAGGCTGCTAGGTTCAGCCCATGTACGCTCTTCGGTTGGTGGTTCAGCTTCTGGGAACCTTCAAGGATCCAGGTTAGTTGATGCTGTTGGTCTTCTTGTGGAGTCCCTCATATCCCTTCAGGGTCCCTCAATCCTTCCCGCAACCCTTTCTTGAGACTCTTGGTGTCCTTATCCTTCCTCCAAGAGTCCTGCCCTCACTACAGGGGGTGGCTACTTCAGTCTTCAGCCTTTATATCCTCCACTGCTAGGAGTCTCAGCTACAGTCACCCTTATAGACTCCCTGGAGCCTTCCTTATCCCTGGTCTCTGGCTCATCCTAGAGGTGCCCCTCCAACTACATCCATCACCAATTTCCATCGACTCTCTCTCCATATGCCTGATTCCCCACCCCCACCCTACCCCTTTTCCCCCTCTTCAAAGTTCGTTTTTTATATCTCAGCAGTTTTCTTGGAAACTCAAAAGTTTTCAATTTTTATTATGTCTAGTTTGTTTATTTTTTTTCTTCCGTTGCTTGTGAGTTTTGCTTCAAATACTTAATAAACCATTGCCTAATTTAAACACATACAGATTTATGCATATGTTATTTCTAAGATTTTCACAGTATTAACTCTTTTTAGATTTTTTAGACCCATCTTGAGTCAGTTCCTATGTATGCTATGAGGTAATGATCCAACTCCATTGCTTCTATCCAGATTTTCAACCCTCATTTGATGAAAAAGCATTATTTTTCTTTGCTCTATTGTCTTAGCACACTTTTAAAAGGACAATGGAACATAAACATGAATGTCACTGACCTCTAAGTTCTATTACTTTTTTCCCTTTTTGATGCCATTAATATTGTTTTTATAAAACCACTTTTGGCTCACTCATTCAAACTTTATGGAAAGGCAATTTCTTCAAGTTACTCTTGAATCTGCAATGTTTTCTGAATTCATGAATTCAAATGTTCATTTGTATTATTTTGACTATGTCCTTAGATTTCCTGTGAAATTCTTGACGATTCTGTAGAAATAGAGTTTATTTTCCAGTGTAGATGTTTCTTTTCTTTTCCTAATTGCCCTGCCCAATCCTGCCATACAGGTTGAATCAGTAAGGCAAGTGATAACATACTTTGTGCTCTTTGGTGAAAACCATTCAATATTTTTTCCATTAAATATGATACAAATTATGGGTTTTTCATAGCTATCTTTTAGAAGGGCATTCCTTTCCATTCTTGTTTTGCTATATGTTTTGTGATGGTTGTTCTGTTTATTTAGTTTTGTTTCTATTATGGAAGGGTGTTAAAGATTTTCCAGGAGGACTGAATTTATTGCATCAACTCCATTTTCCAAAAGTTCAAGAGAAAATGATTTTCCAAACAATTTTACTAAATAAATCTTAGCTTTACAAAAGGAATGAGACAGTACTTTTGCGATTGTTTTTCGATGCGCCAACCTAAAAGGTATGTAGCAGAATCAATTTGAAAAATACAAAAATATAATTACATGAAGTGGGTTTTTTTTTCTGGGAAAAGAAATAGTACAACTTTATTTTCTGATGATATGTTCTCAGGCAAAAGGAAGCACAATAAATTAACAAACTATGATCATCATCACCTCTACATACACACAAAAAAGTAGACAGGGGACTTATTAAAGGTTTCCGTAATGTCTCGAATCTTCTACTCCAAAAGCTTTACTAAAATAGAGATTTGAGTTTCAAAAACACCATTGCATGAACTTACTCAAAGTATACCGTGCTTCCTGCTTTAGCACATCAGCAAGTATGTTTGTCATACACAACGTAATACCTGTGATGCCTAGGAAAACAAACCCCCACTTATAGCTTGATTGTGCTCTGTGTGTTGAATACAATGCCTTCTGCTTTAATCCGCTCCAATATTGGACCATAGATCTCCTTTGTAAATGGTCCCATTAGGCCTTTGACTTCAATTTCACCTAAAAGAAAACAAATTTTTGATTTTTGATTTAAAGCTGATATTAAAGGTCTAATTCTATGACAAAAGTCTCACCCCAGGGCCAAACAGTACTGTATTGCAACGCAATGCTGTTCAATCTATATATGACCAGTAAGGGAGAACATGGAGAATTAAATCTTGAAATCCTTTAAAGAAAGTCTCAACTTAGACTCAGAGAGGTTAAGTAACAAGGAGGGCTCAAGGAAGAAGGGGCATATGGATCTCCCTGAAAATGGGAAATAGTACAGATTTCAGGGGTGGAGTGGAGCAAGTTGAGATGAGAACAAGAGAGATCAGGTGTGGGAGCAGTAGAGGGAGAGAGTACAAGGAGAGACGACTGGAATGTGGGGGGGGGGGGTTGTTTGGGAGACTATAGTGGAAACCAGTACAATGGAAACTCCCTCAATCTACAAATGGCGACCCTAGTAAAGTTCCTAGAAATGGGAGACACAAAGTCTGAACTGGCCATCTTCTGTAACCAGGCAAGGCTTCCAGTGGTAGGTCTATGACAGCAACCCAGCCACAAAACTTTCCACCTACAGTTTGTTGTGCCTACAAAATGTGCTGGGGTAAAGGTGGTGCAGAACTTGTAGGGATGGTCAACCCATGACTGGACTAACTTGAGAGCCATGCTACAAGAGGTAGCCCATGCCTGATTCTGCCTGGGAGGTCAGGAACCAAGAGACTGGATAGCCTAGAGACTTAGGATAGACCTAAACACGACTAGAAAGAATGTCAGCAAAATGATTCCTAATGAAATTCTGCTATATTCGTGGATTGGTGAACTAGCCCAATGATCATCAGAGAGGCAACAACCAGCAACTAATGGAAGCACATGAAGAGACCCACAGCCAAACATTAGCTGGAGATTGGGGAACCCCACAGAAGAGGGGGAGGAAGGAGTTTAGGAACAAGAAAGGTTGAAAGTACTACCAGAAGATAGAATCAACTAAGCAGGGCTTATAGAGGCTCATAGCAACTGAAGCAAAAATCACAGAGCCTGCATACGTCTACATTAGGTCCTCTGCCTATTTGTTATGGTTGTATAGCTTGGTGTTCTTAAGAGACTCCTAACTGTTTGAATAGGGGAGTTCCTGACTCCTTTACCTGTTCTTGGGACCTCCTTTTCTCCTCCTGCGTTGCCTCATCCAGCTTTAATATGAGGGCTTGTATCTAGTCTTATCACACCCTGTTATTCCATATTCAGTTGACATCCCTGGGAGGCCTGCTCTTTTTTGGAGGGAAAAGGAAGAGTGGATCTCCAGGAGACGGGAGAGGGGTTCAGGCAGGGGAAACTGCAGTTGGGATGTAATATATGAGAGAAGAATAAAGAAATAAAGAAAAGAAAAAAGAGAAAATGGTTGGCTTTAAGGTTGTCAACTTTGTTAATGGTGCAAAACACTAAGAATAGAATATACTTAGAATTTGGGCTTTGTCCAAGCTAGTGATATGCTTTATGACACTGTGCCATGGTTCCAGGAAGAAGCAGGGAGTCATACCATTCAACCACAAGGCCAATAAGGAAGAAGCTGATACTCTATGGGGACTACATTGCTGAACTATGTTTTTCAGTCCTTCCGCTCTATTTAACTTATCTCCCCTTGACACATCTTTAAATGTATACTAACTATTCATAATAAAACCCCACTGAAAGTCAAGAAGCACACTGCAAATATTTGTTCAGTGTAGATAAGATGCTAACACACAAGAATCAATAAACCACAGACTCGTGACCTACAAGTGAACATCCTCTTCTAATTCAGAACAACGACCCTAAATATACAAATAGAAAACAGATGTAAGGGAGTCACCCTTCCCAGCAGACCCTCTGTGTGGTGGCAGCTTTCTCTGCTGTTTCATTGAAAGGTTGCAACAAGCCCAAGTTTGGAAAGACAAAACCCACATTCAGTTTGAGGAGACCCTGGCCCATAGGTGTTAAGGCACATCTATTCCACCATTCGGAGGTCCTGTGACTGAGTTGGATGAAAATTTGGTCTCACACAAGAGTCTGTGCTCTTTCCTCACCATAGTGTGGCCCCCCAGCCAGGTATCCTCTAATAATAATAATAATAATAATAACAACAATAACAATAATAATAATAAATAAGATGGCTCATTTTCATTATAGCAGGCACTTAGTGGCTTGAAGGTAAAGCAGAGCCAGGCTCAGGCCTGGTGCCAATGGAACCTACCATCAAGCAACATTTTGGCTGCTATGGCTGTCGGTAACCCCACAGTTTTAGCCATTGCCGAGAAGCCATTGAAGTCTCCATAAAGCACGAGATCGATAGTCTTATTTTCTAAATGTCCAGATGGATGTCTGATGCCAAAGGTGTTCCTCATCACAATCATATCCTTTTCTTCAGGGCCTTAAAAATAAATACAAACATCTTAAATCATCATTATATCTCAACTATAATTGTATTTCACCTCTTCTACCCTTCTAGTTTCTCTACCCAATTACATATGCTCATTAGGTAACTATTTCTGATGCTTTTCACCCAAAGACCAAGTGAAAACCTCAAGGGGATGGTAATTTGGACTATATCCGTTTCCCAGTATTGAATAATCTGGTTGGTTTGACAAGGGTATTGCTCTGGCAGACAGACACTTGTTTTGGTATTTATTTGATACATTAGATATAAAACTCTTTTTTTTTATTTCTTCCCAGCATCTCCTGAATTCACTATTTCCTAAGAATTTTTCTATCGTTGCCTCTTCTCACACTTCTCCTTCCTACTGCATGACTGCTGCTCTCGAAACTGATCCTTTGGCCAAACTTTCCTATGATTCTTTCTCAGCAATGTTTAGAGAAAACACCTTGACCTACCATAGGAGAGCTTTGAGACCAAGTGCTTGGAGAACGCATCCACAATGGACTCTGCCTGAGGAACTTGCTCATCCCCCAGTAAGCCCAACCTGAAAAGCGCAAGGGTTGCTGTTAGTTAGTGCACAGCCTATGCATGTTTTTTTATTAGCTTTGGGCTCTCTGAGACACTGCTCCATAGAGCAGAGCAGAGATCCCATATTACCAGCTCATTCATGATTAACTTACAGACTAGTTGTCTTACATTAAGTATACCATAGTCACATAAATGAATATTCTGCAGCCCCAGAAAATCAAAAAAATCCCACTTTATCCAGGAACAGAGTGACAAAATGCTTTAAAATAAACATTTTCCAGGTCATATCTACTTTTTAAACTCAATATAGACACAATAAATTATAATCTATCAGGCCAACGAATGACCATGAATCAGTCAAGAAACAGCTAATTATTCAAAGACAAATACAAAGCATTAGTCTGTCATGGCCTTTCTTTGGCCAGAAATTACTGTCATTAATCGTTGGTCCAATATGTCTTGATCTAAATGTTAATATTGGTGCTTACCATTCAGCAGCTTCCAGTTGTGTATTGTCCCCTCCCAACTTTGTAAAGACAACTTCCTTAAGCTTCTCACATGAGGAGGAGCGGGAAATTCCAACTAGGTCACACAGGAGCTGTTTCTGATAGAAAAATAAACATGAAAAGTCTAAGTACATACTTGTAAAACATTTGTTATCGGAGAAGTAAACCAACCAAGACATTGGGCATCAAGAATACCTCAAAAGTTTGTTAGAAATAAATAAAATAGAAAATTAAGACATAAATTACACACACACACATATACACATGCACGCAAGAATATCCACACATCACAAATGCATGGGTTTACAGAACAATAAAAAAAAACTCAATAGATACTTAATGCAATCAAAGAGAAACGTTAATCCATTTCCTGGTCATGTATTTTCCCCAACACTTTTTTCCACTCATGCTACCATCCCACATTCCTACCCCTGTACCCTGTAGCAATCAATGTGAAGTAGGTTAAAGTGCAGGAGGTTTAGTGTTGTGGTTGCCAGTAGCAACCAGAGTTCTTTTGTAGCTTCAATAGATGAGAAAGATCTCACAGGGAATTAAATTTCAAAGGAACACTTAAAAGAGCGGCCCTCGATTTTTCTTATTTCTAAACAAAAATTTTTCCAGGATCCCAGAAGGAAGCAATGGTCTAGATCAGAAGTTGACCAGTTGGTACATGGGCTCAGTGTGGCTCATTTCCTGCTTTTTAAACAAATAAAGTTCACTGGAAGTTGTACCTACAGTGCTTATGCACTGTCTATACCAGTACTAGATTATTCTGCAGAGACTGTTTGGCCCATGAAGTCTAAAATGTTAATAATCTGATGTTGTGCAACACGCTTGTTGCTTGTGTTCTGAATCTTGGGATGACCCAGGAGGAGTACACTGCTTCCTAGGATTTAGGTATGAGACAGAAATGCCTAAAACTTGGTAACAAACTTATTACTCATGGCCATAAATAGCACAGTGAGAGGATTGACAAGATTCATACCAGCATCCTCTTAAATATCACACTCAATAGATCAAAATGACATGGCACCACCTACACAACTGGAAAATCTCAGAGACCGAAGCAAAGAGTGAAGGGAATGATCCTGGGGAGTAAGTGAATCCAGGAACAGGCCAGGTACTTTAGCTTATTGCTTTCTCTATTCATCCAAAGCACTGAAGAGGGAGGAGATATTCATGAGAACTCATCAACATATATCAGCTAGAGAAGGGATGCCTTGGCCCGGTACAAAGCAAAGCTTTAGATCTGGCCATCTCAGGAGGTGTGTGAAGCAGATAGCACAGAACTGTGGAGATACTCACCCAGGTAAGAGGGTTGGCCTCAGGTCTGAGGGCAGGATATGCTTCTCTGTTGATGAGTCCCAGCTTCACAAATCCACTCAAAGCTTTGGAATAGCCCTGAAGCGAGAATTAACAAGCAGCAAATGAATAGTTTCCCTTCGAAG
Organism: Grammomys surdaster; assembly: GCF_004785775.1. Lineage (NCBI taxonomy): Eukaryota > Metazoa > Chordata > Mammalia > Rodentia > Muridae > Grammomys > Grammomys surdaster. The sequence goes on from NW_021604592.1 coordinate 3,101,027, forward strand.
ACAAATGCATTTTTGCTCCCCCCTTCTTTTTCCTTGAAGAGGGAATCTGCCTTTATAACTAATTAAGTTTATTTTTTTGGCTGGAGGAGGGCTTTTATCTTTATAACTTATTTGGTAATAATCTTCATTGCTGAAATGGGATCAATAGTAATAGTTGTCATAATAATTCAACTGGTTTACATAAAAGACTTTTTTTTTTTAAATTTTCTCAGAACTATACTGTATGGTATGTTCTGGAAGCATAAGGGATAATTTCCTGGTAGATTATATAATGCAATTTAACAGAATATTATTTAATAGAACAGTCAGATTTAATCTTTCTTTATTACAGCATATTGTTTTTAAACACTAAGGATCACATACAGGCCTCATGCATGCTAGGAAAATACTTTTTCGACTTAGTTCTATCTATTTTACTTTTGTGTGAAGGGAGGAACAATCATCCACACCCTCAAAGCAGAGAACCCACCCTACAATGAAGATCTGGGTACAGAAGAAAAGAAGAGTATCACACAAGGACTCTGCTATCCGGTTTTCTCATTTTGAACATACTTATAACTTCTCACCTGTGATCACTTTAAGTTCCTATTTTATGGTTAGGAAATCATTTCAGATTTGTTTTTGAGAAGTTTGTTTAACCTTTTCACTTCCCCCAGCCTCAGTTCATGTGTTTTAAATGACGTGAACTTCATCCTAAGTTCTCAAGACATACAACAGAGGATACTGACCTCAGAAATAAACTCCAACAAACAAGACAAAATGTATGCTTTTAGCTATTAGAGAAAGACACAATTTGCCACTTAATCTAGACTTGAACCTTATTAGGCCATAACAGGAAGATGGCAGCTGTCTGCTATTGCACAGAAACCAGGACCAAGGGAACTCTTACAGACCGAGAAGCTAAGTACCTGGCTATATAGAAAGCTAGCTATCCTCCTACCTGTTCCCATTCCTTAATAATAAATTCAATAAATAAATTCACTATTTAATTATTATGACAACTGTTACTGTTGATCCCATTTCAGCAATGAAGATTATTACCAAATAAGTTATAAAGATAAAAGCCCTCCTCCAGCCAAAAAAATAAACTTAATTAGTTATAAAGGCAGATTCCCTCTTCAAGGAAAAAGAAGGGGGAGCAAAAATGCATTTGTCTTCAAAGGGAAACTATTCATGCAATAAATTCACTATTGTGAGTTAGGCCCCCTAATACATTTAATAAAGATTTTTTTTTAACCTTTGAACTATGATGGGAAAGAGTGTGTCATAGCTATACAGGGCTATGAGAATATGAGCATATTCTCACTTTACTGTTCACCCCAAAACAAGACAGTTGTTATTGCATCCTCCACAGCTCATAAAACATTGCAGAAAAAAAGAGCAAAAGGAATACAAGAGGGGGAGGACAGGGGGAAGGGAAGAGACTAAGAAATAATACCAATCCTGTGACCACACAAATAACCCTGATTAAACTAAATGGGTCATTACACAAAAATCAAGTCATAAATCTTGGAAAGTGACAGGTATGGAAAGAGATGGGTGGGTGGGGGTTATGGAGCATAAGAGAGGGTTGTAGTAAAGAGTACTACAGAAAGGGCAGCAACCAGAAAAAAAAAAGTGTAACCAAAATAAATTGTATAAAAGTATGAACTTGTCAAGCTACTAACTTAATAGAGATTTCCAAATAAAGATATCCTCCAACTTGGTTTCTCATTTTAACTACTGGAAAAAATAAGCATATACACTACTTATATCAAAACTAGCAATGTATTTAAAATACAGCACTTACCTTATATCTCAGTGTTCCCCTCAACAACGTATGCGCAGATGAAATTCCATAAATTTCAGCATATTTTACGCTATCTCTGTTAGGATACCCTTCCAAGTTTAGGCCTGGGAAGTAATCCATGGATGTGACAGAGTTGAGAAAAGAGACTCCCCCTGTTACATTCACAACCTGAGGAAAATTGAAAAAATAGCTAGGGTTCACAACAGTTTGTTTCCTCTGGGCTTATCTGCATTAATTAATTATACAAAAGAAACTAACCAAACAGAGCATTGGAAATGCCAACAAAACTACAATTGATACTTAGCATGCCATTAGCCAAACTGTTCCTCTTGGACTATCTTGCCAGGCTCCCCCACCCAAAACTTCCAAATCCTAATACACTTTATTTTCTAAACAAAAGTCTTGTTTTCAACTGACTCTTGCTCCTAGTTAAAATAGTATCATTTTGTCTGCATTAGGCTGGTTGGCTGACTGGTTGGTTGGCTGACTGGTTGGTTGGTTGGTTGGTTGGTTGGTTGGTTGGTTGGTTGGTTGGTTCATTAGTTGGTTGGTTCATTGGTTCATTGGTTGGTTGGTTGGTTGGTTGGTTGGTTAGTTGGTGGGTGGGTTAGTTGGGGAGTTGGTGGGTTGGTGGGTTGGTGGGTTGGTGGGTTGGTTGCTTTTTTGTAATATAATTATATCAAGTGTGTATCAGTGGCTTGTATGCTCTGCTAACAATGACAATATTCTTTCCTTTGGCCTCACATTTCTTTGGAATACATCAAGCACTAGTATTTCTCTGTCACCCAACTATCATTTACTGACTAGCTATTATATATGTGCCAGAGATCGCACAAGTACAGAGAATAAGGAAAACAGTGAATGAGATGGAATTCACATCTTCTATTCATTCTTTATTCATTGGGAGAAAAAAATTTACTGAATGTTCAGTAATCACCTACATCTGCATAAAACTTAAAGTGTAAGCTGGGAGGTACTGAAGAGGTGCAGAAGGAAGACCTTCCTTGAGAACAGACAAAATGTCAAGACTACACAATAAAGCTCATATACAAGGTACTGCTGGTCAGAAGCTAAGCCTTGATTCCCCAGTGCCTCCTACCCTTCTCCAGAACACAAAGTACAATGAGGCTCTATTTTGTCTTTAACTTTAAAGTATTACATTTCCTCTTAAGAGCTTGACGTCTGTAGTTGTCTTTGAGATAATGAAAAACATTCTGGAATGATAAATTTAGGGCTGAGGCCGCTGTCTAACTGGACTTTGTCCTGGTGGAACAATTCGACCCTGTCTCTAAAGCTGCACAAACCAAGACTGGATGGGGGTGTGGCCAGGGCTCAGAGGGATTTTTTTTCCCCAGGGGAAGGTGGACTAAATGTAGTGGTGCTCAGAATACATTTGTAGATGAGCTCACCTCTACCAAGGTGTGAGAAAGAAAAATGGAAACTAATTGATACACAATTTAGGAGCCCAGAAAGAAAGGGCTGCAGCCTACCCAGAGTGAATGAAGTAAGATCTTTTCAGTTGCAAAGGTCACTTGCAACCTTCTAGAATACCTCAGGAAGAATCCAAAGAATGTGAAGAATGCTTCCTATCTAATTTGCTCAGAGCCTCTTTTTAGACTGTGTTAAACTTCTTCTAATAGGATTCTAGTTTTAAAGACAACCTAATAAAGAAGCCACGAGGTGGGTCTCTGCATCCATCTTGCTTCTATAACCTAAGGCAATTCTATAGTCCTGCTTCTTTAGTTGAAGATCAGGACAATTTTTTAAAGAAAATATCATGGCAGGGATTGTAGTAAAAAAACTATAATCCCAGTGTTTGGAAGGTTGAGACAAGAGAATTGCTAAAAGTTTGAGGCAATCCTAAACTATGTACTAAGATTTTATGTGATAAGAAAAAAGAAAGAAGGTTGCCAACCTAAAATCAGCAACATTCATTTAATTCTTCCAAATAAAATCAAGTAACTTAAACTGACTGCCAAGTGATTTGTTTAGAAAAATTAACAGCCAATGGACTGGACAGTTAACAGTGTAGGGATAAAAAATCAAGAGTTAAACAGACTCCCTAATAACAGACAGTCAGGGAGAGGAGGCATAACCAGGTAATACAAATTTCAAACTTCCAAGACAGCTAGCTAGTAACTTCCTCTCCAGGATGTTGGCTTCTTCATTACCCTCCTGACCTGAGACAAAAGCCAGGAAGCTTAAAACCTTATGGACTTTTCTTCCCTATTCACCCCTCCCTTCATGCAGAGGCTGAATTTGGAACCACCATGGTCCCTACATACATGCACACCCACTTTGCAGAGAATTTCTCTCAGTGCCTTGCTGTGTGCATGGTTCCTCACCACTAATAAAAGCCTTTCTTCACTGGCTAATCTTGTCTGTCTTGTTTGAGATTTTCTCTTCTATTTCATACTACACTCCAGAGTTCTCCTGCCTTTTAATTCTTTAAGTGGCAAAGAAAATGAACCAATCAAAGACATCTCCACAGTAACGCCACTCACCATTTGAAAGCAGCAGATAATGTCCAGAGTCCTAGGCTCAAAAATAAGCTTTGTCCAGTTCAACTAATTTATTAAGAACTTTAAAATGCGTCTATCCATTTTGCAGGGGACATGTGTTTTTCTCTGCTCAGTCAATGCTTGCATCCCAGGCCCACTTCCAGCAGAAGCACAGCTCATGACATGACATGGGATTGAAGGCTTCACTGAGGCCAGTTATTTTTCTTACAGGCACCCAACCAATGAGAATTACAGGCATCTATTTTAGAACAAATACTCAAATCCTAAAAATAAGTGATGAACCAGCCTGCCTTTGTCTTGGGCTTGAAAGGCATCTTATAATACAAACTAGGTTATTCCTATGTATGCTTAAGCTTCTGTTTCTCAAGGATTGGGCTTTGTCACATTTATAAATTTAACTACAAATGGTGCTGTCCTGCCTGTTCTAGGAAATGGCAATGATGCCTTTGTTTCAAAAAGTTATTATAACCATCTTGAACTGTATGTTTGTTTCAAAAGCGTGTTATGACCAGTTGTCAGCTATGACTACCTTGTTACGATCACCTTGCGCTCATGCCTTTGTTTTGCGAGGTCATCATGACTAACTCATTGCTTATGTTCTGCTCCTAGAACACTCCCACCAGTTCTTTCCACCAAGACCCTCATTTGGAAAACCCCTCCTCTTGAGCTATGAAAACTTTGTCTTCCTCTTATCCAATGCAGACCGCTTGAATCCTACCTTAGGAGGAGGCAGCCGAGCCTGTGTACATCAATAAAAAAGCTTATTTTTATTAATCAGTGAAAAAGCTTTAATTAATTTGGCCATGGTGATTTGGATCAGTTGGTCTCTCTCCTTTTTCCTGTTTTGGGGATTAATGTAAGCTTCATCATTAAACTAATAAGAAACTTAGCAGGGTAAATGTACAGGTTGTTATTTACTAGGAACTCTGTCTTTCCGGTAACTTAGATGCTTACTTTTAATCCATGTTTATTGCACGTTTGTTTGTTTGTTTGTTTTTTCAGAAGTATAAACAGATTGTGAGTCACACAGAAGCAGATTTGAGCCTATCTACCTAACACAGTGCTTGTGTTCTTTCTACTGTATCTCATGAGATTCTTGGTTTTGCTTCTTTCTTGATCGGTATTTTCAAAAGGATCCTGATGAGTGTCGTCTTTGGAAAGCCAGGCTAGAGTGGCTATGGGCACAGGCAGCAACTGGACTCTTGCTTTCTTAAAAAGGAGGAGGGGCTTCCTTTTTATATGTATTAATTTCCTACTTTCCAAGGCTGGGAAAGGACTGTACCACCATCTATTCAGGGATGGAAGTAAGAGAAGACTAGTCACTGCTCCCAGACACGGGGGGAGGAAGTCAGGTTTGCTGGAAGTCAGAACAATAGCAAAGACTAGAACTGACCACAAGAACAGAGACCAGTGTGGTCTGCTCTCATTCATAGACCTTTCCGATTACTAGAAAAGTTTAAGGATTCAACTGTAAGCCAGAGGCAGAGAAGTCATCTGTCTTTGTCATTACAGCCCTGAGTTCTGTAAGGCCCATTCTGTGGCTGAGGAAGACAGTGGCAGAAGAGATGGTGGCACAGGGGACAGAAGGGCAAGACTATGACAGATATTTTAAAGAAGTTTAACAATAAAGATTGGGGAACCGATCTATAGACTCAAATCACTGAAAATTCTCAGACACAGACAATCCAGGTATCTAAGTGTCAAACACTCTGATTGAGTTCAGACAAAAGAATAGTGAACAAAGGCTGAAGGAGCCAGGAAACTCTACAAGAGGAAATCTGAACAAGACCTTGAAAAAGTATCATTTTAGCAGAGAAAAGAAAAGAGGATTTTTCTCTTCAAATCCTCCAATGTCAGAGAGAAGAAAAGAAAAAAAAAAGTAAGAATGCCCTATGCCCTCCATTTTAGAAAGCTAGTTCAGGAGGGAAGAGGGAAGAGGGAAGAGAGAAGGATGGAGAAGAATTCAAACTTAACAAACACAAATTCTGCAGCCAGAAAAAGACTTGTTTTTCCTGGGCTCTCTGCAGCACTAAGTTCTTTCCACCGATAATATTTGCTCAAGACTCAGGGAATGCCAATAAGTCTGCTGATAGATAGATCATGACCTACGTGGCTTCATTAATTCACATAGGGCTGCTCAAGAAGCTTCCAGGCCTAGGTCTAGGAGGAGTTAGAACACAAAAGAAAATCCTCTAGGCTCAGCCCAAGCCATGTATTCATAAAGCTTGAGTATGGCTCTCATCTCATCCCTTCATCTGAGGAATTAAAAGCACCATCTCCACTCTTCTTCATCCTAACGCATGCCCCTGAAATTCCCTGTTGGCTTAGTCATGTTTGACATGCTCTGATCCTCTTGTTACTAACTTATTTGTTCTCAAGTCAGATTGCTTCTTAAAAATCACTTGGAGATATTTAAAAATTTGCCAAAGTTGAGGAAATCAAAACCTTCAGGAATGAGGTTTAGGTACCCTTTTTCTTCAAACATTCATTATGGTTTAATATGCAGCCACGTCTGTCACTCATGAGTGACCATGGTTGACAGGAACATTCATCTTGTTTCTTAGTAAATCCTTACAAAAACAAACTCTGTGATTGCTAACTACACTCACCCTATGTATAACAAACTCCTTACTCCCAGATCACGGTAATTTTATAACCTTTGACAAATCTTTCCTCACTCCTCTCTCCCTACATATTATCCAGAAAAGGAATTTTCAAGTGGTCTTAACCAGTTACTAACTCCCCTAACAAAAAAAGTAATCTGATTAAATAAATGCCTTTGGAGGAGCTAGTGACATGGTTAGCAAGGGAACTTAGCACTAAGCTTGAGGACCTGAGTTTGAACCTACATAGTAGAAGAGAGTGAGCCAGCTCCTGCTAGTCTTTTTAATCTCTAGATGTACACCATGGCTTGCACAGATACAAGTGCACATACACATAGGTTTCACACGCAAAAAAAAAAAAAAACTAATGTAAAAGCAATTTTGCTGGCATTGAAGTTAGTTGAAACCAGAGTTGAGTCTCAGATGATGGCCTTAGCCATCCTGCTTATGCCTTAATCTCATTATTAAAAAATAATGAAAATAATACTAATAATACTGTTAGATAGCATAGGCAGAAGAAATATTAGTTTCATTTTCTGATGCACCAAACAATCCATGTGGAAGGGTACTTGTATCGAGGCATGAATTTTCTGAAATCAGGAATGTCAGTCAGTTATTGTAACTATCCTTGCTGCATATTCCAAAGTCTAACTCGGGGTGTGCCATACTGAAGTCACTTGAAAGATAACCAGTATTTATTTATGTAAATAAGATGAGAAGTCCATTTTCAGAAGGAACTGAGAAGGAAGAATGAACACAGAATTGGGGAAAAATCAAAGGTGACCTTGTTAGATAGAACAGAAAAATATACATGGGGAAATATCAGAGGAGACAAGGGAGAATTGATACTTGTCAGTAAGAGCTGGATATTGACAGAAACTTAGCTAATTGGAAGAGAGTCTACACATTGGTTGACTGCTTTTCCAGAGCTTCGTCTATCATTCGTAAAGAGATAGAAATGCTCAACTAAGGGGAAGCCAACTCTTAGCACATGTGTGTTCATGTGCACAGCCATGATCAGACAACACTGACGTTGGGGGAAAGCGTTTGGCGTCCCTTTGGTCACCACTGCAGATGTTCATCTCTAAGGCTCCCATGATGCTCCTTTACCTTCCCATTGAGCAGATAGCTAGCAGGCTGCATTATGGTCATCAAGACTCCCACTGGACTCCAGCTGAATTTATATCGCAAGGGATTATCTGAATGTTCAGGGGCTGGAAGGCCACCACAGTAGGAAACATAAGACTCAATCTGCAAATTAAGAAAGAAATAAATCACGAAGAATCAATAATATTAAGAAGGCTAATTATTTAAGTTATCAGTTAGGGTTAATAATATCAATCTGGTGAATGTGCTATCATTACTTATTTTTTGAAATTACCGAGACTTTCAGATATACATCCTCAAAGTCAAATACTTATATATACACATATATATGTATTTATGACAAAATATATATGAAGAAAATAAACTCTAGTAGAGATAATGGCTAAATTTTTGTTCAGTTAAAAATTTAAACTGTTAGAGCTGCAGAGATAGGTCAGCACTGAAGAGTGCTTACTGCTCTTGCAGAGAACCATGCTTAATTCCCAGCACCCTCCCCAGGCAGAATACAACTTCCTATAATCCCAGACATCTTGGAAAATCCAATGGTCTCTGAGGGCATCGACACATGTGAGTATGTGTACATGCAAACATATACATACACACAAATGAAAATAAAACAAATCTTTAAAATAAATGAATAAAAATTCAACTATTTATTCACTTTTTCTTTGCTGGTTCCTATAAGTTTAATATCCAAAACCATACATATATATAATATATATATATAATGTATATGTATTTGTATATGTATATATATACATATATGTATATACATATGTACTTATGTGTTTATATATATTCAAAAAAACCCAAATCATTTCATTTGAGTGACCATATCTACATATACAGTTATTGTTTTTCTTGTGTAATTGCTTAAACAACAGACTAATATCCCAAAAGGTTTTTTCTAACTTCTTAATCCAATGTCTTTTCAAAGAATTTGTCTCAAAGACAAAAGTCTTTAAGAAACAAAATTACTACAGTAACTATTTCTCTAGAACTGTTACTAAGACCCAAGTTGTTTGACTCTGCAGATTTATCTGTAGGTTCTGCAGTTTTTGCAGTTCCTAGCCAAAGGAAGAGCTGTAGTCCAGCAAATCACTAACGAGAAGCAAAAGTGGACCTTATATCTCCTGAATGGAATTCTACATAGGAATGGGGCTCACCGTGGCTCCCAGCTCTTTGGCTCTATCAATTGTTTCCATTGCCAACATGTGATCGAGACCAGGATCTAATCCCAATTCACCAATGACTGCGATGCCCGCATCATCCACACTGCCACAGGTAGAAAAGAAGACAATGGAAAAGTTAGACAAAGAAGAGGAATAATCACGAAGCAGCACCTTCCTGAAGATGGAGGCTTACCTCTTTTCCAGTTCTTTCATGGCTGGTGTGATGTAGCTTGCAGTAATCATATTAACCTTTCTCTCGATGCAGGCCTTGGCCACAACAGGATGCAGCACATAAGGTAACAAGCTGAAAATGGAGGGTGAAGAGATTCAGAACCTTTGGTTTCGAATCCTCCCTCCCTTCCAGGATGCTTGAACTATACCACAGCTCAGTCCTAAGAAAATGCCCACATTAAAGAATTCTCTCAGAAATGACCAAGGACTTCTGAATTACAGAACAGACTTGTCCTACTGTCCACCACACAGTGTTCTTCACTAACCCTTTCTGTATTTTTTCTTTTTAATGTTTTTTATGTTCACTCATTATGCATGTCTATGTAGGCATGTAACATATTCAAATCACAAATATCTCATAACTCACAAATTCTATTTCTAGTTTTCTAACACTTAGAGCATAGGCATACAGTTGCCAAAAGACAAATACTAAAGTGTGTCTAGCAGTTTGTTCATAACAGCCCAAATCAAAGCAACTAAATTCCATCAAAGTCACAAGAGTATTAATGGTATGTACAGACAGTAGAACATAAATAGTTTATTCTCATAATCACAATATCAAATGAAAGAAGGCGGTCACAAACAAAGACATACTGAATGATTCAATTCTACAAACTTTGAAAACATGCAAAAAACTAATGTTAGAAGAAACAACAGTGCTTATGGGATGGAGCCAATAATTTTAAAAAGGTTAAAAGAGGGCTTGTGGGATATTATAAACATTGTTTCTTGATGTGGATAGTGATTAGAAAATATACTAACATTGTAGCAGTTCACTGAGCAACATAGTTGTGTGCTTTTTTTTTAAGATTTATTTATTTATTTTATGTGAGTACACTGTCTCTGTCTTCAGACACACCAAAAGAGGGCATCAGATTCACCATGTGGATCCGTGTGAGCCACCATGTGGTTGCTGGGAATTGAACTCAGGACCTCTAGAAGAGCAGTCAGTGCTCTTAACCACTGAGCCATCTCTCCAACCCTATAGTTGTGGTATTTTTATTCAAGAGTGTGTGTGTGTGTGTGTGTGTGTGTGTGTGTGTGTGCGCGCACACATACACACTTGCAAGAGGACGAGAGAAAGACATTGAGAGATAGACAAAAAGACAGAGTCAGAGACAGAAAGAATATTACTAATTAGCATGACTGGCCTCATACTTTCAAACTGTCTTAGACTCAAGCAAGTACGTGAACTACAGGAAGGTACCACCACATCACAGCATTCTCATACTTATTTATATTTTTATACATATGTTCTTCAGTTAAGTGTTTATGAGAGAGAAGTCAGAGGAGGAAACAGCAAGGAGGAAAGAGAAACCGGGAGAAAATAAGAGAAGATTAAAACAACAAGATGCACATAGGAGATTTCTGTTGCCCACTACCTGATGACAAGATCTTGAGATTCGACCAGGGATTGCAGCTTAGCCTCTTGCTTGCCAACGGTCAAACTGACAGGGTTAATATTGTATTTCTTGCTCAGCTGTTGCATCTGCTTCGTCATATCAGAACCTATTTCAAGAATACAAAAATCCATTTTTTTAAAGATTTCCTTTCACTGGAGACATTTTCATATCTCCACAACTTTTCAAAACTTAGAGATTAAAAGTCATTTAAAGTTCAGATTCAACAGGCAATGAAACTAGTTTTTCTTTTAAAAAAAACAAAAAACAAAACAAACAACCAAAAGAAACCCAAAACTCATTACCTACTGTTATTTCTATATTGTTGTCTCTTGACAGATACTCCAAAACAGGCCCAGATACATAGCCAGACCCAAGAACCAAAACTTTCTTCTTTTTACTCATTGAAAGGAATTGAATATGTTCCCTGTTTGACAAAGAAGGAGAGAGGGAATAATTAAGTTTATTTCTTTTAAATAACAAAATCTTGTGATCCCCAAGTGCAATACAAACTTAGATGATGAAGCACCCTCCCTGCACTGCTTCCAGTAAGAACGTCCCAGGATTCCTTAGGCCAATACTCTACATCATTTGTTTTAGATCTTGAATAATAGACCCTGGCCTCTGAGATGGTCAAGGTCTACAGACTTCCTCTAATTCATGGGGCTACAACGAGGACCTGATTTTTTTTTTCCTCTTCTTACTTACAGTTGAGTAACTTGCTTCATATTTTGTCCTCCTAGAAGTATTTACTCAAAACTATTTTGGGTCTGGATGCTCAATACCTTATTTCTTCCTCACTGCAGTTGGAAGAAACAGCAATCCGAAAAATGGCTTACTGTTACCTACATCAAAACTTGTTTTGTCAGATATCTTTAGGCTAATGTAAGAGATTAAGACTAGAAAGGATTGCCAGGCAGTGGTGGTGCATGCCTTTAATCCCAGCACTTGGGAGGCAGAGGCAGGCAGATTTCTGAGTTCAAGGCCAGCCTGGTCTATCTACAGAGTGAGTTCCAGGACAGCCAGGGCTACACAGAGAAACCCTGTCTCAAAAAAAAAGACAAAACAACAACAACAACAACAAAGACTAGAAAGGATTTTAATTCTTGACCCATTTATTCTGTTAAAAGTTATACTTTCTAGAAAGGGAACTTTTGTTTTGACAAACAATGACCTCCATGGTAGTGACAGGGTCTTGCTCAACTATAACTCTTTATTGTTTACTTCATTTTGTTTTGAATGTGGAAGTTTATCAAACGCTTTTAACTGAGATTCCCAGATGTCCTCACGAATCTATGGGCATGGTCTGGTACCAGGGTCTTCACAGTAAACCTGGATGGTGAGGTCTTTAGAGTACTCTCACACACCAATCTGCTAACCTTTTCATTTATAATAAATGAATAAGTACTGATATTAAATGTTCCCATCTATCTTCACACAGAAACACATGCATACTACAGATAAGAGATCTCCTTCAACTATGATCCTATCCATTTAACTGAAAGAGCCACCATTACCTGTTTATTAGATATTCTTTCCAGTAGTACCTTATATAATTTGTATAAATAAAACATTATTTTGATGCACCAATATAAAATATTTAAAACACTCCTAGATTCCAATTCAGTCCACATCAACAGTACCCCTAAACCCCAAATTCCAGGATAATAGTCACTATCCTAAACAATGAAAAGAATGTAAGACTAAAGTAAATTCCCTTTCTAGGTAAGATCTCCATTATCAGATCCCTGCCATAAGAATACACTGGGGAATAAAAGTAGAAAGTTCCAGCAACTGCAGCCAATTAGGTCAGCTGCCCCAGGAAATCTGATGCATAGACTGAAGAAATGACAGACTGGTTGACACATCATTACTATCACAGTAAGGAATCATCCAGGTAACAAGGATAAACAGAATTATAAATAACAAGCAAATATGATGCTTCCTTATAATAAACTCTCTTACAGAACTATAAAAACAGTTTGATTTTTAGAATTTAGAATTCTTCTAGAATTTTATAATTCTTTAGAAAGAATTAAATACTCAAGCATTTAATGTCAGAAGATTCCATTCCCACATTTAATTCAACAGTTCTACCAAACTAACACATATAAGAAACACAGACACACACAACTACCAACTACACACACACACACACACACACACACACACACACACCCCAAAAACCTGATTCTGGCACATCTCTTTATTTCCTGTAGCAAGGACCACTTTAAAAAAAAAAAAAGGTAAGGTAGGTGTTCTATTGTATTCTGTTTTCCCCCTGGCTTCTCCCAGCATTTCAGTTTCTGTGTTATTTTGCAAAATGTGAAAAGACCAGTGGAAGTACAGTCTGTGGGGGAAGCAAGACAATTTTAAGAAACATCAATGTTTCCTGACTCTGAACAGGAGAGTCAGTTAAGAAGGCAGAGGGCTGGCTTGATAGAGTCACAGGCCTTTTAGGGCACCTTTCTCCTCTCATCTGCTGCCTTCTCTACTGTGTCTGTTAATTTCTATTCAATATACTGAACAAATCAAAGTCCAAACTTTCAACAAAAGCCCAAGCAGAAAGTACCACAGAAAGAGTTAATATGCTGATTTCTTTTGGAAAAAAAAATATAAATCACTGTGTGCAGCAAACTGAAGAGGAATCACAGAGCTATTCAAATGGTAACACTGTTTCACTCTTTTATTCGCAGGCCAGAACCCAGCAGATTTGAACTGCTGTGGGGACGCTATGCTGCTCTTCAAAGAAAAAGCTCTCATGCTGGTTTCAGCAGTTGCTTCCTTTGGATTTCTAACATTATCAAAATGTACATGTTACATAAATCTAATATTAATAACTCTCATTGAAATCTTTAAGATATTTGTCAAATCCAAGGTAAGAATAAAGAACAATATCAGAAGTTTTTTTTAACAGTACATACCTGCTTTCTCGGAGTTTCTGTATATATTTGTATTTGTCAGTCAATAGACCATTGGATGTAATCACTGCCTAGACAAGTATACAAAGACATTCCTTTAGTATTTAACATTTAGTCCTAGGACTATGAACATGTGACTGACAGAAGAGAGGTGTGAAAGATGGCAGGAGGGAGAAAAGAAGAGAAAGAGCAGAGATAAATGTCAGGAAAGGAGGATAGGAACATACACCACAAAGAGAAGAAGTGAAAAGGAGGGGGGCAAAAGTTTACGTTCACGTGAAGGAGTTCTCATAACTTACGTCTCGCACCACGGGAGAGAAGTTCTGGCTTTCCAGAGGCTGTGAGGCATCTGATAATAACTGTGAGCAAAGAGAGAGGAGGAGAGGTAAACAGAACCGCAACCGGGCCACGTGGTACTTATCAACAGACTAAGATTCTGCTTGAAGAAAAAGTTTTCTGGATATTGCTGAGTATAAATAAATGACCATAAAAATTATAAATAATTCTATGTAAAGGAATATAATGTTGCAAGGCAAGGTCTAATATTAAAACTAAAATTTGACTGAAATCACCTTTGCTTGCTGAGAATACACAAAGACCCTTCTTTCATAAGCAGAGGTATTATATTAAATTTCCCAAGTATCAGAGCCATAACCTTTCCTCTGAGTGCCTCTGTCCAATCCCAAAACTTCAAGTTGTTCCATGAGAACCAGCCAAGCCCACCAACCTCACTGCAGATGTCACCCTCTGATCATATTTAGTTTTATGGTTAATAAAACACTTCAAAACTTGGGAATAATGACTTGACCAAATAGAACTCAATGGTATCTATAATCTGTCCATTTTCTTTGAAGATTGAATCAGATAGATATTGACAGAAGACACCTCCTCCCTCTCCCCCCTCTTCCCCCCTTCCCCTCCTCTTCCCCTCTCTCTCCCCCTCCCTCCCTGTAACCTCAGACAGAGTTTCTCTACATAGTCCTGGCTATCTTAGAACTCACTCTGTAGAGCAGGCTGGCCTTGAACTCACAGAGCTCGACCTGCTTCTCAGAGTGCTGGGACTAAAAGTACAAGCCATTATACCTGACCCGTACCTCACCACACCTGAGAAGCTTTCTCTTTTTCTCAAGACCCAGAGGTCAACAGTAGAGTATCAGTCAGGACTTTCTTAGGTTAAGGTCTAGAACACTTACCCAAATAAAAAAACAAGTCATTACAGGCAGGGGTGGGATGGGGAATGGGATACTAGAAACAGACTATAACATTGTTTTTTGTGCATCTGAAGCAGATGGTCAACAAATAGCTATTGAATCCAACAGAAACAAAACATCCTTATCATCCTTAAGCCTGTGCCCTGTAATACCACAGAATCTGTATGGACTTTAAGTCAAAAGTAAAAAACTAACAAAAGTGTACCAATAAAATGACTTCTAATAGCATTCTGCTATCCCATAGATCAATGCCTTGCTTGGCCATCATCAGAGAAACTTCTTCCTACAGCAGATGGGAACAAACACAGAGACCCACACCCAGACATCGTGCAGAGAGAGAGAGAGAGAGAGAGACAGAGAGAGACAGAGAGAGAGACAGAGACAGACAGACAGACAGACAGACAGACCTTGGAACACTCAGCCCGAAAGGGGATATTTCCATCAAATCCCTCCCGGTAAGGTTGAGAGAACCTTGTGGAAGAGGAGGCAGAAAGAGTTTAAGAGCCAGAGGGGACAGAGGACACCAAGAAGACAAGGTCCTCTGAGTCAACATGACCAAACCTCATATGAGCTCACAGAGACTGACACAGAATGCACAGAGCCTGCTCAGGTCTGTACCAGCTCCGCTGCATATATATCCTGGCTTCCAATTTAGTGGTTTTTCTGGGATTCAAGTGTATGAATGAGTAGGTCTCTGTTAATGACTTCTCTTGGGCTCTTTTTCTTCTGTTTACTTGTTTCATCCAATTCTGATGTGTAAGTTTTTGTTTTAGCTTATTATATTTTATTTCACGATATTTTATTATTA
Source organism: Grammomys surdaster (assembly GCF_004785775.1). Taxonomy (NCBI): domain Eukaryota; kingdom Metazoa; phylum Chordata; class Mammalia; order Rodentia; family Muridae; genus Grammomys; species Grammomys surdaster. The sequence goes on from NW_021604592.1 coordinate 3,116,791, forward strand.
GCGGCCTGTTGTTTTTCCTAACAAGAGACACAAAGTGAGTAGATCCTGATAAGAAGGGAGGTGGGGAGGGGCAGGAAGGAATGGAGGGAAGAAAAAAACGTAATCAGAATAGATTATGTGAGGAAAAAAATTTATTTTCTGATGAAGAGAAAAAGGTAAAAAATGAGGAAAAATATAGTACCTCGAATTTTCTAAAATAGTTCCTGCTATAGTTTATAAGAAAGAGATTTCCATAGCTCATGTCTCTGACTGAACACTTGATAACACTGTTTTGGAGGATCCTGGAGCCTCTGGGGCTGTGAGACTGAAGAATGTGTGACATGGAGATGAACTTTGAGGTCTATAGTTTAGCTTTATAATCATCCTTTGCTTCTGGATCCCCCCATGCTCCTGCTACCCCCCACTGAGGGTCATCCCTTCTGCTGTGTCCTGAAATAAGCCTTTCTTCTCTTAGTTCTCTTTTGTCAAATGCTTGATCATAGCAATGAGAAAAGCTATACAGAAAACTGGTACAGACAAGTGGGGCCTTTGCTATGATAAACTGGACTTTAGGAGTCATAGTCCTTTGGTGCAAGTTAATAAGAGAAATGCGGAAGAGTATGAAGCTGCTGAATACAGAAGCCCTTAAATATCACAAGGAAAGCTTAATAGGCCATTCTGATGGGAACTGGAAAGACCAAAATGTCAATGGGGAGGCATATTGTAAAGTCTGGGACCATGGAGTTTCAGACACAAACACGACATTGTCAGGAACTAGATCGGAAGCTGTTTGTATTACATTCTTGTAAAACGTCCCACTGTTGATGCTCATGTCCAAAAACTTAACTGAGGCCAACTTCAAAAGTGATGGACTAGGGACTAGGTGGCTGGAAAGATTGCTCAGCGGTTAAGAGCACTTGTTGCTCTTGCAGAAGACCCAGGCTTGTTTCCCAGAATTTGCATAATGGCTCACAGTGTTCTATAAGAAACTTATACATTTACAATTCAATACAGAAATTAAGTAGTAAACTAATTTGTTTAGTGGAGAAAAATTTGAAGACAGTGTAATCATTCAGAGTATAGTATGGCTGTGTGTGTCCATCAAAGTATTACTGTGTTTGCTATGTTTGTCCACATTTACTGTGAGAGTGAGCAAAAATTTCCAGAATCTACACAAATATGAGAGAATGGATTCCACATACAGGCAGTACACACACACACACACACACACACACACTAACAAATAAAAATGTAAAACTAATCTATAGAACATACCATTAAACAAAATAAAATCAAATGTAGTAGTAAAGCAACCTGATAAAGTTCTAGGTTAAGCTCATTCATAGACACAAATGTAATAATTTTAAACAAAATTAACTGATGTGTAAACTTAATAAAAGTACAGTTAATAGATATGCATGTATACACACATATACATACTCTAGATATATCAGAAAAACTCTTTAGGGTAAAATTGTTAGTAATAGCTCCAAACAGAAAACCATCTTAATGTCAACCAACTGTAAAATAAACAGATGTCGATGTAGCCATTAGCAACCTGAACTTGCTCACAAATAGAAGATTAACATATTGTGGTCACGTTGAATTTACTCTATGAATGTTAAGATGGTTTGATTTGAAAATCAGTTGACAGAAATTATATTAGCAACGCAAAATCTTGATGAATGGAAAATATAACAACCATTATAATAGTTCAAAAGTCTTTGATATGTAAAAATACATGAAAATTTTATAGCAAATGTCAAACTTACTGATAAAACTATTCTCTAGAGATGGGGGGGATGAAAGAGTCAGAGAATGGGGAAAGAGGCTTCAAAATACCAACTTCTAAGTACAAAGCAGATATTATAACCATGAACTCGCAGTAGATGGCTATTGTACTGGCACTAGGTACACAGAAGTCGGTCCTTCTTGGCGCCAAGCTATACAGAGGGAAGGATTCACTGGACTGTAGAACTTACTGTTGATCTACTGACAACCAAAAGATTTTGCCTTGAGGGGCAGCATGGTATCCACTTGTATACACACTGGTAGTCAGACCAAGTTCTGACAGTTAGTCCCCACTCATGATCACACAGACAGCTCTGAAGAACACTAAACAAAACCAAAGTAAGTAAATACAGAACAGAGACAGGGGCGGGGCTGGTGGAGGTAGGAGAGACATTCAAGAAGATAGGAGAAAGGGTAAGCAGAATACATAGTGTATGTGTATAAAACCTTAAAAGAACAAAACTTACTAACAAAAAAGGATTTAAAGAGGCAAAGACACGAGTTGCCTGCTATTTTCATTCACCATAAAAGCACAAATGTCTTTCAACAGATACCAAAATCTTCATGGTTAGAGGTCAGGACAGCAGATGTGGAACTTTTGAGAAGAGCAGGAAAGGTATGGGGTGAGGACAAAGAGGTGTGCGGGATGCTAATGACACATGGCCCTCAGTATAATGTGACCATTTTCACATTTTCTTAAATGGTAGGAGATTTTATTTTTGAGATTATAACATTTCTCCCTTCTCATTCTTCTCTTCAAACTCTCATATATCCTTCTCCATGATCTCTTTCAAATTCATAGTCTTTTATCATTGTTATTGCATACATATATTTGTGTGTGTATATATGTATATATATATGTATGTATATATGTGTGTGTGTATATATATATATATATGCATACATATATAGATATCCTACTCAGTCTATATACTGTTACTTGTATGGTGCATTCCTCTTATGGAACACATACATTTGATTCTTTAACACTTTATATTTTACATAATATAAAAGCTTTATATTTATATTGTTTTCTATACAAATTTTTATTCACAAGTGTTGTCATGAGTCACACTGGCTAACTCTCATGATGTTTCAGTGCAAATTCATTGAATTGACCCCCCACACATACACATACACATACACACACACACACACACACACACACACACACACACACACATATATATATATATATATCTATATATATATATATATATATGAAATGTACTACACTGAATAATAATTTTGATTAAAGACAAGTAGGAGGTCAATGGTATGGCCAAGCAGGTAAAGGCCCTTGCCACCAAGATCATGTTGTTACCTGCCCAAAACCCATACAAAATCAAGTCAAGTATGGATGGGAGAAAGGTTCATAAGACCTCATTCCCAGACAACTGCTATTGATAGTTGATGGTTGCTTGAGGAGGGAGAGTCATTTTTCTTAGGGGTAAGATACCCACGCTTTAGTAGATGGTTTCTCATTCAATACATATAGGTGGTATTAATAGTCCTCAGGAGTTGAGTTTTTCTTTTTAAATTATGAATTAAGAAGGGGGATATTTAATGGGTTTCTGGGTAGAGTTGGAGGTTGCAGGTGGGGAAAAATAAAATAAAAATACACTATATACAGTTTTAAAAGAAATTACATCATAGTATTTGCAGGCAAATAGAACTAGAAAAAAATCATTCTGAGCAAGGCAACCCAGACCCAGAAATACAAACATGACATGTACTTGCTTATAAATGGATATTAGCTATTAAGTGAAGGATAATCATGCTGCAATCCACAGACCCAGAAAATCTAAGTAACAAGGAGAGCTCAAGAGTGGGTGCTTGGATCTCCCTGGGTAAGGGAAACAGAATAGAGTTTTATGGGTGGACTGTGGGTGGATGGGGATGGAAACAGGAGGGATCAGGTGGTGGAGGGAGGGAGGGATGGATGGAGGGAGAGAAGGACAGAGAGAGATTGAAATAGATGGGCATTTAGGGGGCAATATGAAGTCTAGTGCGATAGAAACTTCCTGGAAACTATGAGGTAGACCCTAAGGAGGATTCCTAGTAAGGGAGGATATAGAGACTTAACTAGCTATCTCCTATAGCCAGGCAAGGCTTCCAGGGGTAAGACCAACCCAACCACAAAATCTATAACCTACAACCTGCCATGCTTGCAAGATACTCATGGACAAAGGTGGCTCAGAGCTTGTGAGAGTGGCCAACTAATGACTAATCTAACCTGAAGTCCACGCCAGGAGAAGAGGCCGATGCTTGTTGCAGCCTAGATGGCCAGGATCCAGAAGCTGGATAGTTCAGAGACTTAGGGTAGAACCAAACAAGACTGAGCAAAATATAATATAATATAATATAATATAATATAATATAATATAATATAATATAATATAATATATTATAATATAATAGTTAATGATTCCTAATGATACTCTGCTGTACTCATAGGATCGATGCCTAGCCCAGTCTTCAACAGAAAGGGTGCAAAGAACCTCAGCCAAACATTAGGTGGGACTTGGGGAACCCCACTGAAGATAGGGGAGGAAGCATCATCGTAATCAGAGAGGTGGAGGACACCAGGAGAACAAGGTCAACAGAACCAGCTAAGAAGGGCTCATAGGGGCCTGCATGGGTCTTCACTAGGTCCTCTGCATACATGCTGTGTTTCTTTACACTGGGATTTTTGTAGGAGTTCTAACAATGCTCCCATTGGGGTATCTGACTCTTGTCTGCTTACAGGACATTTTTCCTCCTACTGGGTTACCTCATCCAGCCTTGAATGTGGGTTTGTACCTAGTCTTGCTGCATCTTGTTATGCTGAATTCAGTTGATGTCCCTGAGAGACCTGTTCTTTTCTGAAGGGAAATGGAGGAGGAATAGATCTTTTGGATAGGAGACATTGGGGGTGATGCACTGGCAGGAATAGAGTGAGGGGATGCTGAAGTCACAACGCATTGTATGGGAGAAGAATAAATAAAATTTTAAAAAGAAATATTAGCAGTCACATCCATCCACATGACTGATTTATATTCAACATTTAACAGAATATGAGTTGGGCTAAAATATATAATTTCCATGCTGAAAAGGATGACTGAAAGCTGGGGATTTGCCAGTATTTCTGCCTACTCTAATACTCTGCTGAACCCAGGGTGACTCCATCCACTTATTAATACCAGGGAGTTTCATGTTAGCTTAGGGGACTAAGATCTTACAAACTATCCCTCCTTTAAATACTAGGTGTAAACCCTAGGAAGAAGTTCAGGCAATAAAGAACTGCATGAGGGGTTTAGAAATGGAGGGACAGCAGGTTTGGAGAGAAGCTTCAGAATGGAGGAGCTTCCACGGGAATAGCCGAGTTTCCCACATTGCTTTGACAACAAGGCTTGTGTGATGTTCTAATTTCATTCTGTCGGTGTCATAAATCATGTTGACCAAAGAAACTTACTGGAGGAAAGAGTTTATATTGGCTTACCAGTTATCCTTCCTTACCATGTAAGGAAGTCTGGCCAAGAACTTGAAGAAATCATGGCAGAATGCTACTTGCTGTCTTTCTGACTCATGCTGCACTAGATTTGAAATACAGCCCAGGACCATCTGCCCAAGCAGCGATGCTGACATCATTGCGACCCTTCTACATCATAATAACCAAGACAACCTCCTATACAATCCACAAACCAGACTGATATATACAATTCCTCAGGTGATACAATTTCTCAAAGCATTGGTTCCTGTCAGGTGACTCTAGGCTGTACCAAATTGACAATTAATATTTAGCAGGACAAGTGGAGAGGTAAAGGGGTTTTGAAAATATACCAGGCCCAGAGCAACCAGACTCAAGAGTATTGGGGTAAAAATTGGTAGATTCAGGAAAGGGAAGGTCAGCTTTTATCTAAGTCTCTTCTGTCTCATGACATACACACTGAGCAAGCACAGGCCAGGATACAGTACACATTCAAATAAAGATAAAAGACGCTCATTTTATTTAAGCTAGCTGGCACCACAGATGAGATGTAATTTTTAATTTGGGTCTAAACAAGTTGACTCTAAACTTGGCCTTAAAAAAATATTCACCATTTTTTCAGAATCCCCACAATATAACATTTACAGCATCCAGCACACTTGCTCTATATCTATTCTCAAAGGCGGAAACAATCCACAAACTTCAACCTCAAATTTGCCCAGAGTGTTAGGAGGAGAAGATACAGCAGTGTTCCCTTTTCCCCAGGTTTGCCTCCCATGGGTTTGGTTACTCAAGTCAGTTACAGTCTGAAACAATCGATAGAAATTCCTGAAACCAACTATTAATAAGTTTTAAGTGCACACCCTTATACCCTTCTGAGTAGCAGATGTAACTGTGTGCTTTCCTCCTGCATCCCACATGACCAGAGCATCCATACTGTACATGCCACACACACACACATACACATATACACACACAAACATACAGAGAGAAAGAGAGAGAGAGAGAGAGAGAGAGAGAGAGAGAGAGAGAGAGAGAGAGAGAGAGAGAGAGAGAGAAAACATTAGAAGCCATCTCAGATCTGAATCAGCTGTGGTGGTGTTTCAGTAGCTTAATGCTAAGTCCCAGGCCATACATCTTTCGTCTTGCTTTCTTTTATCCTACAGACGTTGTTATTAAGTTATCAAGAGCAGGAAAGGCATGCAACTCGCGAGGTGTTTTGAGACTGAGAGACCAGATTGACCTAAATTTTATAAGATATTATTATCATTGCTCTATTCATAGTTAGTGGTTATTACCAATCTCTTACTGAACCATGCTTTTCAGTTAAACTTTGTCATAAGTATGCATGTATAGAGAAGATATATATGTAGGATCTAATATTATGTATAGTTTCAGACATGAATGAGATTCCCAGAATGTGTCCCCGACAGATAAGGGAAACTAACATAAAGACTGCAAAATGGCTTTTAAAACTGTGTTCCATGTGATGAAGAAAAATACATAAGAAAATTCATAAGAAAAGCAGGGATCAAGGCAGTGGCAGCACTTGGAAGGCAGAGACAGATGAATCTGTGTGGTTGAGGCCAGCCTGGTCAACAGAGCAACTTCCAGGAGAGCCAAGGCTCTACAAAGAAACTCGATCTCAAAAACAAACAAACAAACAAAAAAACCAGTATTGATAGTGTAGTAAAAGCCAGAAGCCTCAAGCCAGACCAAAGACTCATTGCAGTGAACATCTGCAAGCAAATAAGTGTGGACAAGAGTAGGTATACTGAGGGACACTCTATGGCACTCTACAGCTTCCACCATAAGATCTCTTTCATTTGTGGGGGACACTGTAAGAGAAGAAGGTGGGTATGAAGGGATGGGGAAATGAATGGGATTAGGTTGCATGATGTGGAATTCGCAACAAAGCAACTGAAAGTTAGTAAAAAAAAAAAAGTAAAAACCACAAAAACAATAAAATAAGATGATGATGATGATGATGATGAAGATGACAATGGTGATGAAATCACGGAGATTCTAGGCAGGGAAAAGGAAAACTACCAAGAAACAAATAACTACTACTCTAAGTTAAAAAGTGCACAGACAGGGTTGCTCCCAGGATAAAAACTACTATGGCATTTACAGACCTGAAGTATTCTTCTGAATTCTGAAGGCGGCTACATGCTCACACACATATACATACATACATACATACATACATACATACATACATACATATTGTTTTAAAAATAAATCTAGTCAGCAGAGAAACAATGTCAAGAAAAGTGAATATAAAACACAGCTGGGACATTTACTATTCCTTTTCTCCCTAGACATGCATGCAAGCACTGAGACATTTATATCTCTAGAGTGTTAAAACGTAGGAAAACCATTAATACCACAACCAGCAAATTTTATAGATGGATGTCTGAGTGATACCTTGAGTCAGAAATCTAGCTAATGCCTAGTCTCACTTGCCATTGGTAATCTCCCAATGCTACTACCTCCCCTCAGAGCCAACTTCAGACACACTGCAGACTCAGCATGCATTGGCACATGACAGAAGGCAAGAAGTATCTCCCTCAAGTTGTTCTCTGACCTCCACAGATACATCACAGTGTAAGCATACTGCTGTATGCACACATGCACATCCAAACACATCAACAAACAAACAAACAAACAAAATATGTTTCCACAGTATTTTCTAATGTGCACATCCTCTAATTTCCCCTTATTAACCCTTTGGTTACTCAGAGACGACAACTTCAGAGCAGAAGTTTTGATTATTCTTCCACTGTTTGCTATGGTCCCGTTTCACAGTCGGAGAGACATAGAGAATGAAGACACAAACAGGAGCTATGGTTCCTAGGTTTGGGATCTCTGCCAAAGGCTGACTGCTGTTAGCAATAAAAACGCAACACATGGTAAGTCTGAACGCAAGATAAACACTTGTGGAATGAAGAGTTTCTTTGGTAAACGGGATGAAATCTAGATTCTGCAGCATCTCAGAAGTCAGTCACAGGAGATGAATACCACCTCAGCATAAGCCATCACTAAACAGAACACTAGGGACTGACATCCAGTGATATTTTGTATATTTCCAATTGTTCCAATCAATTAATTATAACACAGTAAAAATGCCCCCAATACAAATTGATCTAGATAGCAAGGGAATTAATGATAAAGTAATTTACCTGCCCCCACCATGTGGTAAACACCCTTAATAAAATGTATATAATGAGATAAGTGTAACTGATTGTGAACATGTAGTCAGAGATACAGTCCCCAGGAGACCAGTAACAGATTATGTAGAATAAAAATGGACCTATAAGTGCATTTCCGGAAGGGCTGGTATTTCATTTTACAACAGATTTCTTAGAAACAGAAGACCAGAACATTCATAAGCACACTTAATAGTTCTTCTTAAAGTCACAGAGTTGCTGTGGAGCCTACTGGTCCCCTTACCATTTCTTCAACATAAGGGTAAAGCATGTCTCCAAAGTATTCTGTAGCCTCAATTGGAAGCTGAGCTGGCAAATTGTCAATGGAACACATCAGAATCCCGGAGCCTTCAACACTAAGAGAAGCAACATCCTTTATTCAAATGCACAAAATATGACATGAAATTTTTCCCAGACTCTACTCCATTATAATATTTGTATCATTGTTATTTATATATCTGCAGTCTTGAGAAAAAAAGCATATCACTATAAATAAGACTGTTTTCCCTCCTCAGCTTCTTCCAAAATTAGCTTTTCCCTAATTCAACCTAGGAGTCAGCAGCTTCTGTCCATTGGTCAGGTGCAAATATCTGCATCTGACTTTTTCAGCTGCTTGTTGGGTCATTCGGAGGGCAGTCATGACAGTCCCCTTTTTGTGAGCGTTCCATAGCCTCAGTAATTGTGTCAGGCCTTGGGGCCTCTCCTTGAGCTCTCTGACACTGGACCACCAAACAGGCAGCACACACCAGCTGATATGAAGCCCCCAACACATATACAGCAGAGGTCTGTGGGGTCTGGACTCAGTCAGAGAAGATGCACCTAACCCTCAAGAGATTAGAGGCCCCAGGGGTTGGGGAGGTTTGGTAGGATGGGTGCTGGGTGGGGTGAGGACATTCTCATGGAAATTGGGGTAAGGAAGCATGTGATATGGAAGTCAGGGGGTGGACCAGGAGGGAGATAAAATCTGGATTGTAAAAAATGTTTACATAAAATAAAAAAAAGACTGCTTTTTAAACATTGGTAACCCATCTCCCATTTAACTATAGTGAATACTTCTTTAAGCATTGAAATTTCAATGTGATTTTTTTTCATTACTTTTTAACTGTGTTTGAGCATATAACCCCAAACTTCCACACCTTCATAAAGAAGGGAAATGTTGAGTGATTCAAACTAGTACATCAAGGTAAAGAAGCATCAACTTTGACAAACTCACCTGTCGTGAATAATATGCTGGTCTGCGTCATACATGCAAAAGGGATGTTCTATGGTCGTGCATTCAGTCATAAAATCTATAGACCCTCCCGTGTCTGCCGAAATGTCACATATTGCCACAAGTCTGAAAACAATGTCAACACTCAGATGAGATAGTGGAATTCTCAGGCCTTTGAGAAGACTAACAATGAAGAAAAACATAGTGGGGTCGAAAAAAAATTGCACTGTGCGTGCCAAATATTTCCCAGGCACTTAGAATCTTTGTTCTGCAGTTCAGTCTTTGGGACATTGTGTTGATCTAAGACAGAGGTTTCTTTAGTTTCCCTGAGAATCATGAAAGAGAAAAAAAAAAAGGAAAGGAATCAGAAAGAAAAGAGGTGGGTAAAATCCCTTCCCTACAGAAAAATTTGATAGCAGACGGATTAAGGTGGCCTAGTTCATCATCTATAAATCAGTATTGTAGATAGTTGAGCTGCCTCTCTACGGCATGCCTCCACATCCTTAGATTCCCCTGAGACCTAAAGCACTTGAGGAAAATATTGCATCTATAGTCAACATACATACAATATGTCCCTTCTCATTATTACTACCTAAACAATGCAGCATAACCATTTGCATGGTACTATTGAATAAGAATTTTATTAGCATGTACCTACAAATAAGTTTTATTTTAACTTTTTCCATACATGCGTACTATTTAACATATTCTTTTCTTTCCTTTTTCTCCCCATTGTTGAGCACTAAACCTAGGATTTTAAGCTCTCTATCCTTATCTTTTATTTTTTCCTTTTTATTTGGGGTCAGGGTGCCACCAAGTTGTCCAGTTTGTCCTTGAAGTCCCTCTGTCTCAGACAGCACTTACACTTGTAATCCTCTGTCTTGCTCACATGTAGCTGTGAATTCAGCAGTGAATACACTCAACACCAGCAGACTCTACTAACTGTATTAATGTCTTAGGCATCAGAAGCAATACAGAGATGACGTTAAGTCTATAGTACATGAGGAACTTAGATATCTGTAGATATTGCTCTCTTCTGGGGCTTAGAAACCATTCTCCATAGGCAGGAAGCATTGGCTGTACTACAGAACTCTACTTGTATCTTTATGGAAATCTCTAGAATTGTGAATGACAGTCATAGTCTTTTGAAAAGAATCAATGTTTCTGTCCTGTCTGCAGTCCCCACATGCCTACATAGGGTTGTATACAAGAGCTAGCCTTGCCCACTATTTCATTTTAATGGTTCTCTACTTATCAAGTAGCAGTCTTGAATTGAAATGCTTATCTTCCTGGCCCCTCCCCCAGTCCTTTTTTAAAAGGCTTTGCTGAGCCCAGAGTTAGTCACTCATTAGACACTTGAAGAACAATTACTAAGCTTGGAGCAGTACTGCTTTATCTAAAACAAAACAACAAAAAAAACCCACAAAAACAAAAATAAAAAACAAAACTAAAAAAACAAAAACAAAACCCAACCCAACCAAACATAAAAACCTATTTAACAGACCTTCCCACTTGCTTTTTGTTTCTAACAGGGCCTTCAATGAAACTTGCAAGGACAAAATTAGTAATACATATTGTACTACTTATTGTATTACATATTTAGTACAATATGTAATACATATTGTACTAAAAGTATTAGTAATACTTTTGAAGTGAAGTAAAGTTCACTGCTAAGATAGCAACAGAGAGGCCTGGTGGGGTAGGGGTTGGGGGACATCCTCTTAGAAAGGGGTGTGTATGGCAGGGGGCGGGGAGGAGGTATGGGAAGAGGAGCAGTCAGAGGGAGCACAAGGAGGGGGATAAGGACTGGATTGTATAAAATGATTAAAGAACAATAAAAAAAAGAAAAGAAAGGTTCCCATTCCTCATTTTCTGAACATGCGATGCATAGAGAAACTTTAGAGAACTGAGCTCACCCAGCAGTGTGTCCACCTGTACATCCCAGGATCTGTGATCCTTATGTAAATATGGAGGAGTTTCCCCAGACCAAAGCCCCTTGTTTCCATTACTGAGGGAGACTCTGCTTTGAGGATTACCGCAAGTGCTCTCCATACTTGCTACAAATAATAAAATTTGCTTCACTCTCACTGCAGGGTTTTGCTTATCAGAGGTGAGCTCATCAAATGACCCAACCATTGTGTTGTGTTAGCAGTACTTGCTTTATCTAATCTCCTGTTACATTGCTTGTTGTTCCTTCTGCTTCAGAGCAGCAAACAGCCTGACTATGCTTCTCTGAACTTTAGCTGAGCAGATGGAATCGCTGGTACATAAGATGTTTGACAAATATTTATTAACTCACTCAATATTTAAGAAGTACTTAAATGTCTATTTTATACCAAGTACTTATTAAGGTCAAGACCAAAAGGGTCCTATCTTTCAGGAGAATAAATTTCAGTAGGAGGGAAAAAAAAACTATCATAAACTCAGAAAAATAGAGTGTGAGTTTTTCAAAAGAAAATAATAAACTAGAGAGGAAGGAGATTAATGATGAAGAGATTTCTGAAGAGGGGTGGGCTTTGGAACAAAAAACAAGTCAGAAGTCAGTTTCAAGAGGTGGGTAAACCATAAAATGCTGAGAGGCCAAGGCAGACCATCACTAAAAATTGTCGGGAGCCAAACCCAGGAAACTACCTGCTGTCCTAAGAGAACCTAGGAAGTTACCTGCTGTTCTAGAAAGCCTAGCCAGTACAAGGTTAAGAAAGGACTTTCACAGGTCTCAGGCCCCAGGAACTTAAAGAACGTATGGCATCTCCTAGGAGCTGGTTACAACAATGGGATGGTCAAGGGCAGTAAGGGTATCACAGTGGGATGGTCTAGGGCAATAAGCATTCAATAGTGGGATAGCCCTAAGCAATGACCCTCACCCAAACTTCCCGGTTTGCTTTGTCTTTATAACCTGCACCCAAAATTAAAGTTTCAGAGCTTGATCAGAACCCCAGACTTGCTCTCATTCCTTGTGTCTCTTGTCCCTTCATTCTTTCATCCCCTTCCCTAAGGTCTGGTTGAATCCTTGCGGGCTGGGGAAAAAAAATTAAGCTCTCTGGCATATAGAAACATTGTGGTCTTTGATCCCTAAAAATGGTGCTGCCAAACCAAACCAAACAACAACAAAAACCTTCATTTTTTGATGATGTACAAGTCCTTACTTGTGTGGTAATTCAGGACATCCTTCCACAGGAACAACCGAGGACTTCACTGGGGCCAGGAGACTCTGAGCATCCTGACGTGTGAGCAGGCGAGGGGTGTTTTGCTCCCAGTAGATTCCATTAATTAAACAAGTTGTATAGGGCGCAATCTGTAAAGCAAGTTCCATGTTCAACAAAACAGGATGTAGCTTATGTTAATACCATGTACTGAGAGAACTCTGTATCAGAGCTAGGAGTAAAGGCCAAGGTAAGTCATCAGTGTTACTTCTACAGAATGTTTTGTTGTCCAGGTCACCTCCCCTCTTCTGAGGAAAGAATAATAGTCAACTACTGTTCACTGTAGATTTACTCCATGATAAGATATAAATATAATAAATACATTAAGATTTTATTCTGTAATATATTGCACAGCTAGAAAAGAATAACAAAGAATCAAGTGACCCAGAACTCTATTTCCAGTTCAAATACCAGAGAACACCAACTCTAATCATACTCAATTCTCCAAACTCGATGGCTCTTATCTGCCAGATGGGAATAATGATTTATAAAAAACACTTTGAGAATTCATCAGATAACCTCTCTGGGGAACTGCTTACATATACACATGTACAGGCACACATGTGGCAAGTGCCTCAACATCAGTTTCAGAACTTAAGGTTCAAGATAAAATTAGGGGCAGAGAATCAATTAGGGGCCTCATCATTATGGACGCTATCTCCTATGCTCAGTATTTCTTATTGCCTATAGTTCTTTGTCTAATGGAATGGTCAGCCCAGAAATCATGTAATACAAGTAACACTGAACAGACTGAGCAGGTTGTATCTATCTATCTATCTATCTATCTATCTATCTATCTATCTATCTATCTATGCATATCTATAGAAAGAGAGGTGGAGGAAAAGATCATGCATTTGAGAGAGAACAATGCACAGTCCTTAGGCAGGGTTAGGAGGGGGAAAGGGGAAAACAACATATGAGAAACTAAAGATGAAGTGATGAAATATACTAGATTTCAACCTGTTTTCAACTTTAATTGTTTTCATATATGTTTTGTTCCTTAAGTATCTCAAGGCACTCTTACTCTGAAGGGAAGAGCTTTCTCTGTAGCACACTATCCATGCTAAAATAGCTAAATTTCATACCAGAACCTACAAGAGCTACATTGTGAAAACACACTTAAAATTATTTAAAGCATTTCTTTTCATAATACGTGTATGCACTTTGAGTTAGTATTTGCTATTTAGTTTGTTGGCTTATTTTGAGGACAGCTGTTACATGACCAATTGTATTTCTTAAGAGGATAAAACTGCTGTTTGCCCACCAGAGGGATTAGTTTGTAAGTCACATTTTGGGCAAAGTGGCTAGCCCCGTGCTTATGTAGCTGGACTATTTCTCCCCTTGTCCTGCAATCTGTAATAAACATTTGGAGATCGCTAGTTGCTATGGTTGAGATGTTGAATGACCAGGAAGACTCAGCCTTGGCACTACTTAAATGAAGACTTTTAAAGGGTGCAAAGTCTTCAAATCACTGGGATATTCCTTTAAGGGGATGGTAGAAAGCAAGTCTCTCCTCCACCTCTCTTCTTTCTTCTGATCTTAGATGCTTCCTCCAAACCACTGATCCTTACCACTGCCATCTCCCATGCTTAGCAGATGACTGCCTGATCTTTGACTTAAATCTTTTCCAAAACTGTGTGTTTAAGTCTTTTCTTTTTATAAAGTTGTTTTGGGTATTTTGTTCTAAACATACAATATTGACTGATTAAACAAAATAATTGATACTGAGAGAAAGAATCCTTACTATTACTATGTTGGGAAATATTGAGGCACTTTGGCATTGATTAGCTGTTAGAAATTAGATGTGGAAAACAGACCAGAAGAACATCTCCAAACAAGTTGGAGTGTTGCTCAGGGTCAGGGGGCAAAAACTTTGCCTGTCATACACAAAGCCCTAGCTTCCATCCCAAGTATGAGAAGTCTGTAACCAGGTGTAGGGGTGGCTTGTGCCTATGCTACCAGTACTTAGGAGACAGAGACAGAACAATTGAGAGTTTGAGGACAGCAGGGAATGCAAGTGAATTCTCAACAAACCTAAGCCACAGAGAAGGGGCCTGTCTCAAAAAACAAACCAAACAAAATGAAAACTAAGAGAGAGAGAGAGAGAGAGAGAGAGAGAGAGAGAGAGAGAGAGAGAGAGAGAGAGAGAGAAGAGAAATCAATGATGTGGGGTATGGAAGGGAGAAAGAAAGAAAAGAAGGAAGAGAGGAAAGGGAAGAGGGAAAAATGTAAAATGTCTGAAGTAGAACATTTTAAAAGAGAGTCTGAGGAGCCAGGCAAATGTTTCCTAAGACTGATGTCTACAACGTGCTCCAGATGAATGGTGCATGATGGAGCCATGGGAACAGAAACAAAAAAGGGACTCTAGAAAGGAAAGGCAACCAGAAATACATAACACCTATCGGAAGGAACATCAGGCAGCATGTGTCCTAGGCAAGGAAGGCTTCAGAATCCTGTGTCTAACCTATGGTAACAGCCACATGATGCACAGAGGTAAAGCTTCCCAAGCCAGAGTGAAGGTGCTCAAAATCTGGCACACTGTGCACAAGATGCTTGTCTTGGAGCTTTAGGAGTTGAAGTATGTCTGAATGGGTTTTGGGTCTGCCTGGGTCCAATGACTCCTTTATTATTGTCTGCTCCTGCCTTTTGGAATGGAATGTATATCATGAACCTAACATGCTGTGTATCTTAGAGATATCCAGCTGGGTCTTTATTTTATATGCCTTTACAGCCAAAGATGTTAATCTTGGGTTCTAAGTGTGACTCTGAAATTTGAATTAAGTGATGAGTTAAGACTTTGGAACTGTTGGGGATGAAATGCACATATGTTAAATGTGGGGAACTAAGTTTTATTGGACCCAAGACATAATACTGTGGTTGAAATACAGTTGTCCCTTGAACTTATGAAAAGGTTAACCAGTAAAGTCTTATGTGCATGGCATTTAGAGAACAGAAACTGAATACAACCATGCT
Organism: Grammomys surdaster; assembly: GCF_004785775.1. Taxonomy (NCBI): domain Eukaryota; kingdom Metazoa; phylum Chordata; class Mammalia; order Rodentia; family Muridae; genus Grammomys; species Grammomys surdaster. The sequence continues at coordinate 3,132,625 of NW_021604592.1, forward strand.
CCTAAGAGGTGGAGCCTTTGGAAAGTGATTAAATTAGGTTAGAGAGAGTAGAAGATCCATGATGAATCCTCATGGTTTAATTAGGAGAGAGAAAGAGACTACACACAGAGATCCACATGCCCTCCCACCATGATGTGTGTCTGCCAATGGGAACCCATGGAAAAGCCTGAACTATGCTTTGTTCTTCAGGCTTCCAAAATAAATAACCTCTTTTTTTCCCAAGCTAAATAATCTCTTTTCTTTCCCATGCCATGGTCTTTTATTTTAAAGCCAACTGAGATACTAGGGGAGATTGTGGTTATGATTTTGGGGGCATAGAATAAAAGATAAACCTTTGGGGATGTTGCTCAGTGGTGGAGAACTTGTTTGAGATGCGAGAAACACTAGATTCTTTTTAAAATTGAAAAGAAAAACAATTTTTAAAAGGTTAGGACAGATGTATGTTTAGACCAAGCCTTAGATAAAGTACATTTTTTTTTCCAACAGTGCTAACTAGTATAGGCTAACATAAAAACAAGGCTCTCCAGGAATTGGTTTAAAATTAATGGGTACCTACATTCTTAAATAAAGAGACCGTGAAGCAATGAACATCCCCAACAGAAGCCACCAAAGCCACTAAGCAAAGGCCACCTCAAAACCAGCAGGAGCCAACTACTAAAACCAGCACATGAGAACCAAGGACTCACAGGCAGTCTACCCAAGGATCTCAAGAATCAGGGAACACATTTACAATTTTCCTCTCAGAAAACAGCTTAGCTATAGTGTGTCACAGTAACCAGATCAAAAACAAATAGATACTCACTTCTGTATTAAAACGACTTGTGTAGCGCTCAGGATATTTCTCGTATTCTACAGGATCATACACACCATCTGTTTTCCTGACAAGATGATGATGGCGACTTAACACTGTCCCATACACTTTCCTGAGGTCTTACAAAGAAAAGAGAAATTAGTAAAGTAAGTGACAAATGATAACGATTTATGGTAATAAAGTACTAACACAAAGACCTTTTAAAACAGTGAGAGGGGTCTTCCCTCACTCCTTACCTCCAGTTTTTGAAACTTCTCTTAATTCATGGGGCTCCACATACTCACAAGGTAGCTCATTAAAGACTTCTTGGGCTCCCTGTAAATGTGCATAAGAATCAAACCTTACTAGGGATGGTGCCAACAGGATTTCCTGCAAGGACTCACAATTATGTAGTTCCATTTGTCCTGCCTTATAACCAGAATCACAACATAGAAGTACAGATCCCACAAGCCAGCTTTGGTTTTCGTTGCATTAGAATAGACTACCATTTAACTGGTTCTTCAGAATAGCAATGTTTAGAAATGTGGGTATGATATATGTCTATTTACTTTTTGATTTGCTATAGAGATCATTTTAAGGGGGAGACCGGTCTACCATAGAAGGAAAAGATCAGATGCGTGCTTTATGAAGTAACACTAACAGAGACATTCTGTTTGAGAAACATCTGTACTACACTTATTTTTCAATTAAAAGTTTCTCCAGGGCAATTACAGATGCAGCCTCACCACCACTCCAGAAGAAAACATTAATTCCAGTCTTAATCTTCCTTAGGTACTAGCAAGACTGTAAGTAGTTAATGAAAGAACAACCTATCACCTGAAGAATAGTACTTCATATCCTTAACAAGGAGTTATCAAAGGAAGAGGGAAGAGAAGGAAGGAGGGAGGAAGGGAAGATGGAAGGGTAAAGGGACACTTCAAATTCTAATACAGTGGTTCTCAACCCTTTAATACAATTCCTCATGTTGTAGTGACCCCCCCAACATACAATTATTTTTGTTTCTACTTCATAACTGTAGTTTTGCTATGGTTATGAATCACATTGTAAATATCTGTATTTTTCTACCCCTGTAAAAGGGTTATTGGATCTCATAAAGAGGTCATGACCCTCAGGTTGAGAACTGCTGCTCTAATAGGGGAAATCAACTAAAAGAAAATACTTGGACTGTTACTGTTCTGTGCTACAAGGATAACATATAACAAAAATATCCCAGGGGCTAGATAGATAGGTCAGTGATTAAGAGCACTGGTTACTCATCTAGAGGACCCCGGTTTAATTCTTAATATCCACATGGCAATTCACCATTGTCTGTAACTCCAGCTCCAGGAGATCTGACACCCTCATACCAATGCACACAAAGTAAAATTAAATTAAATTATTTAAAAATACAGCCCCAGTTGAATGGTCATCCATCCTATTTGAAATGCCCATAGCATGTTCATCATTTCAGATTGCTTGCCAGAGAGGATAGGTGGTGTTACCTTGGATACGTTGCCGGTCCCTGTGAATACAAACGTTAAGGGCCCTATTGACTTTGGCATTAAACCCAGAGATATTTCATAGCCAGCATCGCGGACAGCCTGCACAGCCTGACTGCTGTTCCGGTAGTTGTGGGCCATGCCAAGATGCTGAAAGCAAGCACACAGAGTTCACATCAATCCACTAGCTCCAATATGTTCCTATACTGAAAACGTCATGCTTCCAATAAATAAATAATCTCTCACCATAAAAGGTGTATGATGTCCCAAAGCAAGGAGCCTCAAACCCATTCCATGTAAAATATTAATCATTCCTGTCACAGAACCAGAACAATAAAAAGAGCATTAAGTGGCATTGAATAACAGTGCACAAAATAAACTCTGTTCATAGGCATTGACCAGAAGAAATAACACATTTTTTTTCTCTTTGTCCGTTTTAAACCTGCTTAGTGCCCTAAGGAAGCAAAGACCATAATTGTCTCAGATTCATAAGGGACCTCAGAGCATCCTGCCCATACTCTCTACTTTCTATCAAAACCCTCACCCACCTAGGTCCTCATCTGTTTTCTCTCATATTAGCCCTGCTAGAAGAAAATCCCTCCTCTCATAAAAGGTAAATCTCTCCTCCTGTCTGCAGATCACAACCTGACCTGGCCCTTCATGGCAAGGGATTCATTCTTGAATAGTCTCCCTCACATTTAAAACACACTCCCATCTCCCAAACCAAAAGCAAGCAAGCAAACACTCAAAAAATAAAAAATGTTAGGATCCCTTTAGCCTAGGGATCCTAACAGATACTCAGTGGCTTATATCACTAAACTTGATGAGCTTTTCAGATTCTGATTTTCTAGTCAGACTTTTTTGGCAATGTAGACTCTCGTGGATCAACACTCAATTCTCCTCAGTATCCTTGACTTGATTGTATCCTTCTTTCTCCCATCCTTTTCTTCTTGTCTCACTATATAGCCCAGGCTACCCTTTATCTCCCTATGTAGCTCAGGCTAGCCTCAATTTCCAGAGCTTCCTGTCTTAGTCTCAAGTACTAGGATTCTGAGCAAGTACAGCTATACCTGAGTCCAGAATCAATCTTACTTTCTTTAAGCGTCTCTCTGTGTGTATTATATTATCACCTTCAGGATTGTGTTTGGGGCGCCAGTCTCTTAAAAGCTTCATTTTCATCACATCCTAAACATAAGTGTTTTTTGGGTATGGATAATCCCCATGTCCATACTTCCAGTATGGATTTTTTTTTTCTTTTGACTTCAGGATGAGGTCATTTTTCCTATGCCTTAAGTGGGGTGTCCTCAGACACCTAAAACTCAGCACGCTTATAGCAATGACCTCATTCTCTATTTCCCCTTATTTATAATTTTCCATGCCTTTCCAAACACCTCGGTCACACACAATTCTATCCAGGTTTCTTTATCTTTTTTTTTGAAGTCAACTTTTAAAGAAATTGTTTATGTGCAGTGAAATGCAACTTGAAGTGCATAGTTTATTAACTATTAACAAATCGTCACACCCATGCATCACAGATTTAAAATGGGAATTGTTGCTGTTATCTGTCTAGATTAGATTCTTTGGATTTGTGCAAATGAAGTTATAAGCACAGACTCTATTGTCTGTCTCATTTCACCTAACATAGTTTTACATCTACATCAACAATTCTGCTTCTTTTTAGTGCTGCTGTTTCCCATTTTACGGTTATACCATAATCTGTTTATCCATTTCTGTTTGCGTTGTTTCCAGACTATTACAAATTTCTGTAAAAATTGTTTTTGTGGTACAGAACACAATATATTACACAATGGATGTTACACACATTCAATTTGTATATGTGTTTAGCTTAAATGGAGTGATACATGGAGTAATAACAATATCCTCCCCACGAACTACAGACTATCTGACAAGTATCCCAGTACCTAAACAAGAAAGCCTATTGCCCATGCCCTTGGTTGCATCCCAGAACGTGAAGCTAAGACCCTGTTGCTGAAGACACCATACACACTTGAGATACAGGACTTGAAGGAATGAAGATGGAGCTGACCTGGAAGCCTCTCTCCCCCGAGGACTAGCTCTGATAGATTGGGAAGGTGTCATGCAAGATTCCAAGGGAGAAAAGCAATCAAGAGTCCTATCTAGCTGTAAAGTCTACAAATTACAACATGTCTGGTCCACAGTGCATTCTCAATGGTGCAATAGTGCTCTTTTATATTAAGGATAACCAGCAGATGTCTAATTGTACTTAAAACCTTCTCAATAGGAGGAGACTCATGTCTGTCACTGTAAAACTAGCCGATGTAAAACAGCCATGGCTGGAAGGCGTATAGACTTCAGACCTTTTAGAGACCCTACTGTACACTCACTAATAGGTGTAGCTTTCACACCTAATCAAAAAAGTTTCTTTTGTCAGTAAACAGAGATTATAATGGCAATCCACAGCTGGTCAAAGTACAGAGAATAAGTGACCATGGGTGCCCAGCCTTGACTGATACATCTATAGCATAACCCCTATACCTAAGACTCAAGGACAGTTGTGCAAGAAGGGCAGAAAGATTGCAAGAGCCATAGGAACATGTCATCTGCTACTAAATAGTGTCTTTTAGACATGACAGGAAAGTTCTAGTCATAAAGTGTTAATAATATGACTACCTAAACAAGTCCTGCACAGTGATAAGACCAGTTAACTTGCCAATGTATATGAGAGAAATTTCATAACGCCTACCCCTAGATGAAGAACTTCAGGGGACCAGTGACTGCGAACAAAAGGAGAATCCATTTTTCTGTGGGAATGAGCTCCCTCATAGGTTATCCAATACGGAGTAGTCAGCCATAAACCCATATACATACAAACAACACTGAATGAACTCAATAGGGTATGTATATGTATGTGACAATAATAATTTAAGAAGTCATGAATTTGAGAAGAAGTGTGGGGAATATAGCAGGGGCTTAGAAGGAAAGATGGAAATGATGGTAATATAGTACTCATGAATGAAATTCACAAAAAATAAAAAAATGAGAACTAAAGTAAAATTCTTCTTGAGTTCATCAAGCTTATTCGTCTTAGTGCTTTCTTGGTCTTTCAGTGTTTGCAGAATAGGTTGTGATCTCCTTTCTTATATTTCTTCCCTCTATATAGTTCCATCTCCTTTGGTAATTACTCTATATAGATATTTTTTTCAATTTTATCGGTAGCAGGGCTTTACCCATGCCGACCTCCCCTCCCTCTTACTTGCTGTATAGGTTTAATCATTCATGGAGTCTTAGCTACAGGTGCACTATCTTAAGGACAATCCTAACAGCTACTTCCAGCTGCATGTTCTTCTTCTAGCCAGTAGTACCTACTCTATACTTGTGTGCAACCTCACCTCCATGATGTCTTTAATTAAAAAAAGCCACATCCCATTCACAGGCATGGAGTTACTTCTCAATCACTCAACTTATTTCTGATGTATTCATTCTCTGGAGAGAATTCACACTCACCTGGATGTATCTCAAAGGGCCTTGGAACAGTAGTCAACAGGGCTGACCCATCACTTAGTCAAAATGTCCCTGTTTCCCTCAGATTTTCTATCTTCGGTGTCCCATTGCCAAATATATCTTTGTTTCTCCAACAGGAACATCTAGAATGCTACAAGCTATTCCTGGGTATTAACCTATTGCCTGCTTCCTTTTTCTTTTCTTTGTGTTTTTGTTTTATCAGTAGAAATAAACACAAGAAAAAGAACACACACACATAGGTTCCAGAGACACACTTAGAAAGCTTCATAGGTATGCTATATCATACCTACCTGCCACACCCGCCCACTGTCCGAAAGCCACTATCCGAGACCCTCTGTGGTCCACCATTTTCTCATAATCAATAAGCCGGATTTCCTGAAGAAAGGTAGAAAAGAAACTGTCACAAGCAGGTAAATTCAGCTCAGTTTGAACAATTCTCATATAAAGAAGTAAGAATTTTTATATTTTTTCCTCTTAGAAAATACATGTTGATTTATAAACCCATTACCAGCAGGTGCATCATTAAATGCTTTGAAAATGCCTGGTCACAAACCATCTATAATGAGAGGCAAAGGAATAAACTTTGTGTTACATTCCTTGATTGAGGCAAGGAAACAACTGAGACAAAGGTTTCCTTTATGTTCTCCAAGCTGCCCCAATCGATTTGAAACACACTTATGTCTCTAGTTAACCTCAATCTTCCAATCCCAAAGAAAACACATCTTTCCTAAGACACATCCCTGTGTGAGTAATCCTGGCTCACCTCAAGACCTTCCCTATCAGTTTTCTTGAACTATTACCTCTTCCTGTCTGTCTGTCTATCTGTCTGTCTGTCTTTGTCCTGTCTGTCTTTCTTTATTTCATGTATTTGAGTACACGGTAGTTGTCTTCAGACACACTAGAAAAGGGGATCTGATCCCATTACAGCTGGTCATTGGTCACCATCTGGTTGCTGGGAATTGAACTCAGGACCTCTGGAAGAGTAGTCAGTAAAGTCAGTAACTGCTGAGCCATCTCTCTAACCCCCTATTACCTCTTTCTTGCATAGTTGCTCCTCAGTCATTTTAAACACCTTGTTTACTTTAAAAATTGTAACAGTATAGCCCAACACTCTCTCTTTCCCTCTCTCTATGGCATTTTATCCCCCTCTTTCTTTCCCTTCTCTGTCTTTACATTTCTTTTCTTTATCTTTGCCAAACACAAATTCTTTCTCTTTCGTCAAAGACCTTCCCTCTCTCAGGAAAGCCCCATTAATGTAGTCTTAAAAGCTATAGTACAATTGCATGATATTTTTAGCAGTCACTTATCTCTTTGAAGATATAGTAGGAGTTAAGGGCCTTAACTTACAGAGTGATTGTTTAGCATGTGCAAGGTCTTGTGATGCATCCCCAGTACTAGGGGAAAAAGTGTACAATTTAAAATCAAGTTTACAAATGTAAAGACATTTATTGTATCTCCAACTCTGAATGACTTGTTAGAGTGCTGCCCAAAGCCATCCCTACTGGGTCTATTTTTATTAGTTTTCTAATAAGGAGCAAAAGTTCATATAACAGAAAGCCTCTGAAGTTTTCCTTAAAGAGTTTATTCGCTTCAGGTGAAATGTTTTTGCAGCATGGTTTTCATTAATTGCTTTGAGTCTGCTCTTTAGAAACAAATTAGCCACTACCCAGGATAAGTGGTTTGGCAATTAATAGGAACATATTCTATTGTCCCATATATAATCCATTTCCTTTGTTGCTTGTACTGTTGGTAAATGCAACTCTTTATTCTATTCTCAGACACTGTATCAAAATTCCGACATCCTTATTCCAGGCCTTGAGCCTGAGCTGTTGTCTGTATTTCCATTCACTCTCCTCACTCATCCAATCACCTGACTGCAGACACCTCCAGGTCTCTGCCAGTGACCAAATGCCGATCACAAAAGCTCTTCTCCTTGACTACTATGTCCACAACACCATCAACTTTTCTGACAGCTGTCCAAATGTAGACAAGCTGAGATGCTCAACTCCCAACATCCTCGTCCATGCCTGTTCTCACATGGACACTTTCTATGACCGTCTATGATGGTCCCTTTCAGTTGTTCTGATGCCACAGATCTGTGCAACCTTAGTTAAGCTACCGCACCTCTATGAGACCCATCTGAAAAGCATGGTGTTAAATTGCATGATCTCTGAGGCTATTTCCAGCTCTATATTTCTACATGGTGGTATCTCTGTATTCGACTTTATAAATTAGTAACTATTGGGGGGGGAGAAGGGGACACATTTATCCTTCTCCTTCAGAATATATAAAAGAAAGAGATGCATTGTTTATCAAAACTCCAAGCCTGCATGGCAGAGGATACCTCTTCACATGGTATCCTGCCATGGACCATCTCTCCTACTGATTGACAGGACCTACTGCTTAATGCCAAATACTACTCATGAATAGTGATCACAATTACCTGTTTCAGGACCTCATCCAATAAGCTCATATTAGCTTCCTGAGCTTTTATTGTGTGGGAAAAGAAGGCATAAGTCTTCTTGGACATCAGTTTTTCCTCTGGAGGCCTTTTTACTCCCAAAATCAGACAGGCTTCTGTGATGTCCTCCTGAAGAATACCACCGGCCCTGACATACTCCTGGGGATGCAATTTGGAGCAAAGGTTACTCCCCTAGATTTCAGCACTCATGTTTTCTTTAAGGAAAAGTACAAACAGCCTTGGGAAGGATGCAGTTTGATAAATGAGAAACAAACAACACTACAGCTACTTTTAACGTTTATGCTTCCTCAAAAAGATAAATCTATCTGGTTTGGCATTTATAGGAAAAAATACTTGGAAATTCTGCTATTTGCTCATATTTAAGAGCAGATTATACTTTGATCACAAATGGAGGCCAGAGGAGCAGATTTTCAAGGTCATCGTTGGCTCTTTAACACTTTCCAGGTTAGTCTGAACTAAAGGAGGCCCTTTCCAAGAACAAAACAAAAGAGTGTGAAAGGTTATTCTACATGAATAGTATGCTGTGACATTTAATGTCAAGTAGTGGTTTTTACTTTTTGTATTAAGAGATTGCATATGTGTCCAATACTGATTTTTTTTTCACTGTTTTTAGTTCAGTTAACATCCGTTAGTGTTCTAACATGAAGATTTGTGCTAGGAATAACACAGGGAAAGACAGGCAAGTTACCTCCATGAAGGAATTTATATAAGATGTCAGGAACTCTCAGAAGAACATTGCAGTCTGGAGAATCTGAGGAACATTCTAGGCTACTGGCTATTAAGACAGTTTCTTGCTGGGGTAATTAAAGAAACATAGACAGTCAAGTTAATCAAAAAAGTTGGATAGGTTCTGAGAGGTGGTGATTAGGATACAGTAGCATCAGCAAGAGGTCAGAAGACAGGGGCACACATCAGCAAGAAGAGGTCAGAAGGCAGGTACACACAT